>NC_041391.1:682419040-682454095 GCF_002162155.2 Triticum dicoccoides
GTGATAGCTATATAAGATGAATATCTGGATGATGAACGTGTACAGGTCTAGAGAGACACTCCTATATAAGCATGAGTGATAGCTATATGAGACGAATATCTGGATTAAAGGGAATTCAAATATTTAAACTGGAGATCACGACATCGATAATATCAAAACACAAATTGGTGTATCAAACATGCATATTCATTTGAATTTGGGGACACGTGTAATGTTATATAGTTTATTAATATTGGTGATCCATAGATTCTTTAATTGGAAACAATGCATGGTTTATATGCAATTAATGTCTAAATGGGATTACACTATAGGTTGCGCTTGTGAAACACATACATGTTTGAGAAGTAAAAAAACCGCATGAAACACACATTAATTGGAGACAGTTAGCCAGGAATGCATACATTGGAGTTCAACATAAAGTGGTTTCAAATATTTGAAAATCCAAATTGATGGATACAACCTTATGAATATGAGATCATGCCATTTGTAAACAACATTTATGTATAAAGGGTGTTGTGCTTTTGAAAGTATATATAAAAAAAGATGTATACAAAATTTTATTCCAATCGAAAATGGATCCTGCCCGAAAAAATAGAATACAAACGGGATTCGAATTAAGTTGGCACGATAAACATGCACTCTGCAAAATTTGAACAAAGCGGGGAAAGTCACAGTAACCGCCTGAAACCAAAATCTGCGAGATGGAAATTACTACTGCCTATCCCTGCCACGCAAAGCCTATCGGCTCGATTTCTATAGGTTTCAATAGGGGTAGCTTTGTAATTTCACTCAAACGTGACATAACCGCCTCTCACCCGGATTCATAGACGGTGGGCGGCAAAATACAGTGTCTCCTCGGCCGAAATTGACTCCCTCCTTGATTCATACATGGTGGGGTGCCAAAAACAATCTCTCGTCAGCAAATATTTGGTGTATGCGAGATTATCGTCCTATCCCCAACCGACTAATATTGCTGTGATGTAGGAAATTTGAAACGGGGGCTAAGTTTGTAAATTTCCTCGCATTTGACACAAGCGCGCCCTGAAGACATGGTTC
The DNA here is from genome assembly GCF_002162155.2 of Triticum dicoccoides. Lineage (NCBI taxonomy): Eukaryota > Viridiplantae > Streptophyta > Magnoliopsida > Poales > Poaceae > Triticum > Triticum dicoccoides. The sequence continues at coordinate 682,420,097 of NC_041391.1, forward strand.
CCCCCTTCCTCTCTACCTCCATTTCCCCATTCGTACTCCGTGGGCGCCAAAACACCCTCTCCACCCCAGCCTCCTCCGCCCGCCACCCCATCCACCGCCGTCCTCCTCCACCATGCCGGAGCTGATACCTCGACGCCGCCGTCCATTACAAGAGATCGACATATCTCATCCATGACTTCGGACCGGGATCCTTGCATCCCGTCCTCTCGCTTCATCCCTGTCGTCCTCCACCTTGCCGGCGCCGCTCCTACGACCGTCTCGTCCACCAATCCCCGCCGCCACCGTCTACCCTCCTAGATCTGCTTCCACGCCGCCGACAGCCATCGCTACCGCAGCACCGTCAAATTCTCAGCAGATGCATACACGGTGCCGCACCAGAGGCGGTACTCTTTCGTATCTGCTCAACTTATTTATCGGAGCAAGAAAATAGATCGCCACTACTTTACTCTGTTTTCTTGCCCATCACTTACTTGCTAGTTGAAAGCAAACATTGGTTGCGAAGTTGCCTTTGTCCGGTTTGCACCTTCAGATCCGCCATGGCACGCTCAACACTATACTCGCAATGCTTATGGTTTTTCCCTTTTATATTCCACACTAGTTAAATCACAGTAGACTAAATTTCAAAATTGGGTCACTCAATTTTTCAGAGCTCGTTGGAGTTCGCCGGTGCGAAGGAAGGGGCTCGGGTGGGGAAGGTGGTTGTGGGGGCGCTGGTGGGGCCTCGCCGAACAAAGAAAAGTCGACGCGGGTGGGGGCGGGGGTGGGGGTGTGGGTGGCGGAAAAACACATGCGATGGGGGCCAGTGATCCGGCCGGCGACCCGTGCGGTGTTCTGTATGGGAAGAATCAGAGACGAGGAAGAAGAAGGGTTAGGAAACATAGGATCTTCATCCAACGGCCTAAAATGGTCGACTGACCCAAATGACAAGTCACGTGACTTGCATGCAGACATGCCTTTATATTCAGTACCATCATCATACCTGCTTAGCACTGCTCCTGAATCCATCAAGCTAAACAAGGTGCCACTCATAATTCCAAACTTGTTGCTCAAATATGAATCTGATACGATGCTGATATTACTAAAACAGATAACATTTAATTGGTCAGCTAATGTTCCTACTTTACTCTCGAAAAGCACCTGCACCACATATAGAGAGACAACAGGGAGTGTATTCTTAATGCGCTCTGGTTCATCATGTGTGGGCACTGCACAACAAACATTTTATTATCCAAAATCTGCTTGCTCTTCTTTAGCATGTTCCTCTTCCGTTCTTCTTGAATAAGTACTCTCTCCGTTCCTAAATACAAGTCTTTGTATAGATTCCACCATGGACTACATATGGAGCAAAATGAGTGAATCTACACTCTAAAATATATCTGGATACATCTGTATGTGATCCATAGTGGAAATCTCTACAAAGACTTATATTTTGGAACGGGGGGAGTATGATAGTAGTACAGTATGTTCCTTGTAGTGAAGATGAGCAGGGACATTTGCAGTGTAGAGGTCTATACGGTCGGTTGTGATTGACACTTTGAACTCTTCGGGCCTCTTTGATTCGTAGGATTTTGTAAACATAGAAATAGGATTTGTAGTGGCCTGCCCACTTGAATCCTATAAGAATAGCAAGGAAATGCGGGGAGCTGTGTCACCTTTTAGAGTTACACTGATAAATCAGTACCACACCTTCAGTTGAAGAGAGTTTGTATCCGAAGCCTTTCTAGCCGTACCGGCAATACTAGCACATATTCTCTAGCAAGCTTCACTTTGCTGATTTTACTCTAATGCTTAAGGTTTTCCCGTTATATCTACACTATGATACATGTAGCTGCTTTGTGTCGCACTAGCAACAGTCCACTCTTGAAGCTAAAAATTGCAATGACTCACAAAATTGGCACCAAGGCATTGTGTGCCATTCTGGATGCAATGAAAATCATACGCTTCCCACCTATTGACTCTTGTTCAAAACTGCCACATATAGAGAGACACCATGGAATTGCATTTCTTTGGGCGCTGTGATTCATCGTGAGTGGGCAACCAACATTGTATGCAATGAAGCGGAACCTCAAGAATATTCTACCTCTTCTGTTCTTTAACATGTTCCTCTTTTGTTATTCTGTATTTAGTATGTACAGTATGTTCCTTGTCAGGAAGGGGAGCAGGGAAATCTGCAGTCAATAGCTGATAGAGCTGACATGTACGTAATCGATAGGCTTTCAATTACTAGCGGCAATACAACACCGTATTTTCAAGCCAGTTCCACTTTCCCGATTTATATATCGTGGTTATGGTGTACCCCTTTTATGTACACTATGATCTACCTAGTTGTTGTGTGCTCTTGTTATCATGGTTTGGCAATAAACTATCTATACAGTATATTATGAACCTATCATCTGCCAACTATCCTTACTTCTGGAGCCTATATTTTTGTGTAGTTGTGCCTAATTATATTAATGCACACACCATATTACAGCATAGATGAGCTCTCTCATCAGAATCCAGTGATAGCAGACAAGTGTTTACAGGGGCGCCCCTATATTAGAATATCCTCTGCATTACAAAGATAGTCTCACTACTATTTATGTTTTCATGGTTCTCAGATATTATACATAATTACAGTGAATATCAGAATCCCCGCATCAGAAGAATATTGTGGAACACTGCAATGACTTACAAAATTGGCACCAAGGCATTGAGTGCCATTCTGGATGCAATGAAACTCATACGCTCCCCACCTGTAGATTCTTGTTCAGAATATGATCCTAATGACTATTCTAACCTTGAGGAGTCAAAGGCAGATGGCCTGTCCTGTTCAGCCATCAAGGTGCCTGTTCTAATTTGGCAAGGTTTTATTCATCGCACGTATCTTGCATATGTTGTCTTGCATTTCATCTACTTTGTTGAACCGCCATCTGCTTACTTTACTCATCATATATGTCGAGATGCCATGCCCATCCATTATCAATACATATTCCAGCTGTCATCATACCATGTTTTTTCACTCAAATATTGTTCTTGTGCATCAGACATCAAAAAGGAAGAGGGTGATTACCGAACCTGAAGGAGCACCAGCAAAGTCCTTGAAAAATGTGGTGGTGCCGGAGAAATCTGACAACACCCCACTTATATTGGCTGTACAACCAGTGACACAAAACGTAGGACCAACTCCAGCAGACTGCACCCATACTTCACTGGCCACACCACTAGCCCCACCACACAGGACCTGCACTCTAGTAAAAGGTATGCTGATTTCAGTTTCCATAGCACCAGTCGTACCACAGTAAAATCCCATGCCAGCAAAAAGTACAGCAAGTCCACAGGCCAAAGACCTATCCCAACTGCAGAGTCGGCCAATTCCTACAGATTGGTACCCCATTCTAGTTATTCCCAGTTTAAAAGACAATGCTTTCAATGTTGTTAGGGACTACATGCATATATTCCCATCATGGGAAGATTGTAGTTAAGACAAACACCATTTTCACATCTTCATGTCCCACTTATGTGTAAGTGCTATCATTCATGGTGATTATATTCCCGTTTCTGCTGATTGAACACATCAATGATGTACATTACATTGTTGTAAGTAGGCGAGGGTCAATCTGGATAGTCATGACGAGCAAAGCTTGCTTGAGCTTTTCAAGGAAGCATTGCCGCATTATTGGTGTTACATCAAGAAATCACATTTTGATGGCAAGTCTATAAACGAATTTCCGGTGAAGTCTCCTGTGCTAAATTTAGAAGACATTGAATGGAAAAACCTTGTTATGCACTGGTCTCGTTCCCAGGATGAGGTACTATCTATGATATCGCATGACAATTTGAACTTCTACTTTTCCGCATGTGCCTTACGGATCTTTTTTCGCAGGAAATCTGCTCGAAGAAGAATTTCAGTTTGAAAAGAACGACAGGATATCGCAAATATGCTGCCCGCTCCTTTGCTCTTGTTAGTACCTGTTGTCCTATATCAATGTACTTGCATACATACCTGGTTCATTATGTGACAGCAGTATGCATGATAGCTTGCTTATCAATTGTTCGCTCCAAATTATCTGATCTGTATGAATGGTTACATTAGTGCAGAATATATCCAATGTCAATGAAACTTTTTAGCTCTGCATTGTTCTTGTAAGTACCTGTTGTCCTTTATCAGTGTACTTATATTGACAGGTAGTTGTTCATGTACCATCACTCTGCAGCTTATTTTCCTTTGCCCTCCATTTTCTACACATTAGATCTATATTTACTCTTACCATAAGGTTGGGTAACACCGATGGTACTGAAGAAGTTTACCTCTGCATTGCTCTTGGCTCTACCTTTTGCCTGTATCGCTATACTTACATTTATAGCTACTTGGTTATGTAGCATCAATCTTCATCTTATTTAAATATTCTCCATTTTTTCTTATATTATCACATCTATATTTACTCTTAACAAAATGTAGAATAAAGGCAATGCTTATAAGAAGATTCCGTGGTAAACTTCTTGAATTTACCCCCCCCCCCCATCAGCATGGACAAGGGCTTTATAGAGCCTGTCTTCACCAATTACGTAAGTTTGTCCTTCTCAAGCCTTCAAATTTTGTTGTGTATATTTGGTTAGGCATGACTGCAACAACTGTTTATTTTTGGTGTCTGCATCAAATTGCATGTTTAAAGTTTATTACATAGTTCATAAACAAAAGTTTGTCCTTCTCAATTTAAGTTTTTAGTTGTACAACCAAGTTCCTTCTTCATGCCATGTAAATTAAACTAAACAGAGCAAGTGATCTTCTTTTGCACTGCATGTATGCTTCTGTTCTTGATCCGTAAACCAGTGGTGTGGTGAACCTACCCACTACAACAAAATGTCATATTCTGCAATGTCTTAACTATGAACAATGTCATATCATTCTACCATTACTTAAACCGTCTCTTTATTTCCCAATCTGAAATGGGATAAATTGATAGCACACTAACCATTGATACTTATGAGTTCTTGATCTATAATCCAGTGGTGTCGTGAAGCTGTCAACTCCTTCACAATGTCATTTCCTGCCATGTCTTGACCTGAACAATACCATTTTGTGTTAATGCTATTTTAAACTGTGTCACTTTATTCGTCAGTAAGAAATGTGATGAATTGTCAGCACTGATACTTATATGTGGAAAACCTGTCATTTGTCTGCTTTGTTTATCTTTCAGAGTGAGGAGGATATAAGTGTCAAACAAGCGCAGTCTCATCAGCTTCTTGCGCTGCACCTCCCGAGCTGGGATAACCATTCTTGAACTCTATTGAAGTGCTGTCAGTTTTATATATTATTTTGTCAGCGTGTTTATTTGCACTGGTGGCGATTTTTGATGCCCAGTGTATGTAATCTGCTATCTGCTTGTGCTTTATTATCATAGTGGCGAACTTTGATGCCCAGTGGATGTAATATGCTGTAATTTATTTATTGTATAGTCTAGGTTTTTTTTCTTATTCATAATGTTGTAGTTATTTTACTGTATATATATCCTGTCTTCGCAGTAAACCGGCCAAACCGTAAAATTACGGTACATAATCGGGCTGTCATGCAAATCACTATGTATGATCCGCATCATAGGCCCCGTCATCTTGGTCCATTAACAGGCCTAAATGTAAACTGACCCACTAGTAGATCCGGGCCTTTAATAGGATGAGTAAACTGCCGACCCTATTTTCACAAGAAAACTCAATGGGCTTTTAGGAGGCTGAAAAGTAGGTTGGGCCTGAAACGTGCCGAACAGCTCATGGGCCGGCAGCAGGCAGAAATAGACCCCGGCCCATGATTGTGCCAATCAAATCACGGGTTTCCTCCCGCAGAAACTGACCCACTAGCACGCGCGCAGCTGCTCCTCGACTTTCCTCCCACTGTGGAGAAGCTTGACGAATGGAGGGCCACCGTCCGGAGCCTCGTCGGCATCGCTAACAACGACGAGTTGCGGCCGGCAGGACACGTAGGCCGTCGCGCCGTCGAGCCACCGCACGCCAGCAGAGGTCGGGCCGGAGGCGATGCGACCACGGTGCACTCCCCTCCTCCATACCGGCCACTGCGGGTGTCAGTCCGCCGTGACGACGCTCTTGATGATATCTCCATAGTGTCGTCCGGCCCGCGAACCCACCGCGACCAACGCCAAGTTCTTTGGGAGCGAGCTCATGAAGATGCTCGAACCACCATCAAGCGCCAGCGTGACGCGTGCCACCAGTCGGACAGGCGGGCATGCCCCACTACGGACCACCCAGCACCGGGAGGCAATGGTGGTCTACCCTACAAGGTGGGTTGCCCGGCCTTCACCCGTGAGCTGCGGCAGTTCTAGTGGCCCTCCCACTGCACGTTGAAGCCCGACGTTGGCGAGAAGTACAATGGCAAGACTCACACGTCGGAGTTCCTCAGCATCCACACCATCGCGATGCAAGCTGCTGGGGCCCGCGACGATAAGGTGCTTGCCAACTACTTCCCGTTGGCACTCAAGCCCAATGTTATGTAATGGTTGATGCACTTGCTGGTGGACTCCATTTCTTCTTGGGCGGATCTGTGTCATGAGTTTGTTGGCGCCTTTACTAGAGGCCACCAAGCTCATGGCCAGGCGAGCGACTTACACATCATCCCCCAGAAAGAAGGAGAAAACTTACGTAAGTACATCCAAAGGTTCAGCCGAGTGGAGTACAACATTCCCGACGTTTATCCTACCGCCGTGATCAGTGCATTCCATTAGAATGTGCGCAATTGCAAGATGCGTGAGGAGCTGGCGATGAACAAGGTCAAGGATGTGGCCGAGCTTTATGTTCTAGCCGATCGGTGTGCTCGCGCTGAAAAGGGAAGGAAGTACCCCGACGAAGACACCGTCGCGGACACTGACTCCACGGATGATACCGCCACCGCGGCAAAGAAGGGCCGGCACCATAACAGGAAGCGCAAGGGTAAGACCGTGCTTGCCATCGAGGGGTCCGACGATACCGGCGCCACCAAGAAACCCAAGGCGAGTGACCCCGGCAAGGAGGTTGTCGGGTGTGTCGCTTCCCGGGCCTTGGCGGCTGCCGATAAGCCAGGGGCTCCGACAAGCAGTATTGCAAGATCCACCGCACCAAGGGCCATGACCTCCAGAACTGCCGGCAAGTGGAGCTGCTCGCTGAGAAGCAGAAAGCCGAGTATGAGAGGCGGGACAAGGAGAAGGGATAAGAGGGTGCCGAGGCATCCGGCAAGAAGCGTGGCGGCTAAGGAGGCTGCCGCGACAAAGATAATCAAAAGGAGAGGCCCGCCCGGGGCTGCGACAAGAAGAAGGGAGACGATGGTCATGACGAGGACGGTAAGTCCGGCGACCATGAGTTCCAGAAAGCCACAGAAGTCATGTGCGTCGATGGTGGCGCCTTGTTGCATACATCCCACCGCCAACTCAAGCAGTGGGCGCGTGAGATCACAGCGTTGGAGCCGTCGCTCGACACACGGAAGCCGCTGAAGTGGTCCACCACGCCTATCATCTTTGACACCGAGGACCATCCTGACCACACTACTGCGGTCGGGTGCTTGCCGTTATTGGTTTCACCAACAATCCACAACCTCAAGGTGATGAAGATGCTGGTTAACAGCGGGGCCGGTCTAAACTTGATCTCGCCTGTTGTGATCAAGAGGTTGCAGATCCCTGATGGAGACCTCGAGGAGACGGGCACGTTCCCAGGGGTCAACCCGTGGAGGAGCCAGCCGAAGGGAAAGGTCACGCTGCCCGTGACGTTCGGAGGCGAGCTGAACTACAGGACGGAGAGGATTGTCTTTGATGTAGCCGAGATCCCCTTGCCCTACAATGGGATCCTTGGCCGCCCGGCACTAGCCAAGTTCATGGCGGCTTCACATTACGCCTACAACGCGCTGAAGATGCCCGGGCCGATGAGCATCATCACCGTCCCCTCCGACAAGAAAGATGCATTGATTTGCGCCGACCAACTCTACCGGGAAGCAGTTGCAGCAGCTGCCGCCAAGACACCCACTCCTGGCGACGGAGTCCCGGGAGGGAAAAAGACCGGCAAGACCCCTTGCACCCACTCTGGCAAGCGCACCTCTTAGGGGTGTTGCGCTCCCATTGAGGATGTGCTAGAGAGCTCCACCGGCAAGAGCAAGAAGTCCAGAGCTGCACCACTAGAGACCAAGAAGGTGCCCGTCAGGAGGACGGCATGGGGGGAGCTTTTACCATAAGCTCCACCCTCGACAGCAAATAGGAAAGCAAGCTCATCACTTTCCTCTGGGCGAATGTCGATGTGTTTGCATGGCAAGGCTCCGATATCCCCAGTGTTCCCAGGGAAGTGGTTGAGCACCATCTTGTTGTCTGTCCTCATGCACGGCCCGTCAAGCAGAAGGTCAGGAAGCAAGCTCTGGAGAGGCAGGAGTTCATCACGGAGGAGATCATAAAACTAGAGGTGGCAGGCTTAGTAAGGGGGGTGCTCCATCCGACGTGGTTGGCCAACCCGGTAGTGGTGCGCAAGGCAAACGGGAAGTGGAGACTGTGTATTGACTACACAGACATCAATAAAGCTTGTCGAAAGGATCCCTTCCCGTTACCGCGCATCGACCAGATTGTTGACTCCACGGCCGAGTGTGACATGTTATCATTCCTCGACGCCTACTCAGGGTGCCACCAGATCTTCATGACAAAAGAAGACGAGGAGAAGACAGCGTTCATCACCCCATGTGGTATGTATTGCTTTTTACAGATGCCTTTCAGGTTGAAGAGTGCGGGCTCAACCTTTGCAAGGGCAGTCCATATTGGTTTTGAGCTCCAGCTACATAGAAATATGGATGCTTATATGGATGACATAGTGGTCAAAACCAAGGACAAAGCAACACTTGTGCAAGATCTGGAGGAAACATTTGCAAACCTGCGTAAGATCAACCTCAAATTGAACCTTGAGAAGTGTGTCTTTGGTGTCCCGTTCGGCAAGCTTCTCGGGTTCTTTGTGTCGCAGCGCGGGATTGAGGCAAACCCAGATAAGATCAAGGCCATCAAACAGATTGAGGCACCCAAATGGATCAAGGACGTGCGTCGGCTCACTGGCTGCGTTGCCGCCATGAGCAGATTCATCTCCAAGTCCGCGGAGCGTGCCCTTCCCTTTTTCAAGATCTTGAATAAGACGGGCCCAGTGGAGTGGACCCCAGAGGCCGAGATAGCGCTGCAAGACTTGAAGAAGTACCTCTCCTCTGACCTGGTGCTGGATGCGCCCGAACCACAAGAACCGTTGCTGCTGTACCTAGCGGCAACGAATCAGGTGGTTAGCGCCGCACTAGTGGCGCAAAGGGAGGTCGACGAAGAGGCAGCGGCAGCAGCAGAGTCAATGGATGGCGAGCCGGAACCCTCCTCGGCAGGGCTCGGTCCCGGCAAGACTGAGTCCCAGGCAGAGGCTGACGCCAGTACGACAGGGCCCGCGCGGCTAGGTGAAGTGGCGCAGAAGAAGAAAATGGTGCAGCACCTAGTTTACTTCATCAGCTCCCTCTTACAGGGGGCTAGGTCAAGGTACTCAGGTGTGCAAAAATTGCTCTTCGGCCTCCTTATGGCCTCGAGGAAGCTGCATCATTACTTCCAAGCACACGAGATCACTGTGGTCACCCGCCTCCCATTGCAACGGATACTGCATAACCCAGATGCAACGGGGAGGATCGTGGATTGGGCCCTGGAGCTGTCGATTTTTGGTTTAAAGTTCGAAAGCACCTCGATAATTCAGAGCAGAGTCTTGGCAGAGTTCATTGCAGAATGGACCTCGACGCCCGACGAAGAGGTACAGGAGACCACTCTCCCCGGCAAGGAAACGAGCCGCAACTGGATCAAGTACTTTGATGGGGCTTTTTTGCTGCAAGGCGCCGGTGCTGGTGTTCCGCTTGTCGCACCCACCGAAGAGCACCTCAAGTATGTCATCCAAATGCACTTTCCCCGGGAGATGTTAATTAACAACACCACCGAGTACGAGGGCCTGCTCACCAGTCTTAGGATCGCGGCGGACCTTAGAGTCAAAAATCTCATCGTCAGGGGTGATTCACAGCTCGTCGTCAGACAGATGAACAAAGATTATCAAAGCCCGTTGATGGAAGCTTACGTGGATGAAGTGAGGAAACTAGAGGAGCGCTTTGACGGTATACGAGCAGAGCATGTCCCTTGGACGGAAAACGACATCGCCGACTACCTGTCAAAGCGCGCTGCCCTCAAGCTACCTGTGGAACCAAGTACTTTTGTGCTTCGGTTAACTCAACCATCCGTCGAACCATCAACCGGGAAGAATAAGCGGAGGAAGCTAGGCCCTCGCAAGTACTTCCCCACTAAGCTCCCTGGAGCCGCTGGTGAAGATGTTGCCATGGAATGTTGATCCTGCCGCGGGGCAACTGACTCCGGCAGGGCCTCAGGCCATGGCTGTAGAGACGGCCGCTCCCATGGCGGAAGAAATGCCTTTGGTCCTAGTCATCGAGCCACGGGCTCTGGCATGGGCGCAGCACACCGTCCGATTCCTCCAAAAATGAGAGCTTCCTAAGGAGCGGGAAGAGGCAGAGAGAGTATCCCGCCGATCTGCTCTGTACCAATTTGTTGACAACATCTTGTACAGAAAAAGACCGAATGGGGTGAAATAGAAGTCCATCTCCCAGGAGGAAGGACTAGAGCTGTTGGCAGAGATACATGGAGGCATATGTGGCTCCCACATAGGGTCGAGGGCCCTTGCGGGCAAGGCTTTCCAGTAAGGTTTCTTCTAGCCCACTGCCCTCCAGGATGTCACGACACTAGTAACCAAGTGTGAAGCGTGCCAGTTCCATTCAAAGAAGCTTCAGCAACCATCTCAAGCCCTTCAAAACATCCCTCTCTCTTGGCCCTTCTCGGTCTAGGGGCTCGACATATTGGGCCCTTTCCCTCATGCCGTCGGGGGCTTAGAGTACTTGTACGTTGCAATCGACAAGTTCAGAAAGTGGCCAGAGGTGGAAGCAGTGAGGAAGGTGACAGCGCAGTCAGCCATCAAGTTCTTCAAGGGGCTAGTTTGCCGTTTTTGGTTACCCAATAGGATCATCACCGATAACGGCACGCAGTTCACAAGCCACACCTTCATGCAGTACATTAAGGATCTCGGCAGCAAGGTCTGTTTTGCTTCCGTGGCACACCCACGGAGCAACGGCCAAGCAGAGAGAGCAAATGCTGAAGTTCTCTGAGGCTTAAGAACGAAGACTTTTGACAGGCTGCGCAAGAGCGGAAGGCGCTGGATTGACGAGTTGCCCGCGGTTCTTTGGTCGATCAGAACGATGCCAAATCGAGTCACCGGCCAGACACCCTTTGCCCTGGTCTACGGGGCAGAAGCAGTTCTCCCCACGGAACTCATATACGGGTCACCTCGAGTGCTCGCTTATGATGAGCTTGAGCAAGAGCGATTGCGGCAAGATGATGCAACACTCCTTGAGGAAGATCGTCTCTGGGCGGCTGTGAGAGCAGCATGCTACCAGCAAGCCTTGCGCCGCTACCATAGCCGCAAGGTTCATGCCCGGAGCTTTGAGGAAGGCGACCTTATTCTTCGGCACGTTCAGTCGGCCAAGAATTCCAACAAGTTGACGCCAAAGTGGGAAGGCCCTTATCGGGTAACACGATTCACCAGGCCCGGCGCAGTCCGCCTGGAGACCGAAGATGTCATTCCAATGAGCAATTCCTGGAACATCGAGCATCTTCGCAAGTCTTACCCATAAGGCGCGGCTACCGGGCCTCCCGGCAAGCCACCTTTTGTACAAGCCTTGCCAGCAAGGCATGTAACCCTTTGTACAAAGCCAGGCGCAGACCCTGAGCATAAATAAACGAAGCGCTGGTGCCCTAAGTTATAGCATGCATGCTAGATTGAGTCCCTCCCTCGGTTAGGGTTGATAGTGGTTAGCAGCGACTAACCCCTAGCATAGAGGTCGAGCTTGCGTCATTTTGTTCCTATCTATCCTCTTTGGTGCACGGGGTACATGAATGTTTCCGCCAAGCCAAGTGGAAGGAAGAGAACAAGACGGCACTCCGGACCCGGCAAGCCAAGCTTGCCGAGGGATAAAGACATGAGGGTCCACCCACGGGAAGTTAGGGTTGTCGGGGGCTGCAGATTCAGATAAGTTTTCCCATTCCCTGTCATGCATTTCTGTATAAAACTTGGGGCGTACGGAACCTCATTTTGTTCCAAAGTTGATGTGCTCCCCTCGTTCCTGTCACCCAAGAGCTTCTTGGTTTGGAATATGGTTGTATCCGCGGCGGCAAGGAAGCAAGCGTAGGTCCCACCCCCACTTCGTCCCTGCCTCCACCAAAGGCATGGGTATGGACGAACGGAGTGGGGGAATGGCAAGGCCTGCTGTCGAGCAGTGGTGTTTATATTAAAAATAACAAGGGTCTGTTCCTTGGTATGGACTTTTCCCACACGCACACACAAGACCCGACAAGCCTCCTTTTCCATTAATACATTTCATACAGTATAGTTGTACGGAATATGAACATGAACATGAAGATTACAGGTTTTAGATGTAAATATGGATCGTGGGCTTACGAATTTAAAAAAAAAGATAAGATGCCCGTAATACCTTTCTTGTCCCTCTCCTCAAGAAATGAAACAAGAAGGCAAAAGGGCAGAAGGAGCGCCTAGGCGAGGTACGAGCAGCAGAAGGCGCAAAGAGAACATGTCGACGGTCGCCTAGGAGAGGGTTGGCGGTGGTGGTGCTGGAGGAAGAGCTCGAAGATGAGGCAGCGGTCCGTCAATACGCTATGAAGGCGTCGGTGCCATCGTACTCCGACTTGACGACCCGCCACCCGCCTTCTTCGCCTTCTCCGGCCTCCCTACCCCAGCCGCCCAAGGAGGCGACCCCGAGAAGTTCAAGGAGCCGGCTACACAGATGATGGGGTCACCGGTGTTGCCCGGAGCGGCGCCCGACGCTTAGCCGGACCCGTCATCCTGCCGCCCGCTACCCTCGTCGTCGCTGCCACTGTCCTCCTCGCCACTCTCGCTCGAGGAGGAATCTTCATCGTCACAGGAGCTCTCCAGGCAGCACCTTACGCGAGTCCTAAAGTGCCCAAAGACCTTGATAGAAGGAGGCTGCTCTACATTAATTTGAAATGGAGAGTGAGCCCCTCCATTAGGCTGTGGATGCGGGCAAAAGTCTTCCACCCTCGGCGAAGATACATGATGTGAGGGGCAGGGAACTCGGCGTTGGCCCATGTGATGTTTTTCCCACAGCCCCTCATATGCAGCCGCAGCGCCTGCGGCGGGTCCAGCTCAATCTCCTTCTCTGATGAAGAACTCGTAAGGTTTATCCCCAACGTGGCCCTCCACCGGGGAAGGGGCCGTTGGCGGAGGCGAGGCCGATCTGCCGCCCCGTCCTCCTCTTCCTCGAGCGTCGCGACGGCCTTGACCTTGCCCCCTCGCCCTTCCTCTAACGGATGGCTCTGCCGCCACGAGCTCTTGGGGAGGAGCGATGCATTGTCAAGCCAAGACCCTCGCCGCCACCGATGAAGCGTCGCCACGCCCCCTTGCCATGGCAGAAGGAAGGAGGGAGCAGGAATGGAGAGAAGCAGATGACGAAGGATTGAGAGACGCCATTACTCCCACCTACCTCTTTATAAAGGGGCGGGGGCGGGGCTCGGCCGCCCCTCTCGGCCAATCCGGCTCATGAAAGGTGACAGCAGGCGAGGCCGTCAACCGCCCTCCCCGCCCAATTGAAGGCACGTGGGAATCGACCCACGCGCGCACATCTTCCCGTATCCTGCAGGCCTATGATTCGCCCTACGTCATGCATGTAGCAAACATGGCGTAAGAGACGGGCGCAATGGGGCGCGTGGAGCGATGGTTCCCAAGTAAGGGCAGTAAATGAGTGGTGGCCCTACGGTCTCAAGGGGACACGCAATCCGCCTCTTTACTCTCCACCGCAAGATAACGCCAGCGTGCTTCGGTGACGCACACGCGCGTGACCCCCACGTCGCACATTCAACGCGGGTCGTGGGGAAGAGCACTAGACGGAAAGTTTTACCGCGATAAAAACCGCCCCGCCTGCCCGCGCACCGTTTTGGGCCTCGCCCAACAACGCATTGCGACTATGTGTGGCCCAGGCCCGGGGGATCCTCTCGGTGTACTAAAGTAGGGGCACTACTTTGTACCCCTTACTTGTGAGCGGGCAGTCAGAGCCATGGGCCGAAGCCACGCTTAGCAGGGCAAAAGGGAGGAGGCGAAGCCGCAAGATGATCAGCACAACACCAAAGACCGAGACGACGGAGAGTAGATGGACGAAGCAGGTTTCCCCGGCAAGACCCTTGCCGGGGCAGCCTCAGCAGCCCCGGCAAGCCCCTTGCCGGGGCGGCTCGCCCACACCAGCGGAGTGAGCCACCCTCAAACCCACGGTCTCCAACACCATCAAGCACGTTGGGCCAGGGCTCGGGAGGCACCTCCATGGTGGCATGCAGATCTTCGTGAAGACAAAGAATATTCAAGATCTGATGAGGATTGGAAGGCAACAATCCTCGACAAGATTCTTCCCGAGGAAACCCACAAGACTCCGGGCAAGATCCTTGCCGGGGACAATAGTGCGCCCCGGCAAGACCCTTGCCAGGCCACCCGGGAAGACACTTGCCAAGGGCCTCAGCGGGGCCACTGCCAGGCCCGCACCAACCAAGTCTCCGCCGCCGTTCACATGCAGCTGCCAGCCCAACCAGCTATGCAGGCACCTGCGTGGCAACATGCAGCTTCCAGGCCAACTCAGCACACGCCTGCGTGGTGGCTTGCATATCTTCGTGGAGGCTCCACCACCACGCCACCTCATCTTCTTGCCTGCCTACATGGCACCGCATGCATCGCTGGCCAGGGCGCGTGTCGAAGCAAGGAGGAGCGGCGATGGACGGGACGGGCCTCGCTCCCGTCCTCGATAAAGCAAGAGGACACCTAAGCTACACATTAAATGCGTCTTGTCCTGTAGAACGAGCGATAAGCTCGTAGCACTGTAGGCCTTTCCACCTCTTGTGTGCCACTGTGGCAGCCCCTTTCGACTATAAAAGGAGGCCCATGGCGTACTGGAGAGGGATTTGGCTCTTTTGAACTACGCAGCCACCATAGCTAGTTCAAGAGCTCAGAAACACTTAATACATCCACCAAAGCAGGACTAGGGTTTTACGCGTTCCTCGCGGCCCGAACCTGGGTAAACGATCCTTGTGCTGGTTACTAATCCTGCTCTTCTCACAACCCCGCGTCCCGCAACCGCAGAAGGGATCCTCGTGATCCCATAGGTGTCGTTTCCCACCGACACCGGCTCCTGGGCTTCCTTGTCTCAGAGCATGGCATCGAGTGCAACCCTGTGAAGATCAAGGCCATCGAGAGGATGGAGAACCCCACCAAACTGCGTGACATCCAGAAGTTCACCGGGTGTCTGGCATCCCTCAGCCGCTTCATTAGTCGGTTGGGCGAGAAGGAACTCCCTCTGTACCAGCTCATGAAGAAAACTAGTTGCTTCGAGTGGAATGACTGGGCGGACGCTGCCTTCCTCCAGCTCAAGCATGTGATGTCAACGTCGCCTATCCTGGTGGCTCTGGCTACTAAAGAGCCCATGCTCCTCTACATTGCCGCCACCAATAGAGTCATCAGCACAATGATCGTTGTCGAGCGCCCAGAAGCCGGCAAGGCCCAGTCGGTCCAGAGGCCGGTGTAATACCTGGCAAGGTCTTGTCGGCCTCCAGGCAGAATTACCCCCACTACCAGAAGATGTGCTACGGCGTGTACTTTGCCGCCAAGAAGCTGAAGCAATACTTTCAAGAGCACTCCATCACAGTCGTCTACACTGCTCCCCTTGCCGAGATCATAGGAAACAGAGATGCCTCGGGCTGGGTGGCCAAGTGGGCCATCGAGCTGGCTCCTCACACCATCTTTGACCAGCCCCGCACCACCATCATGTCCCAAGCGGTGGCCAACTTCCTCGTTAACTGGGCCGAGTCCCAGTACCTGCCGCCAGCTCCGGACTCTACGCATTGGCAGATGCACTTCGACGGCTCAAAGATGTGCACAGGCTTGGGAGCCGGCATTGTTCTCACATCTCCCAAAGGCGACAAGCTGAAGTACACACTATAGATCCACTTCATCGCCTCCAACAATGTAGCCGAGTATGAAGCGCTCATCTTTGGGCTCCGAATAGCCAAAGAAATCGGCATTCACCACATCCTCTGCTACGGCGACTCGGACTTGGTGGTCCAGCAGTCGTCCGGCGACTGGGACGCCAAGGATGCCAACATGGCAAGCTACCGCTTCCTCGTCCAGCAGATGAGCGGCCACTTCGACGGGTGTGAGTTCAGCCATGTGCCACGGGCCTACAACGACACAGCAGATGCTCTCGCCCGCATTGGCTCCACCCGACAAGCTATACCAGCCGGCGTCTCCCTCAGGTGCCTCTGCAAGCCGTCTATCAAGCCTTCACCAGATTCCGACTCCATCTTCATGTTAGCGGCCCCGGGAGAAGTCGGATCTGGCTCGGGGACTTCAGCGGCCAGCTCGGGGACTTCACCAAGCGCCCCGGGGGCTGCAGCACCAACACCCGGCCCAACGCTCCGAGCAGGCGGCCTGGGGGCTGCTGCAGTCACCAGGGGACTTCTTCAGCACCATCAGGAGTGGCCGGCCCCAGCCTGCCACCTCCCAACCTGGCCCCCCTCATACCAGTCGCCGTATTAACGGTGGTGGTGGCCCCATCTTGGGCGCAGCCCATCCGCGACTATTTGGCCAGGCGCGTGCTGCCAACCGACCAAGTGCTAGCCATGCAAATCCAGCATAGAGCGGGCGCCTACACCATTGTCAATCAACAGCTCGCAAGGCAGACTGTGACAGGCATCTATTAGCGCTGCGTGGAACCAGAGAAGGGCATGGAGATCCTCAGAGACATCCATCAAGGCGAATGTGGTCACCATGCCGCCTCCAGGTCCCTCGTGGCCAAAGCTTTCCGCCATGGCTTGTTTTGGCCGACTGCTTTGGACGATGCCAAAGAGTTGGTCAAGAAGTGCAAAGGATGCCAAAAGTTCAACACCAAGCAACACCTGTCGGCCTCCGCTTTCAAGACCATCCCCATCACCTAGCCCTTTTTCGTGTGGGGTTTGGACATGGTAGGCCCATTCAAAACGGCACGAGGCGGCATGACCTATCTGTTGGTCGCCATAGACAAGTTCACAAGTGGATAGAAGCAAAACCAATCAAGAAGCTGAATGGTCCGACTGCTGTCACATTCATAGCCGACATCACTATCAGATATGGCGTTCCCCACATCATCATCACCGACAATGGCACCAACTTCGCCAAAGGTGCCTTGGCCTGTTTCTGCGTGAATTAGTGCATCCGACTCGACTTAGCGTCTGTTGGCCACCCTCAGTCAAATGGCCAAGTAGAGCGAGCAAACTGCCTCATCTTGTTCGGCATCAAGCCCCGTCTGATCGAGTTGCTAGAGCGGTCGGCTGGCTGCTGGATCAACAAGCTGCCGGTCATCCTCTGGAGCCTTCGGACCATGCAAAACAGATCAACCGGCTTCACGCCCTTCTTCCTTGTGTACGGTGACGAGGCTATCATCCCTACGGATATTGAGTTTGACTCGCCTCGGGTCACCATGTACATGGAGGCGGAGGCCAAAGAGGTGCGAAAAGACGGTGTCGATCTTCTAGAAGAGGCCCGACTACTAGCATGCCGGCGGTCCACCATCTACCTGAAGGAAATATGCCCTAGAGGCAATAATAAAGTAATTATTTATTTCCTTATATCATGATGAATGTTTATTATTCATGCTAGAATTGTATTAACCGGAAACATAATACATGTGTGAATACATAAACAAACATACACTAGTAGAAAAAGGACCTATAGTCCCGGTTCGTAAGGGCCATTAGTCCCGGTTTTTGAACCGGGACTAAAGTGTCGGTACTAATGCCCTGTACCTTTAGTCCCTATTCTTGCATAAACTGGGACAGATGGTCCTCCACGTGGCCGGTGCGGCGAGCCCGGGCAGGAGGCCCTTTGGTCCCGATTGGTGGCACCAACCGGGACCAATAGGCATCCACGTATCAGCATTTCAGGTGTTGGGGTTTTTGTTTTTTTTTGAAGGGGGGAGGGGTTAGGGGGTTTTGGGGGGTTAATTTAGGTGTTTCATATATTGTGTTAGGTAGCTAATTAATAGAGAGAAGTGTCCTCTCTTATCTCCGTGCTTGGTTGACGCTACGTACTATACGTATAGAGAGGACTAGACACGCTAGCTAGTAAGGAAATGAAGGAAACAGAAGATCGTCATGAACATATGCATACAGAGAGAAGTGATATCGACCACCTCTCCTTCTCTGAGAGATTGGTCGAACAGCAAGTTCTCGTATATCTATCCGACGCTACGTACTGGCTACATATATACAATATAAGTATCTCTTAATTACAATATAATCTCCTAATTAAAATCGAGCTGATTAGGGTCCACATGGTATTCTCCGTCTTTAGTGATCACGTGGTCAAGAAAGAATGCCGCCAAGTCCTCTTGAATTCCTCGCATACGATCTGGTGGTAGGAGTTCATCCCGCATCCAAAGTATCTAATTTGAAGAAGGGGGTCAATACATATATATGAATAAATGAAACTGAACACAAATGATGGTAATAAAATAAAATTGTGAATATTATTATTTACGCACTTCATATTGTTTGTCAGAGTAGCCCCGCTCACAGGTCGTGTGGCGGATGGACTCGCAAATGTGGTATCCACAGTAATCATTCCCTTGTTCTTGCCACAACCACTTTACAAGAAATATATCGAGGTCAATCAAATTGATAATTAGCAAGCATGCTAAATGGTATTGATGAAACTAGCGCTTGAATCACTAGGAGATGTGTGGAACATGCTACTATAGTACTTACATTCGGGTGTCTAAATTGCAGCTTCTTCGGCAGTCCCGGAGTTTTTGAGGTGATTTTTTTCCAAACCCTGCCAGCAGACAAAGAAAACAATTATTTGATATTAGGAAATGAACAAAGTTGCTGATTTTGTGCGATAATGATCGATTTAACTTATTTCTCTAGAATTTTAGTCATGTCCGCATACTCCTTGGGATCTTTTCGTCTCGAGTCTAAGACGGTTACTAGTCCCTGCTCAAGCTTAATCTCTAGGAGAATATAGTGGAACCTGCGCACGCATGCATAACTCATCAATTACATTACTATAACCTCGACTAATAAGGGAAACCGAATATGCACAAGACAGTAACACTCACTTGAATTCGTAAGGGAAGAGTATTATAGCTTTGTTTCAATTTAATACAAACGATTGTAGCAGCTTGGCCTCGGTTTCTATGGCCTCAGATTTAACCATATATGCATCTATGAGATTTGTGTTAATGAACCCAATATCACCGATTTGTCGTTTCTTCAATTCGGCGATCTTCAATCTGCATAATATAGTGAGGATAATTAAAAATGCATGCAATGAAAGAGCTGACCTATATATAGAGACTTAACGACAGAAGTATTACGGTACTTACAGGCAGTAGCAAGTGATCATTAATTTATCGAGGGCCTTTAGATTGAAAAACGCGAAGAACTCCTCAAATGGAACATTCAACAATTCAATTCCAACGAGGTCATGCTCCTCTCTGACTCTCAGCGTCAAAATATTCATCCCCTCAGACTCTCTGCAGGTTTTCATGTACCAATCATGGAATATGAACATCATCATTGGTAGAGATCTTTTATCTTTGACGAGAGGCTTCCCGTGCACGTATTTGTGTTCGTCCACCTCCAAGAAATCATAATGTACATCGTCGGGCAGGTAATCTTCAAGATTGTTATAACCGGGCACCATCCCGCCCGGAACATTAGTGATGATATCGCTAGACACCTGGAGCAGGGGGGATGATTGGTTCGCTTGTTCACCAAGCTGGGCAACTTTTTTCCCAGCTCATCGTTGACCACTGATAGTACTTCCCGACCGTGACGCTTCCACAAATGACTTTGTAAGAATGCTCTCATAGTTGCCTTTCGTCGGAGACTTTGGCGGTTTCTTCAGGGCAGCCAGAGTATGCTTCACTTTTACCGTATCTATCTGCTCCTCCGGAGGTGGATGTTTCTTTGCTTTCACCCCTTCAAAGAAGTTCTTCACTTCGGCTTGCACGATCTGCGTGTTTTCCTCCATGGTCCTCTTGTATGGTAACTACTCTGGAGTCTTGAGAGAAGGACCGAATTTGTATTTCCTCCCGGCTCTGGCTGTGCTGCTAGACATCGGAGCAGATGGAGCTGCTGCGGCTATCTTTCCTTTCTTGCGAGGCGGAGGAGAAGGACTACGACGCGTCGGAGCAGCCGGAGCAGCGGCGGGTCTCTTGATCCGCCCTTTTTGACGAGGCGAAGAAGGAGGTTGGCTGCTCGGGGGCGCGACACAGGCGGAGAAGGAGGCAGAGTGCCCTGATTACTCAGCGGAGGAGGAGGCGGATTGCCCTGACTTGCCGGAGGAGGAGGAGGAGGCGGAGGTGTCTAGTTCGGAAGGTTGATGAGCTCCTTCCGCCATACGCATGGAGTCTTCATAGAAGAACCCAGCCGAATCTCCCCTTCACCCATAGGGTGGTCAAGCTGAAGGTCCTCAAATCTGTCCGTTATTTGATCCACCATCACCCTAGCATATCCTTATGGAATCAGCTGGCCGTGATAGGTTGCGCCAGGTTCATTAGGTATAACAGAGCCAACAGCCGGCTTCACTTTCAATGTCATCCATCGCATCATAAGGTGGCAATGTTGAGACTCCGTGATAGCATCCACGGGGTAGCTAGCAGGAGCCGTGAAGACAGGCTCCAGCTACTGAGTCTGCTCGGTGGAAGACATGTTGCTTCTCCGCTAAGATGGCGGGGTAGCTTCAGGGGAAGATTCGGCAGGTCGTTTGCTGCGATCTGCTTCTCGTTCCTATAGCCCTTGTACCCTTTCATGCAGCGCCTGCAGTTGGCTATGCTCCACTTTCTTCCTCCTCTCCTGGGTTTTGTAACCCCATGCGTCCGGAAAGCCAGCCTTCCACGGAACGGAGCCTGGCGTGCCTCGTGTCTGTCCAGGGTGCTCAGGATTCCTGAGGGCCATTGTGAGCTCGTCCTTCTCTCTGTCTGGGACAAACGTCCCTTGCTGCACTTTCTCGATATACTCCTGAAGCCTTTGACGGGTATTGGCAGTTGCTCCGTCAAAATGCACTTCCCTGTTACAGGGTCCAAGGTTCCGCCAACCCCGAAGAACCAAGTCCGGCAACGGTCTGGCCATTTCAAATGTCTCTGGTTTGACCCCTTTAGCAATCAGGTCATTCTCAACCTTGTCCCACAAACGTCGGGCTTTGAGGTAGCCACCTAACCCCGTGCGATGGTGATGCTTCTTCTTCGCAGCATTTTTCTTGTTTATCGTTGAAATCTACTTACTCTTTTCCGATGTCTTGTGGGCCACAAATGCGGGCCAGTGATCTCTGATCTTCTCATACTTTCCGGTGAACTCTGGTGTCTTTTCTTCGTCGACAAACTCTATTTTTAGCTCATTCTTCCACCTCCTGAATAGTTCTGCCATCTTCTTAAGAGCATGAGACTCGATCAATTGCTCTTTAACTGGCTTCTCCGGATCCTCCTCTGGCGGTAGGGTGAAATTTGCCTTAAGCGATGTCCAAAGATCTTCTTTCTGCATATCGGAGACATAAGACACCTTAGGGTCTTCCTTCTTAGGCTTTAACCATTGCTGGATACTGATCGGGATCCTGTCCCTAACAAGAACCCCGCACTGAGCACGAAATGCATCCCTTGTCCGGATGGGTTCAATCGGCTTGCCATCGCGTGCGATTGCTGTGATCTCAAACCTTTCATCCGAGCGCAATCTTCGGGCCTCATTTCTTTACCGAAGTTGTGCTCGATCTGGAGGGCTAGAGAAAAGAAGAAAGACAAGAGTTAATTAATATGTGTACATACGAAAACAATGAATGCATCAATTAGCTAGTCAGCACAAATTTAACTAATAAAAATACCTGGCCGGACTCGGTTCGGTCACCGGAGCCGTTATAATCATAACCTTCTTCTTCACTACCCTGTCCTTCCATACCATCGGTGTCGTTGAGAAACGACGCAACGGCATCACTTCCTTTTGCGATTATGTCCCCCAACATCTCTTTTGTTTCTTCGTCTCAGGGGTGCTCCATAGTTTCTGCAAATATTTACAACATGGCAATTATTATTCAAACATGACAGCTGGATATATTAGTGGAAAACATAGAACTAGCTAGCTAATATAATCACAATAAGGAATCATATTAGTGGCCTCGACGCTGCTTCTCTAGGGTTTGGGGTGGCCCCGGCAACGCTTCAAGGGTTTGGGGTGGCCTCGACAACACTTTGAGGGTTTGGGGTGTCCTCGACGACAATGCTCTTTGAACTTGGTAAATTCGGGTGGCCTCGAGAGAGTTTGTCGGGTAGGGGCGCGGCGGGAGGGGGTAGGAGACCAACATTGTTTTTTTCTAGGGTTTGGGTGTCCTCGAGAGTTTTGGTCGAGCGAGAGGGCCGGGGGGTGCTCCCATGGTATAAGTTATCACGGTCGAGAGGGGATATATATCGACTGCCCCTCATGTCAAAGTAATCCGGGAGGGGGTTATATCGATAACGACGCGACATACATACATGGGAAAATAATGTTATTAGGGAGGGGGTATATCGAACCCCCCCTCGTGTTGAAGTTATCGGGAGGGGGTATATCGACAATGATATACCCGATAAAAAATAAGAAGACAAAAGAAGAAATAAAAAGAGGATAAGAAGAAAGGAATAGAAGAGAAGCAATCGATGAAAAAAAAGAAGAAAAAAAGGAGAAGAAGAAAGGAATAGAGGAGAAGAAGAAAAAAAAATAGAAAATTTCTATTTTTTTTCTTATTCTCCTCTATTCCTTTCTTCTTCTCCTCTTCTTTTTCTTCTTTTTTCCTATTCTTATTTATTTCTCCTCTTCTTCCTCTCCTATTCTTCTCCTTTCTTCCACTTCTTATATTCCTTCTTCTCCTCTCATTCTTTTTCTTCTTCTTCCTTTCCTAGCTAGATATTTAAATTTTTTCTAAAAATTCAACTAACCTAAAATGTACTAAATCAGAGAACATATATAGATAAAACTTTTCTAAAAATCTAACTTTCATATATATATACTTTAAAACATCATTAATTATAATTGAAAAAATACATACATACATACAAAAAACATGTAAAAAATACATACATACATAAAAAATACATATATCTAAAAAATACATATATACATATATGAAAATCTAAAAACATGTAAAAAAATCTAATAAAAAATAAAAAATATAATTAATCAAATAAAAATTAACCAAGGGCGGCGCTGGAGACAGCGCCGGCGGGGGCGGCTGGCGACGACGCCGGCGGGGGCGGCGAGGGCGCCGGCGCATGGGGGCAGGCCGTGGGCAGGGGCTCGGGCCCGGGGCAGGGCCCGGGGCATGGACCGGTGCGGCGCGGCGCCGACGACGGCGTGGTCCAGAGCAGGGGCAGCGCAGTGACGACGTCAAAGGCATGGATGACACGACGACGGCATCGGATGGCAGGGACGGCGAGGGCGCCGACGCACGGGGACGGTCGGCGGGCAGGGGCTCGGGCACGAGGCAGAGGCGACGACCGCGACGGCGACGACAACGAGGAGCAGCGCTGGGGCGTCGGGCGGGGAAGACGAACTGAAAGAAATTTTTTACAAGTGCTAATTATATACCCAGGGCATTGGTACTAGTTCATGGCACCAACCGGTACCAATGCCCCCTTTAATCCCGGTTGGTGCCACCAACCAGGACCAAATGTCTCTTTTCAGCAGCCCAAAGGGCAGGAAGCAGAGGACTTTGGTCCCGGTTGGTGGCACCAACCGGGACTAAAGGGTGTGCATTGGTACCGGTTGGTGGCAATAACTGGTACCACTGCCCCCCCCTTAGTCCCGGTTGGTGCCACCAACCGGGACCAAAGGCCCCTGTGCTGCCCGCATCGTGGCCAAAGTTTAGTCCCACCTCGCTAGTTGAGAGGGGCGTGCAGTGGTTTATAAGTCCAGGCTTACGGGCCTAATTGTTACTGCTATGCTTGATGGGCCTTCTGCGGGCCTGAATCCTGGCCCATGGATGGGTTTCTAGTCGTATTCAAGCCGTGGTTGCCCAGTTGGTGGCAATTTTTTTATTTTTTTTCCAGTTTTTTTGTTTTCTATTTTTCTTTATTTATTTTGTTTTGTTTCTACTTACAACAAAATACTTATTTATTTTATTTTATTTTGTTTATAATTACTTATTAATTTTATTTTATGATAATCCTTTTTGCTATTAAAGTTTCTAACAAAAAAAGTTCTTTATTAAAATTCTTTTTGCTTTTAATGATAGAGAGAGAGAGATGGAGTCTTAGTGTGTGTGTGTGTGTGTGTTTGCGTGTGTGTGTGGGTGCGTGGGTGCATCTGTGTGTGTGTGTGTGTCGCGGGGTCCTCAGTGGTGGATGTAATTTAACTGTGCGTGGCTTCATCATAGAGAGGTGATGTGTATGGCAGAGGCCACCAACGATAGGGTGCGAGAGAGAAAAGGCCCGTAGAGAGGGAAGAGAAGGTGTGTGCGCATGAGAGGAGTCGACATCGAGAGAACGTGTTTGTTTGAGAGACACCGAGGAAGACTACTATATATCGATGGTGCATGTAGGCGGGAATTAAACGAAGTGATGGTCTTATTGGTTTTGGGGATATAAGTGTGAGTGTGTGTTTTACCCATCCAGGTGGAAGTTCTATGTACACGGATAACCCACAAGTATAGGGGATCAATTGTAGCCTCTTTCAATAAGTAAGAGTGTCGAACCCAACAAGGAGCTAAAGGTAGAACAAATATTCCCTCAAGTTCTATCGACCACCGATACAACTCTACGCACGCTTGACGTTCGCTTTACCTAAAACAAGTATGAAACTAAAAGGACTTTGTAGGTGTTGTTGGATAGGTTTGCAAGAATATAGAGCACGTAAATAAAAAGTAGGGGATGTTTAGGTAAATAAGCAATAAAGTTAGTATAGCGAGTGTGGAGAAGTGGTGGTAGGAGTTGCGGAATTGTCCCTAAGCAATTGACTACTTTACTAGACCGATAGCAAGTTTCATGTGCGAGAGGCATACGCTAACATACTTTCTCTTCTCGGATCATATGCACTTATGATTGGAACTCTAGCAAGCATCCACAACTACTAAAGATCATTAAGGTAAAACCCAACCATAGCATTAAAGTATCAAGTCCTCTTTATTCCCATACGCCACAACCCCCTTACTCGGGTTTATGCTTTTGTCACTCAAGCAACCCACTATAAGCAAATCATGAACGTATTGCAACACCCTACGGCGGGAATTCCTCACACTTGCACGACACGAAGGGCACAATAGGACAGCAACATAACCAAAAGCAAATTAAACCAATCATAGCAATTCACCAATTACCGATAGGACAACAAAAATCTACTCAGACATCATAGGATGGCAACACATTATTGGATAATAATATGAAGCATAAAGCACCATGTTCAAGTTGAGGGTACAACGGGTTGCGGGAGAGTGGACTGCTGAATATAGATGGGAGAAGGTGATGGAGACGTTGGTGAAGATGGCGGATGTGTTGGTGTAGATCGTGGTGATGATGATGGCCCCGGCGGCGTTCCATCACCACCGGAAGCGACGGGGAGAGAGCCCCCCTTCTTCTTCTTCTTCCTTGACCTTCTCCCTGGATGGGACAAGGGTTTCCCCTCTGGTCCATTGTCTCCATGGCATGGGAGGGGCGAGAGCCCCTCCGAGATTGGATCTGTCTCTCTATCTCTCTCTGTTTCTACGTTTTTTTAGCTTCTGCCTTTTCACTGTTTCTTATATATCCGAAGATCCGTAACTCCGATTGGATTGAAACCTTCGCCACGATTTTTTTTCGAAAATTAGCTTTCTTGCGGCATAAAAAGAGCATCAACCACTGTCGGTGTCAAAACTGGCGGATCTCGGGTAGGGGGTCCCGAACTGTGCGTCTAGGCGGATGGTAACAGGAGGCAAGGGACACGATGTTTTACCCAGGTTCGGGCCCTCTTGATGGAGGTAAAACCCTACGTCCTGCTTGATTAATATTGATCATGTGTGTTACAAGAGTAGATCTACCACGAGATCAAGGAGGCTAAACCCTAGAAGCTAGCCTATGGTATGATTGTTGTTCGTCCTACGGACTAAATCCATCTGGTTTATATAGACACCGGAGAGGGCTAGGGTTACACAGAGTCGGTTACATTGGTAGGAGATCTACATATCCGTATTGCCAAGCTTGCCTTCCACGCCAAGGAAAGTCTCCTCCGGACACGGGACGAAGTCTTCAATCTTGTATCTTCATAGTCTTGGAGTCCGGCCGATGATGATAGTTCAGCTATCCGGACACCTCCTAGTCTAGGACTCCCTCAGTAGCCCCTGAACCAGGCTTCAATGACGACCAGTCCGGTGCGCATATTGTCTTTGGCATTGCAAGGCGGGTTCCTCCTCCGAATAATTTATAGAAGATTGTGAACACCAGGATAGTGTCCGGCTCTGCAAAAATAATTTCCACATACCACCATAGAGAGAATAATATTTACACAAGTTCAATCTGCTGACGTAATTGATGGTGTGACGTCACACCACTACCAAGCCTTTACTTAAATCATTTTTATTGTACCACCTCAGCGCGTTTAGCGAAGCGGTTTCCTTGGCACGTCTTGTCGAAGCAGAGATCTTGTTCCCCTTATTCCGGGATTCCCATCAATACGGACGTGGGTAACCCAACCGCTCCATTGATTGCGGCGCTTGGGGGATAAGCGAGTTTTATCAGGCCGGTGGGGACGCATGTTTTCGTCCGCCCATATAAGGGGATAAAGATCCAACCCTATTACCTGCGCCGTCTTCCTCCTTGGCTTATCCATCTCTGTGAACCCGAGCTCCAGCGCCCAAGCCCGCACATCTCACCTCAACCTTCTCCAACTATGTCCGGAGCGGGAGGCAAGTGGATGGCCTCCTCCGTCATGGAGAGGCAGATCCAGAAGCTACGCAGCGCCGGATACTTGTCCAGCGATATCGCGCACCGGCTCCCCAACGAGGGAGAGCTCATCCCCACCCCCAAGCCCCATGAGAGGGTAGTATTCCTTCCCCATTTCCTCCATGGACTGGGCTTCCCACTCCATCCCTTTGTTCGGGGGCTCATGTTCTACTACAGCCTGGATTTCCATGATTTGGCCCCGAATTTCATCCTCAACATCTCGGCGTTTATCGTCGTGTGTGAGGCCTTCCTCTGCATCAAGCCCCACTTCGGCTTGTGGCTCAAGACCTTCAGTGTCAAGCCGAAGGTTGTGAAGGGCAGCCAAGCGGAGTGCGGAGGCGCCATGGTGGGCAGGATGTCCCACGTTACTTGGCTTGAGGGCACTTTCGTGGAAACCATCAAGGGGTGGCAATTGGGGTGGTTCTACATCACCGAGCCGCGTGACCCCGAATGGGCAGCGGCCCCCGAATTCAGATCTGGCATCCCCACACAGCTCACCTCCTGGAAAGAGAGAGGCCGGACATGGGGTGATTCGGAGGAGCTGACCGGACTCCAAGCTTGCATCCAAAAGCTAGTGGATAAGAAGCTCAAGCTTGTCAACGTAGTCCAGGTCATGCTCATCCGCCAGATTCTCCCGTGCCAACGACGGGGCTTCAACATGTGGGAGTTCGATCCGGCGCAGCACCAGACTTTGAGCGGGCTCTTCGACACTACGTACGAAGATGTCTGGAAGGTGCTGTTCAAAGGCGCCGAGGCCCCCGCATCCGCTACCGAAGATCGCGGATTCAGCTCGGAATGTCCAGCTGATGAGGTAAGCGATTTTGTCCTTTAAGGGACGCTTGTTTTCCATAGTTTGACTCTATGCAGGATCTAAACTCCCTTTCCTTTGACAGGACTGGCTGAAGAAGGCCAGACAGGCTATCTGTCCGGCCCCATTGCCAGAGGACCCAGCGGACGCCCGCTTGACGGGGTTGCTGGCTCCGGCACCCCACGTGGTGCCGGAGAAGAAGGCCAAGAAGAAGGCCATGGGTACTCGAAAGAGTTCCCATTTTCAGGTGTTATCGGACGATGACTCCGAGGCCGACTCCTCCCACAAGGGTGATGAGGAGAAGAAGAAAGCCTCTCCCCCAGCGGGGGGAGGGAAGAAAAGGAAGGCTTCCCCTACGAGGGAGGCCGAAGGGTCCAAGAAGGGAAAAACTCTTTCCCCGGACTGCTCTGCCAACGCCAGTGACGACGACGAGGACTGGCCTCCAAGGGCCAAGCCTCCGGCGAGATCGTAAGTATCCGGACTGCCCAATAACTTCATGGTTTTTCTTTTTTTGCCACACATTGTCTTTCTAATGCCGCATACAACCCTGCAGTCCACCCAAGGACGATCTTCCCGCTTCATCGAGCGGGTCCTTAGGTGCGTCGAATATGGATTCTCTTCCGACCGCCTCCACCCCCCATGACACGGACGATGCCGAGGTGGGATCCTGGGAAGGGACCCGCCAGGAGGAAGAGGCCCCGGAGGTGTCGCAGGACAACCTCCCGGACTTTGCACCGGACTCGGCTCCGGATCCCATAGTGGCTCCGGAGTCCGGCGGGCGGCCCCTTCGTAAGAAGGGCAAGACCGTGACACCGGCAGCCTCCGTCCAACCGGAGGCGCCGGATAGCTTGCTGGAGGCGCTCAATGGCGCCTCCATCAAAGAGGAACACCGCACTGTTATGAGTGCGGTGATTCAGAAGGTGCAGCTCGCCAAGAGCGGGCTGACCGAAGCCTGCAGCAGCCTTCAAATAGGCTTTGAGGTAAGAATTTTGAGATATGTAAAATAGTACCACATAGACAGTAGCCCCTGATGCTCGGTTCGGTGTTCGGAAGGAAAAGCCGGACTGAGGATCTAAGAAGATATACGCAGGAGTCATAAAAAATATGTCGATATGGGTATTGCAGGCTGCGCTGCTGACCTCTACCGCACTGACTGCGGAGGTCAATACTTTGAAGAAAAACCTCGAGCGGTCCGAGAATGAGCTCGGCCGTGCCAAGAAGCAGCTCGAGGACAAGGAAGGTGAGTAACACCTTATTAAAATTGTACCTTACAGAAAAGGATTTTGGTTGCAAAAAGAATGACAAGGATAACGTGGGTATTGCAAGGGCCACTAACGAGGTGGCGACCCTAAAAGAGGCGGTGGTCGCGGCCGAACGCGATGCGGCCGCGGAGCGCATCGAGCGAGGGAAGCAGGAGGCGCGGGTGGCGGAGGTGCAGCAAGAGCTCCAGGATCTCGTGAAAAAACATGAGAGCCTGGAGCGTGACTCGAAGACTCAAGAGTCTGAGCTTGCAACGGGTCTTGATAGTACCAAAGCCGCTAAGGCCGAAGCCTAAAAGGCCCTCTAGGAGATCGAGGCGTTGAAGAAAATAGCAGCGGGTAAGGCATTTTTCATGCAAAGTAAGCATGTGAGTGTTAATTACCTGTTGCTTACCCGAGTTCGGAGCTCTCCAGGAGCGTTCGCAGATCTTCCTCGCAGCGTGTCCGATGCTGCCGCGTTCTACCGGGCCGAGGAGGGGAGCTCGACGGAGAAGGTCTTCTGGTCTCAGTATGCTGAGGCCGGACATCCGGTGACCCTTAGCGACCAGCTGAAGCAGCTGGTCGAGCTCCACAAGGCGGCCGAACAGGCCATGAAGGGCCTCGTAGTTCGGCTATGGCCTAAGGAGGCCATGCCTGGGAGCTACTTCGGCCAGGTGCGGCGGCTGGTGGATGCGTGCCTGTGGGTTGAAGTCATCAAGCACTCCGCCTGTATTGAAGGTGCCCGTCGGGCCCTTGCCCGTGCAAAGGTGCACTGGGGCAAGATGGATGCCCAGAAGCTCGTGACGGACCCACCACCGGAGGGCAAGGAGCATCGCACGCCCGAGATGTATTATAAGAGTGTGCTGAAGGGCGCCCGCACTATTGCGGGTGAGTGCTCCAAAGATGTAATATTTGAGTAGACTCGCATTTTGTTATCCTGTGCGCTGAAAACTTAGTTCATTTGCGCTAAGTAACGCATTTTAATTTAAAATATTACCTTCTGTGCAGCTGTTTATCAAATCTGAGAGATGGCAAGTCGTCGGCTTCAGCCCCCATGCCACGAGTGCTGGGGTGTTCGGGATAAATTTGAGCACTCTTGTTCCCATATTTGGGTCCATCTAAGGAGGCGCTCAACACAACGAACAAGGCAACCGGACTTATAATGCTTGAACACTCTCACTTAGCCATAGAATTCTATAATTTTAAATTTCGGCGAAGCCCCTAGTCTTCGGAAGGCCGAATTTGGGGCTCTATCCACGCCTGGGCCGGACAAAGACTGGCTCCTCGCTCTAAGCGGCATAAGTCTTTAGGGACTCGCAAAAAACCTCTTGAACAGCGACTAGCTCTCGCCTCATCATGACGGTCAGTTTTAGCTTTCTCCACTGAGGCGTTAACCCAGCTCAACTAGGGCGCAATCGCAGTGGTTCTCCCAGTGCTACCTTAGCCGATACAACAGAACGTAAGGTACCAAAACATGGGAGCCTGGCAAACCCAACTATTGACCCAAGACATGATTCGGAGCTGATGCATATAATGCTATAAGTTCGGGGTGCCGCACTTGTGAAAGTGTTCGGACTTATCACACCATGATGCGGGAAACATAAGCCCCTGGTGTATTTAGCCGTACCAAAACGTACGGATGCGACATGTCACAAATGAACATATGTATAAGAAGAGAAATGCAATTTGAAGCAAAAAGGTGCTGCATTACTTATTCAAGAAAAATTGTTGTAAGAGCAGAACGATACAAATGGTGCGATAAGCAAGGGACGGGACTGTTAAACATGTCCCCCTCCAGGGGTAGGCTACGGAATGGTGCGTAAAACGGATTAAATGCTCATAATGGAGACCACCTGGATATTCGCTATATCCTTTATCCTTCCCTGGCTGTTGCATCGTGAGTTCGGCAGGTCGGCTGCCGGACAGGGCCTCTGACGAACGGAGTCCTGTGGGTAAAAAAAAGAAAAAGAAAAAAAGAACGACACACTTGAGAGCCCCTGGTGTGGTTGAGCCGCAGGCTGGGCCTATCGTGGTCGCGCCCCTCTCCCCATGCCCATGGTATCTTCAGAGCGTAATGGTGTACGCGAAGGATCTGTCTTGACGTTTTACAGGGGCTGGGGTCGGGGCCGCACTGCTACGCATGCTCGGAACGTGCCAGGTGGTCTTGTTGTATATTACTCCGGGCGCGTTTAGCCGTGCCCGGTCTCTTAACGGCCGGACTCGAGAATTGCCTTAAGAGGCTGCACTGTACTTCTGCCGCGAGAGCCGCTGTATGTTCCTCCGTTCGGAGAGAGCGTTTAGTGTTTCCGTTGACCGTGATGACCCCTCGAGGGCCTGGCATCTTGAGCTTGAGGTATACGTAGTGTGGCACCGCGTTGAACTTTGTGAACGCAGTACGTCCAAGCAGAGCAAGATAGCCGCTGCGGAACGGAACTATGTCGAAGATTAACTCCTTGCTTCGGAAGTTATCCGGGGATCCAAAGACCACTTCCAGTGTAACTGAGCCTGTACAATTGGCTTCTACACCTGGTATGACGCCTTTAAAGGTCGTCTTGGTAGGTTTAATCCTTGACGGGTCTATGCCCATTTTGCGCACTATGTCCTGATAAAGCAGGTTCAGGCTGCTGCCGCCGTCCATCAGGACTCTGGTGAGGTGAAATCCATCGACGATTGGGTCTAGAACCAATGCAGTGAATCCGCCATGGCGGATGCTAGTGGGGTGGTCCCTTCGGTCAAAAGTGATCGGGCAGGAGGACCATGGGTTGAACTTCGGGGCAACTGGCTCCATCACGGATACGTCCCTTAGTGCATGCTTCCGCTCCCTTTTGGGTATGTGCGTTGCGTAGATCATGTTCACCATTCGCACCTGTGGGGGGAAACCCTTCTGTCCTCTATTGTTCGGCGGTCGGGTCTCTTCCTCGTCATCGCTGTGCAGCCCCTTGTCATTATTTTCGGCAATTAACTTGCCTGCCTGTTTGAATACCCAACAGTCCCTGTTGGTGTGATTAGCTGGCTTTTCGGGGGTGCCGTGTATCTGGCACAAGCGGTCGAGTATTCAGTCCAAATTGGACAGACCCGGAGTAGTTCTTTTGAATGGCTTTTTCCGCTGACCGGGTTTAGAGCCTCTGAATCTGGCATTGACTGCCGTATCCTCACTATTGTCGCTGTTAATGCGGCGTTTGTTTTTGTTACGACGCGACCTGCCATTACGGTCCTTGATATCCGGACTGACAGAATTTTTGCTGAGGTTGTTGCTGCGTGCTAGCCAGCTGTCCTCACCCGCGCAGAAGCGGGTCATGAGTGATGTGAGGGCTGCCATGGATTTTGGCTTTTCCTGTCCCAGGTGCCGGGCAAGCAACTCGTCGCGGATATTATGCTTGAAGGCTGCAAGGGCCTCGGCATCCGGACAGTCGACGATTTGGTTTTTCTTGGTTAAGAACCGTGTCCAGAATTGTCTGGCCGATTCGTCTGGCTGCTGAATTATGTGGCTTAGGTCATCGTCGTCTGGTGGTCGCACATACGTGCCTTGGAAGTTATCAAGGAATGCGGCTTCCAGGTCTTCCCAACTCCCAATTGACTCTGCTGGCAAGCTGTTAAGCCAATGCTGGGCTGGTCCTTTAAGCTTGAGGGGGAGATATTTGATGGCGTGAAGATCGTCACCGCGGGCCATGTGGATGTGAAGGAGATAGTCTTTGATCCAAACCGCGGGGTCTGTTGTGCCATCGTAAGATTCAATATTCACGGGTTTAAACCCTTCGGGGATTTGATGATCCATTACTTCGTCTGTGAAGCATAGTGGGTGTGCGGCGCCTCTGTACTGGGCGATATCACGACGGAGCTCAAAAGGCCTTTGTCTATTGTGTTCGGCCCGGCCGGACTTACTGTGTCCGGTGCGATGGTTGTCGTCATGTATCATGGGGCGCCCACGCGATCCATAGATCGATCTTGATTGTCTTGCCCTATCCTCCAATATATCTCGCAAGTCCGGAGCGTTCCCCTGTGGCCTTGTGCTTTTCGAGCGATGACGGGGTACGGGTTTAGTGAAGGGCCTAGAGGCCTCCCTGTCGTGACCACAGGGTGGTCGGTCAGCCGTATTGTCTCCTGGTGATGCGGGTTCATACGCCTCCTCCTCTAATCGGGGGAGCAGCTTGCGTTTGGGGTAGCTTTTGGAGGGGCGTTCGAGCTCATGCTCTTCGGCCACGAGGACTTTGGTCCATCTGTCGGCTAGCAGATCTTGATCAGCTCTAAGCTGTTGCTGCTTTTTCTTGAGGTTGTTCGCCGTGGCAGTAAGACTGCGTTTAAAACGCTCTTGTTCGACGGGATCCTCAGGCACGATGAATTCATCGTCGTCGAGGCTTGCCTCGTCTCTGGAGGGAGGCATGTAATCCTCTATCTCTTCTTCTGCCGCTCTCTCATGAGGGCTGGTGTCTCCGTCCTCCTGCGCTGGATCTTGCTGGAGTGTGTTGTCTTCGGCACTATCTGGGGTGTTATTATCTCCGGTGCTGGAATCCTCATTCTTTCTATGGCGGGATTTAGAGCGGCGCCGCTGACGCCGGCGCTTGGGCTGTTTCTTGGAGGGGTCATCCTCCGCTGCCCCTTCGCCATTCCCATCCTTTGGGATATCCACCATGTATATATCATATGATGAGGTGGCTTTCCAGTGCCCAGTAGGCGCTGGTTCTTGGTCGTCTCCGGCATCGTCGTCCATACCGTCGATGTCTTCGGAGTCGTAGTCTAGCATGTTAGTTAGATCATCGACAGTGGCTACCAAGTGGGTGGTGGGTGGGCTTTAAATTTCTTCATCGTCCGCATCCCAACCGTCCTGGCCACAGTCCGGCCAGGACTCTCCTGATAACGAGAGATACTTTAGCGAACTCAAGATGTCGCCAAAAGGTGAGTCTTGAAAGATGTCC
>NC_041391.1:682454509-682454911 GCF_002162155.2 Triticum dicoccoides
CTGCGGTGAACTCGATGACTGGCGCCCAACCGGATTCGATCGGAGGGGCGCGGGAGGTTCGGAGTCCGGCAAGGAGTCCGACACCTCGGAGTCACAGGCCTCATGAAGGACAAGGTCAGTGTTCGTCTCTAACGCCGTAGAGGTTGCAACCCCCGAGGCGGTGTCTAGCCACCCGTCCTCGATCTACGCAGCCGGCTCTAAATTGAAGATCGGAGCGGGCTCAAGTGCGGCCTCCAGGGTACTGTACGGCCACAGAGCTAAATCATGCTCGTCGTGACAGTGCGGCGCGCTTGGCTGTGGCTCGAATCTATCGAAGATCAAGTACCCACGGATGTCAGCCGTGAAGTTCAAACTTCCAAATCTGACCTGACGGCCAGGGGCGTAACTTTCGATCTGCTCTAC
>NC_041391.1:682457244-682461427 GCF_002162155.2 Triticum dicoccoides
GGCATCCAATGCCATTGTCACATTGTTTACTCCTCCCTACAGCTTCTAGACAAAAGTGGGAGCATGAGGACGCGAGAAAAAGCCGCGGGTGCCGGCCATTTGCGCGCTCTGGAGCACGTCAGCGTGCTCCCGACCGTTGACGCTGCGTCCCCCGACCACCTCGAGCCTCCCCCTTGCGCCAGTCGAGGTGCCTCGACGTCCGCAACACGCCACCAGGCTGGCCCCCTCCTTCCCCTCTCTGTCCTGCCCGTGCCGCGCGTGCCCAGAGCCGCCCGATCCCGCTAATGCGTGTGCGAGCTCATGGCTCCACCCGGAGCTCGCCCCGCTCCCTCTCTCCCTTCCCGGCGCCCTACACCACCCCCATGAGCACCAAAGACAACCCCTCGCTCTCTCCCCTGGCCGCCCGAGCCGTTGCCACGGCCCCCGTGCGCCGCATCCATGGTGAGCCATGGGACGGCTATTTAAGGCCACCCCCGAGCCTCTTCTCCACTCCTTTGGCTCTCTCTCCTTCCCGTGCACCCCTTGGACCAACCCACACCTTTCCCCGCGCCCTCCATAGCCCTCCAGGGTCGGAGCCATGTCGTCGGCCTCCTCCTAAATTCGCGCTCTGTGGCCTCTCCCCTCCCCTTTAGATTCCACTAGAGCATCACCAACCTCCCCAAGGACATCTCCCGAGCCCCATTTCTTCCTCTCCGCGGCTGCAGCATCGTGTCCCACCCTCACCATCGCCGTCGTCTGCCGCGGGCGATGCGCTGCTCACGTATAACCACCCCAGCAATCGTGGCACACCTCGACGGCTGTGGCACGCTCTCCTGAGCACGCCGGTGTGCTGGGCGTCGATGGAGGTGGCCGGTGCCGCCGGGGAGAGTGCCGGCACCGCTCGGCCTCGCCTCCTCTGTTTCTCGTCGCACCGCGCGGGAGGTTGAAGGCGACCTGCCGCTGAAGCCCGCGCGTCAGGGACCTAGTGGGCGGGCCCCCCCGTTTAAGTGGAGATGGCTTCCGCTGTTACCGCGCCCCCTACCCCCACGCGAAGGCGTATTCCCGGGAAGCCGCCTCCGACGTGGCCACTACGTGCGTGCGGCCGAGCCACTGGGCCGGCCCAGTGGCGCCCTGCTGCTAAACCTCGCCCAGTGCACGCCGCCGCCGCCCAGATCCAGCCCGTTTCGGTAAATCCTTTGTCTTTTTCTTTTTCCAGTCAACTTCAAAAATCCACGAATAATTCAACAGAGCTCCAAATCCAATGATTTAAATTTCTAGTAGTTTCTTAAATCATGCCCTACCACATGGTGCTATTGTCACATTTTTACAGAAGCATTTCCTTCACAAATATTTATCAAAACCCCATTTTCCATTTCTGTGATGAACTTTAGAAAATCACAGAGAGCACATTTTTGATCCAAATGCCATGATTCAAATTCCTAGATGCTTCTATGTTCATAACTTAGTTTATGAACATTTTTCTTAATACTTTCTGTACCCCACAATATAATGAGCCATTTCTTCATATTTGTCAACTTTGCAAATTCATAGGGGATTCATTTGAACTCCAAATCCAGTGAAACCAACTCCTAGATGCTTCTAAAATCATGATTTGTTAAATGGGTGCCTTTGCTCATTTTCCAAATATATATTTCTGTACACTTCTTGCAAATCCACAAATCCCTTGATTCCATCATGTCGAAATGTTTAGAAATATCCATTGATCCACTTCCAATGAAATCACCTTGGTCATTCCTCATATGACCAGAGGTATCCTAGAAAAGTCCAACTCACATTTTTTTGAGCACTTTTATTTTCTGCCTTGTTGTGTTGCTTATTATGGTTGCTTTCAACGATAGTTGACGAAGTAGACGAAATACTTGGAGCTGGACCAGAGATATTTGAAGACCTCGAAGACCTTGTTAAAACAGGCAAGCAACCCTTTGGCCATGTCTAAGAAACCTTTTTATGCATGTCATATGGCACTTTTATTGCTTGCATCGAAGTCATGATAAAATGGTGACCACTTGAGGTGGTTTGCCTCCGTTGTTTTTCTCGTTGACACTTGCATTGTGCATGACCCTACCTTCTTATGAGGGTTATGCTGGTGGGAGTAAATAGGATGCTGAAGTAGTGCTACGCAAAAAGGGACGGGAATATGCATGGTGATGGTGACAAATTATTTTCAAAAGACTTTTCGAAAACCCCATCGGGTGCCACTTATGCCCGGGGGAGATGATGAGTTGGGTAACCACTTGATGACGAAGTGGTGTACCGAGGCAAGTGGGTGTGTTGTTTCCAAAACGGATTGGTTTAAGTTGTGACCGTTATTCCAACCTTACATGCGCAACCACTCTACCCTTATATGGGAAAGGGCATTATTGATTACCTAGACCGATACTAGCTTGGAGCCTGCATTACTAGTGACGGGGGAGAGTTGGTGCTATCTCTCGGGACGGGGTCGTGCCAGGTAGGGCGGCCAAGAACATTTTTATGGGGCACCGGACACACCGTTGGTACCCCGTGCTTGTGATGTGAGATGATTTAGGAGCATGGCTCCACGAATATGTTATGTGATAATGTCGGGCACGGGGGTTACTACCAATCGAGTGGACTCCATGTTAGTGTCGTCTAGGGAAAGGTAGTGATCGGGTGCTTACCCCGGGTACTTGAGGTACCGCGGGTCGTGGATGACACGAAAGTTCCCCGGATCTTGTGCGTAAAGTGTGCAACCTCTGTATAGTGTAAAACTATTCGAATAGCCGTGTCCACGGTCAAGGACAGTTGGGTAACCGCTCTTGGGCTACGTCCACATGTTTACAAACCGTGTGTGTGTGTTGATAAAACTACTTGGGTCAAGTCAAGGGACTTGACATGATTGAGTTGGGTTGGTGCCCACTCTATCTATGTTGATATCTGTAACCTGTCCTCATGGTTGCTTGAATTCTCTTGATGCATGTCTTACAAGTTGTTGAACATGTCATTGCACTCAAAACTAGCTTTCTGCAAAAATTTACCTATAGCATGCATTGTTACATCTTGAACCAAAACATGGGTTGCTTGCGAGTACATTCAAAGTACTCATTGGCTTGCCACTGGTTATTTTATTGACCAGGCATGAAAGAACAGGATATGATGAAGAATACTTCAATGACGAGCGTGCGAGCTAGGACGCTTCCCAGTCAGAATGCCTGTAGGGTTAAGGCAAATGACATGGGTCCAAGTTATCGACGAAGATTTCTGCTGTGATGATAAACTCAAGACTTGACCATAATGGTCCTACTTGTGTAAAACGGTATGTATGGATGTAAGACTCTTGTTATTCAGCTTCTGTGTGTTCAGTGAGCATTGATCTCTGGGATCACTGTACACGTGCATTCGGTGATCTCGACTTATGAGTCGGGGTCCCCACAATATCATGGAGACGTATCACACACAAGAAGAGAACAATTCGATGTGGCGTTAGGGTTGAGGGTAATTAACTACGTATGGAGACATAGAGACCTTGAACGTGCATGTGCGAGAGGTATACATGTATACGTGGGATGTGTGTGCGTGCGCGCATGATCGAGATAAAAGAAAGAAGACATAAGTCATAAGATCAATGACATGGGAGAGACGGATCGGTATGACAATATGCATGCATGTGAGAGTGCAGGGAAGAAGGCCTGACAATTGAGCATGTGTTTTTGTCTTTAAGAGATAGTGGCGTGGGCTGGAGCATGCATCTATGGCGAGCAGAGGGAGTGAGACACAATGATTGTGCAAAAGAGATCAACCTATAAATGCATGTATGGAGAGACATATATAGTGTGGGTGATAGGAAGCAAGACTGCGTGCGAGAAAGAAATGTTGACGGAAAAACTACAGATAGATACAGAGATGGAGATGCTAGCTAGAGGGACATCCGCTAGTTTGAGTGTTGGAGATGACCGCCAGGTGGTTCAGAGGGTGAAGTTATGTGTGTGAGAGAGAAATATAAAAAGAGGGCAGTTGACTGCATGTACAGAGAAACATATGTAGTGTGCGTGATAAGAAGCAAGAGTGAGGGCAAGAAAGAAGGTTGATGGAGAAATAGATAAATATAAAGATAAAGATGTTAGCTAGTGTGCGTTAGAGCTAGGAGTCGAGTGGATCAAAAGGCTCAGTTATGTGTGTGGGTGTGAGAGAGATAGAGAGAGGGTGCATGTGAGTCAAATACAAA
>NC_041391.1:682462386-682463750 GCF_002162155.2 Triticum dicoccoides
TGTGTATGTATGTCTATTATTCCTACACTATCATTCCATTTTCTAGGCATATTATTTATTGAAATAAGTGCACTGCCTTTGGACGCGACAATTGGCAGATTGTTGGACGGAGGAGGCATCTCAAGTTCTTTGCCCAATCCTGTGATGTATCTTTTTTATTTGGGATTGGAGATACAAGAGGTACTGATTTATTACTTTCCATCTGGGTTCACTTTTCTTTGTAAATTATAACTTGTAGCTCTCAGCTCACTAATTTAATGCATAAGGCTGGTTAGCGCCTTATTATCTCCTCATATTGTTTTTTTGGTTTATAATGTTATATTTTATCCAAATTGCTTAACAATGAGCAAAATAAGCAGGTTACTTGTGTGATGTTTCGAAGACAACATTTTCCATACAATACATTCATAAATCGTCATTTTATTCATATATAATTATTTATTGTCGACTTATCTAATTGCTTCTACCATCATCGTCATTCATAATGGAGAATCATTTTTAGACAACTATATTTGTCTGCTCATTTTTTTCCTTTAGATGTTCTTCTTTGTTTAGTTGCTCCAATGGCCTTGGGCCACATAATTAGTTCACGTGGACTGTCATACCTCATATCTTCATGTTTTAGCATATATGATTAAGTATATGTGACTGGTTAATAAAATGGATGCATGCATCATGCTGATGCAAAGGCCGGGGGTCATCCTCCTTTTCGAAAAAAAAGATATGTGATTGCTTATGTTTCCCTTGTTTTGTATGCGGCAGTTTACTTCCGTGAAGGCGCGAGACAACAGTGACACTCCCCTCCTATTGTGATGACGTGAAGTGGTGGTAATGGCTCGATGAAGCCAACGAGATTAACGTGAAAGAAACTTTCCCCGTGAACCCATCGAGAAAAAAATTGTGCAGGAAACTGAGGCACCTTTAGTTTTCCCAATCTTCAATCTCGTACAATGAATCATCTCTGGCTTCATCTCATAGGGGATTTCGTGCAGGTAATAATTAAGTTAAAAGACAAAGATTTCTCTTTCATGTGCCCTGTTCCCTTAACTCTTTTGCTGCACAGGTGGGCTCCTTGAGTTAAACTGAGGCTGCCTACTAAGCACATCACTTCAATAAGTTGGTTATCTAACTATTACATAGCTATACGAGTCCGGCACTTCGTAGAACCACCTTTTTAAATTTCTACTGTACGTATAGAGTAGTAAAGAAAAATAAATAAACTCTAGAATCATCAAGGCCAGGTGTCATGTATGTATGAACGATAAATCATTGTCATTTAGATATTTTCTACATTTCATTTTTTGTACACTAATTTTTTGTATATACCTGTGTCTTAACTTTTAATTTCGGATGAGTTTCATCTA
>NC_041391.1:682466400-682470204 GCF_002162155.2 Triticum dicoccoides
AACAACGAATCATCTGCAAAGAGCAGGTGGCTAACACTGGGAGCTTTCCCACATATCTTAATTCCAGACAATAAACCCTTCATTTCAGCTTCTTGTATCATGGAGGAGAACCCCTCCGCACAAATGAGAAATAAATATGGAGAGAGTGGGTCTCCTTGGCGCAATCCTCTTTGTGGTATGATCATAACTGTTATAGCATGGTTCACCTTAATCTGGTACTTAACAGTTGAGATACATTGCATTATCAGTCTAATCCAAGTCCTATCAAAGCCCATTCTACACATCATATCCCTTAAGAATGTCCATTCAACTCGGTCATAGGCTTTGCTCATGTCTAGTTTAATAGCTGCATACCCTGTCGAGCCTCTTTTCCTTCTTTGCAGAAAATGTGTTAACTCATATGCCAAAAGTATGTTATCAGATATTAGTCTCTTGGGCACAAATGCGCTCTGATTGGGAGAGATGATGTATGGGAGAATGACTTTTAGCCTATTTGTGATTACCTTGGAGACCAGCTTATACACCACGTTACATAGACTAATTGGTCTCAGGTCTTTCATGCTCATCGGGTTGGCGTTCTTTGGGATCAACACTATTAGTGTATCGTTCCACCCTTCTGGCATGCTTCCCCCTCTCAATATCTAAAGAACTTCTTTAATGATTTGATTCCCAATGGTTTGCCAAAATCTTTTGAAAAATATGGCCGGCATACCATCGGGTCCCGGGGCTTTTAGGTACCTATGTTGTCCAAGGCTATTTCCACCTCCTCTTTTGTGTAATCTGCACATAATATTCCATTCATCTCTTCTGTCACCCTTGGTTGCACCATACGTAATATTTCCTCATTGCCATTTCCTGCTGTTGAGGTGAAGATATTAAAAAAATAATTTGTAATGTGTTCTTTCAGTGGTTCTTCCCCCTCCACCCAACTATCATCCTCCCTTTTTAGTCTCTTTATGGTATTCCTTTTCTTCCTCTCAGAGGCGAAAGCGTGGAAAAATGATGTGTTCTTGTCCCCATCCTTCAGCCATTTAACATGGGCTCGTTCTTTCCAATGCATATCTTGTTGTTATTCCAAACGATCTAGCTTCTCCCTTAGGAAATGCTCCCGTCTAACCCTTTCTTGGCTGATATTTCCTCTGCGCACCTCCTCTAATTCCTTCTTCAAGATTTTGATCCTTTTCCCAAGATCACCCAACACATTATCATCCCAGTCCTTTAACTCCCCTGCTACCTTGTACAACATTTCTTGGATATTATGATTATCTCGCTGGCCAGCCATGGCCCAAGCATTATTTACGACCACCTCATAGTTCTCTTCCTGCAGCCATCTGGCTTCAAATTTGAAATTGTGATCCTTTCTCCTGGAAAAGCTTGCCCTCTTGGATTCTTCTATTTGGATAATAATAGGCCTATGTTCTGACTGATATGGGTCTCCATTCACAACTTTGTGGTGAGGGAATCTTGTACACCAACTCCTAGATCCCACTGCTCTATCAAGTCTTTCTTTAACAAACCGGTTCACATCCCAACTATGATTTCGCCATGTGTATTTATCTCCCACATAGCCCAAATCTCTCAATCCACAATCTGCTAGGACTGCTCTAAAACTTTCCATTTGACTGTGTTTTCTAGCTGGCCCCCCCTTTTTCTCATGACTATACATGATCTCATTAAAATCGCCAGCGCATAACCATGGGAGATTAAGCTGTTGATTAAGGCTGCACAATAACTTCCAAGTTATCTTCTTTTTGTCTCTTGCAGGCTCCCCATAAATGCCCGTGAAGCGCCATTTAAAACCATCTGTCTCCACTACTTTTACATCAATATGATACCTGGAGTAGTTGTGCAGATGGGGCTATCTGTCCGAGGGGCAGCTATTCTGGTAGCCTTTTTGGAGCCATGTGGTTAATTGGGTTGGTATTGGGTTCCTTGGCCCATTTTCAGTGCTCAACCCTGGTCCCGTTCCTCTCGCTCTCAGCCCTCCATGAAACCGGCGATGCTGGCGGCGGAGGTGGCGACTTGCCCGATGCCATGGCGCGTGCGACGGCTAGGTTAGAGAAGGCCACCTCACCGGCCGTGCTCGGATCCACCATGTCAACCCACGAGCACCAAGCGCAGCTACAGAAAAACGCATCGCCCCCTCCTCTCTGCAGACGCACTATGCTAGGGTTTCCTCCCCGCCCTCTCCCCCAGCCGGCGCTGCTCTTCCCGCGGCCGTTGCTACCCTTCCCTGAGACGACGTAAGGCGGAGGACGATGACCCGTGGCTCCTCTCCCCTTTCTCTGGCGACACGCGCCTGGAACTCCCCATCTCATGCAACCCGCAGCTGCGATGAACCACGTCTGAGAAAGACAACCTGCGGCTCCGACCACCCGCGGCTGCTACTCCCCAGGATTTCCTCCGCCTGTGCAGTAGGCTGGTCCTCCACTCTGTGGCTCAGCCCATCATCCAGGGAGGTTCTGCATATTACTTGTAACGCTTGCTAGCTTCTCCTTTGGATCTGATGGCCAACTGACCGACCAGTGTTTCTTCATCTGCAACAGGGGTCAGATTAAGACCGGGACTCCCTGCCGCTCAGAGCGTCTTGCCAAGTAAAACAAGGCAAGTACGGAAGTACCAATCCTTTAATTCTTGTAGTTGATGAAGCAATATCCAGATAGTACTTTACTAAAAAAATTAAAAATATATATGCAGATATTTTGCTCGTCAAACCCTTCTTGCAAATGATTAAATAAATATTTCATATCATGGTTCATTATTCTATTTATAGTGTAATTTGTCCATTCAGGAATCTTGTTCGTGTATTTATCTTTGACAGTATTTATCTCTGCAAAATCATGCTACTTTTTACCATGGAACAACTTCTTTGTTGTTTCTAATTTCTCACCACTATGAGGCACGCTTGGGTTAGAGATAACTTTAGATAGTGACATTGGTTGGTTATGCGAGTTGTCAGGTTTTAGCCGAAAATAATTAGTTATTTCATTTTTGTACTGGAAAGGGTTTCATCGTTCCTTTACTTTGAAGATAATGTGAAAAAATGCACATCTTCTTTTCAATTTATGCATATAGAGGCTCTTCGTAAGATAGAAGATGATGTTCTTCATATAATCAGGCTTTCCTGATCAGCCAAGAAATCCTGAAAAAATGCGCATATACTGTTCAATGCATACAAGGCTCTTTGTAAGATAGAGGATGATGTTCTTCATATGTCACCTTCATGCTTTCTAAAAAGCATAAGCATTTATAGCTGACATCTCTGTATATACGCCTAGTTTATTATTGTGGTCTCTACATCATACCTATGTGCAGCTCTTTTTTAGCTAATCCTTGTTTTGCAGGCCTCAATGTGGTTCAATTCAATAAAAAACAATGTGCC
Source organism: Triticum dicoccoides (assembly GCF_002162155.2). Taxonomy (NCBI): domain Eukaryota; kingdom Viridiplantae; phylum Streptophyta; class Magnoliopsida; order Poales; family Poaceae; genus Triticum; species Triticum dicoccoides. The sequence goes on from NC_041391.1 coordinate 682,469,783, forward strand.
CTATAACATTTTTTCAATGTAAGGGAACAACATCCGAGAGGGTCAGCGCTGAACCGATAGGTGTCTCTACGAGTCTGCAGATTATGTTACCCTTCGATATGATCCTCCATGGAGCAAAAATTTTCTTCATGGGTCACAAAAAAAGGTTTGATCGGTGCTAATGGGGTTGCTGCTATGAGTAGTCTCTTCAGAGTTAAGTCTATGGACTTTGAGACCGATTTTTTGGGGAAATGCTGCCTTCTGAAGAAGGTGCTCACAGATCGATTCTTTATTTCAGAAAATATCATCTTACTATGATCATGCTTTTAGACGTTCTGCTTTAGCAGCGATGCAGTTTATCCTTTTTTGCAAGAAAGGTTATTTCCTTGCTCATGTCTTTATGTGGCTGGGTTCTCTCCAGCAACAGGAAACACACATTTCGG
>NC_041391.1:682470433-682483901 GCF_002162155.2 Triticum dicoccoides
ACAATGTTGAATTCTCATTTAATTTGGTGTTCTCCTTACGGAGATTCTTTCCTGAGGACCGTCTCAGCTTGGGATAAACATCTATTATGTGGCTGGGCTCTCTCCAGCAACAGGAAACACACATTTCGGCAGGGAATCACACAGCTTTCAGTAGTGATGTCCAATAGGCTATCATGAAACCCAGCAAAATTGGATACGGATGCCAAGCTGCTGATTTTCTGTCAGGTAAAACAATGTTCATGCAAATGTATGTTAAGCTCTATTTATTTGTTACAATGTTGAATTCTCTTTTAATTTGGTGTTCTCCTTACAGACATTCTTTCCTGAGGACCGTCTCAGCTTGGGATAAACATCTATTATGTTCTCTGAGGAATAAGTAATAGCCCTGTCATGCTTCTAATGTGTTATTCCTTTGTTGTTATTATGGTAGTACGAACCCAGTTCGTTGTTTGGTCTATCTAAATATAAGAGAACATGGTTTCCATACATTTCAAATTGCCGAACATGTTAGGTTAATTATGGGCTACAATATATAGGTAAAATGTGTATCCTTTGTGACAAAGATTTCTGTGAATTCTTCCATCTTTTGTCCAGACTACTCTGTCATGCTAACAAAATGCTGGAAGGGTAATGCTTCGTATGATCAGCAGGCATGCCCGCGTGAATTGTGCGCCATGTTTCCTTGCAATAAATTACTTTCTGATACACTTGAAAAGTAGCTTATAAAATTGAAACTAGAGTTTGCTAATTGATTTATGAAGGACTTTGTGCATTTAGAGTTTGACATTGATAGACAATGGACGATCACTCTACTTTGTTGCTTCATCTTGCAGTACAATAATGACATGCCAAATTATTAGCATTATGATTTGGAATAAATAATTGTAGGCGCCATTTATTTCTTCTTACATTAGTATTTGGAATATGACATTCCCTTGATTCTTAAAGTATTTAGATGAATAGTTTTTCAAATTGCATGGTCCTTCCATTTCTAGAATTATCTTTCCCTTGCATTATATTTTAGAATAAATAGCTCTTACATTTTATTTTATTTTGCTAAATGGATCCTCCAACTATATATGCTTGTCTTATTTAGAACATCTACAGCAGTTTGTCATGAGCATATGGCATCAATGCATCTTATTTAGTTGTGTACAAATTTAGCACGATATTTCCCTTCAAGGTGCATATTTTATTTAGTCCAATTTAGTTGTTACATATGTTCATCTTGTTCATCAGATTTGGTGACAGACTGATGCTGCTACGACCATAATTGCCGGTGATTTCTGTACATTGATTCTGTAACTTCTTCCTACGTAAGAATAATGTGCACTCATCTTTGCATAGTTTTTATATAGTTAGAAGTTTGTAATGTACATGACCAAGTGGGGCCACATGACTCACCAAATAGTATTTGTTGTCTTTGACTGTTATTTATACAAAATTTTCATTTGTATTGATCTGAACAGAAAGGTCACAGTTGCATTTTGGTTCCGTATATGTTGTACTTTCATTGATCTTTCCGTTATACAAACATACAGGGCGCAAGCATTGGGAGTATCAAATTCACGGAAGGTTGAAGGAGCTCATCCATCCAGTGAGAGCATTGCAGCTTTCCACATGCCGTTGTTTAATCCATCTACTTTAGTTGCATCAGTTACTCCATCCTTTAATTGTATTGCGAATGTCACTTACACATATGTAACTAAGAGAAAATAGGACTTTGCAAGGATGTCACACTACTATTATTTTGATGTGTTTTGTTGAGAAGCTTTATCATGATTACTATAGTGATCAGTTTCATGGAATGCCATTTGTTTACACTTTCCTTGCACGGTCACCTCTTGGCACATTCATTGTTATGAAATGCCTATGTTGTAGATTTATGATCCAATTTATGAGTTGTCATAAAAAACTTGGCAAACATGGAACTAAGAGGACCAATATGACTCGGAAAATATAAAAGATGGTAGCTATATAAAATAATAAATATTGGTGTAGGTTTAGAAGTTTTCACTGGAAATAGGAATTCAGTTCCTCCATATCTATCTATTTGTGAAGTTACTATCACTTTATTAGAATAATAGACGGGCGCAGCAACGCGCGCCAATCATGATCTACTAGTAGAGAGAAATGAGACCCCGGGAGACAAAGTTTTGTGTTTGTGTGAGAGAAAGAATTCCACACGGAGAATCATAGTTAGAGACACATAGAAGGGAGTGAGATATACTTAGAGAGAGATAAAGTGATGAAGGTCGAGGGAGAGAGTATCGCCAGTGTGTTGCGAAGATAAAAGATCATTGTCAACATACAGGTAGCACGAGAGATACCCGAGAGACGATGAACGCGTACAGGTCTAGAGAGACACTCCTATATAAGCATGCGTGATAGCTATATAAGATGAATATCTGGATGATGAACGTGTACAGGTCTAGAGAGACACTCCTATATAAGCATGAGTGATAGCTATATGAGACGAATATCTGGATTAAAGGGAATTCAAATATTTAAACTGGAGATCACGACATCGATAATATCAAAACACAAATTGGTGTATCAAACATGCATATTCATTTGAATTTGGGGACACGTGTAATGTTATATAGTTTATTAATATTGGTGATCCATAGATTCTTTAATTGGAAACAATGCATGGTTTATATGCAATTAATGTCTAAATGGGATTACACTATAGGTTGCGCTTGTGAAACACATACATGTTTGAGAAGTAAAAAAACCGCATGAAACACACATTAATTGGAGACAGTTAGCCAGGAATGCATACATTGGAGTTCAACATAAAGTGGTTTCAAATATTTGAAAATCCAAATTGATGGATACAACCTTGTGAATATGAGATCATGCCAGTTGTAAACAACATTTATGTATAAAGGGTGTTGTGCTTTTGAAAGTATATATAAAAAAAGATGTGTACAAAATTTTATTCCAATCGAAAATGGATCCTGCCCGAAAAAATAGAATACAAACGGGATTCGAATTAAGTTGGCACGATAAACATGCACTCTGCAAAATTTGAACAAAGCGGGGAAAGTCACAGTAACCGCCTGAAACCAAAATCTGCGAGATGGAAATTACTACTGCCTATCCCTGCCACGCAAAGCCTATCGGCTCGATTTCTATAGGTTTCAATAGGGGTAGCTTTGTAATTTCACTCAAACGTGACATAACCGCCTCTCACCCGGATTCATAGACGGTGGGCGGCAAAATACAGTGTCTCCTCGGCCGAAATTGACTCCCTCCTTGATTCATACATGGTGGGGTGCCAAAAACAATCTCTCGTCAGCAAATATTTGGTGTATGCGAGATTACCGTCCTATCCCCAACCGACTAATATTGCTGTGATGTAGGAAATTTGAAACGGGGGCTAAGTTTGTAAATTTCCTCGCATTTGACACAAGCGCGCCCTGAAGACATGGTTCCCCCCTTCCTCTCTACCTCCATTTCCCCATTCGTACTCCGTGGGCGCCAAAACACCCTCTCCACCCCAGCCTCCTCCGCCCGCCACCCCATCCACAGCCGTCCTCCTCCACCATGCCGGAGCTGATACCTCGACGCCGCCGTCCATTACAAGAGACCGACATCTCTCATCCATGACTTCGGACCGGGATCCTTGCATCCCGTCCTCTCGCTTCATCCCTGCCGTCCTCCACCTTGCCGGCGCCGCTCCTACGACCGTCTCGTCCACCAATCCCCGCCGCCACCGTCTACCCTCCTAGATCTGCTTCCACGCCGCCGACAGCCATCGCTACCGCAGCACCGTCAAATTCTCAGCAGATGCATACACGGTGCCGCACCAGAGGCGGTACTCTTTCGTATCTGCTCAACTTATTTATCGGAGCAAGAAAATAGATCGCCACTACTTTACTCTGTTTTCTTGCCCATCACTTACTTGCTAGTTGAAAGCAAACATTGGTTGCGAAGTTGCCTTTGTCCGGTTTGCACCTTCAGATCCGCCATGGCACGCTCAACACTATACTCGCAATGCTTATGGTTTTTCCCTTTTATATTCCACACTAGTTAAATCACAGTAGACTAAATTTCAAAATTGGGTCACTCAATTTTTCAGAGCTCGTTGGAGTTCGCCGGTGCGAAGGAAGGGGCTCGGGTGGGGAAGGTGGTTGTGGGGGCGCTGGTGGGGCCTCGCCGAACAAAGAAAAGTCGACGCGGGTGGGGGCGGGGGTGGGGGTGTGGGTGGCGGAAAAACACTTGCGGTGGGGGCCAGTGATCCGGCCGGCGACCCGTGCGGTGTTCTGTATGGGAAGAATCAGAGACGAGGAAGAAGAAGGGTTAGGAAACATAGGATCTTCATCCAACCGCCTAAAATGGTCGACTGACCCAAATGACAAGTCACGTGACTTGCATGCAGACATGCCTTTATATTCAGTACCATCATCATACCTGCTTAGCACTGCTCCTGAATCCATCAAGCTAAACAAGGTGCCACTCATAATTCCAAACTTGTTGCTCAAATATGAATCTGATACGATGCTGATATTACTAAAACAGATAACATTTAATTGGTCAGCTAATGTTCCTACTTTACTCTCGAAAAGCACCTGCACCACATATAGAGAGACAACAGGGAGTGTATTCTTAATGCGCTCTGGTTCATCATGTGCGGGCACTGCACAACAAACATTTTATTATCCAAAATCTTCTTGCTCTTCTTTAGCATGTTCCTCTTCCGTTCTTCTTGAATAAGTACTCTCTCCGTTCCTAAATACAAGTCTTTGTATAGATTCCACCATGGACTACATATGGAGCAAAATGAGTGAATCTACACTCTAAAATATATCTGGATACATCTGTATGTGATCCATAGTGGAAATCTCTACAAAGACTTATATTTTGGAACGGGGGGAGTATGATAGTAGTACAGTATGTTCCTTGTAGTGAAGATGAGCAGGGACATTTGCAGTGTAGAGGCCTATACGGTCGGTTGTGATTGACACTTTGAACTCTTCGGGCCTCTTTGATTCGTAGGATTTTGTAAACATAGAAATAGGATTTGTAGTGGCCTGCCCACTTGAATCCTATAAGAATAGCAAGGAAATGCGGGGAGCTGTGTCACCTTTTAGAGTTACACTGATAAATCAGTACCACACCTTCAGTTGAAGAGAGTTTGTATCCGAAGCCTTTCTAGCCGTACCGGCAATACTAGCACATATTCTCTAGCAAGCTTCACTTTGCTGATTTTACTCTAATGCTTAAGGTTTTCCCGTTATATCTACACTATGATACGTGTAGCTGCTTTGTGTCGCACTAGCAACAGTCCACTGTTGAAGCTAAAAATTGCAATGACTCACAAAATTGGCACCAAGGCATTGTGTGCCATTCTGGATGCAATGAAAATCATACGCTTCCCACCTATTGACTCTTGTTCAAAATATGATCCTAATGACTCTTGTTCAAAACTGCCACATATAGAGAGACAACATGGAATTGCATTTCTTTGGGCGCTGTGATTCATCGTGAGTGGGCAACCAACATTGTATGCAATGAAGCGGAACCTCAAGAATATTCTACCTCTTCTGTTCTTTAACATGTTCCTCTTTTGTTATTCTGTATTTAGTATGTACAGTATGTTCCTTGTCAGGAAGGGGAGCAGGGAAATCTGCAGTCAATAGCTGATAGAGCTGACATGTACGTAATCGATAGGCTTTCAATTACTAGCGGCAATACAACACCGTATTTTCAAGCCAGTTCCACTTTCCCGATTTATATATCGTGGTTATGGTGTACCCCTTTTATGTACACTATGATCTACCTAGTTGTTGTGTGCTCTTGTTATCATGGTTTGGCAATAAACTATCTATACAGTATATTATGAACCTATCATCTGCCAACTATCCTTACTTCTGGAGCCTATATTTTTGGGTAGTTGTGCCTAATTATATTAATGCACACACCATATTACAGCATAGATGAGCTCTCTCATCAGAATCCAGTGATAGCAGACAAGTGTTTACAGGGGCGCCCCTATATTAGAATATCCTCTGCATTACAAAGATAGTCTCACTACTATTTATGTTTTCATGGTTCTCAGATATTATACATAATACAGTGAATATCAGAATCCCCGCATCAGAAGAATATTGTGGAACACTGCAATGACTTAAAAAATTGGCACCAAGGCATTGAGTGCCATTCTGGATGCAATGAAACTCATACGCTCCCCACCTGTAGATTCTTGTTCAGAATATGATCCTAATGACTATTCTAACCTTGAGGAGTCAAAGGCAGATGGCCTGTCCTGTTCAGCCATCAAGGTGCCTGTTCTAATTTGGCAAGGTTTTATTCATCGCACGTATCTTGCATATGTTGTCTTGCATTTCATCTACTTTGTTGAACCGCCATCTGCTTACTTTACTCATCATATATGTCGAGATGCCATGCCCATCCATTATCAATACATATTCCAGCTGTCATCATACCATGTTTTTTCACTCAAATATTGTTCTTGTGCATCAGACATCAAAAAGGAAGAGGGTGATTACCGAACCTGAAGGAGCACCAGCAAAGTCCTTGAAAAATGTGGTGGTGCCGGAGAAATCTGACAACACCCCACTTATATTGGCTGTACAACCAGTGACACAAAACGTAGGACCAACTCCAGCAGACTGCACCCATACTTCACTGGCCACACCACTAGCCCCACCACACAGGACCTGCACTCTAGTAAAAGGTATGCTGATTTCAGTTTCCATAGCACCAGTCGTACCACAGTAAAATCCCATGCCAGCAAAAAGTACAGCAAGTCCACAGGCCAAAGACCTATCCCAACTGCAGAGTCGGCCAATTCCTACAGATTGGTACCCCATTCTAGTTATTCCCAGTTTAAAAGACAATGCTTTCAATGTTGTTAGGGACTACATGCATATATTCCCATCATGGGAAGATTGTAGTTAAGACAAACACCATTTTCACATCTTCATGTCCCACTTATGTGTAAGTGCTATCATTCATGGTGATTATTTTCCCGTTTCTGCTGATTGAACACATCAATGATGTACATTACATTGTTGTAAGTAGGCGAGGGTCAATCTGGATAGTCATGACGAGCAAAGCTTGCTTGAGCTTTTCAAGGAAGCATTGCCGCAGTATCGGTGTTACATCAAGAAATCACATTTTGATGGCAAGTCTATAAACGAATTTCCAGTGAAGTCTCCTGTGCTAAATTTAGAAGACATTGAATGGAAAAACCTTGTTATGCACTGGTCTCGTTCCCAGGATGAGGTACTATCTATGATATCGCATGACAATTTGAACTTCTACTTTTCCGCATGTGCCTTACGGATCTTTTTTCGCAGGAAATCTGCTCGAAGAAGAATTTCAGTTTGAAAAGAACGACAGGATATCGCAAATATGCTGCCCGCTCCTTTTCTCTTGTTAGTACCTGTTGTCCTATATCAATGTACTTGCATACATACCTGGTTCATTATGTGACAGCAGTATGCATGATAGCTTGCTTATCAATTGTTCGCTCCAAATTATCTGATCTGTATGAATGGTTACATTAGTGCAGAATATATCCAATGCCAATGAAACTTTTTAGCTCTGCATTGTTCTTGTAAGTACCTGTTGTCCTTTATCAGTGTACTTATATTGACAGGTAGTTGTTCATGTACCATCACTCTGCAGCTTATTTTCCTTTGCCCTCCATTTTCTACACATTAGATCTATATTTACTCTTACCATAAGGTTGGGTAACACCGATGGTACTGAAGAAGTTTACCTCTGCATTGCTCTTGGCTCTACCTTTTGCCTGTATCGCTATACTTACATTTATAGCTACTTGGTTATGTAGCATCAATCTTCATCTTATTTTAAATATTCTCCATTTTTTCTTATATTATCACATCTATATTTACTCTTAACAAAATGTAGAATAAAGGCAATGCTTATAAGAAGATTCCGTGGTAAACTTCTTGAATTGCCCCCCCCCCCCATCAGCATGGACAAGGGCTTTATAGAGCCTGTCTTCACCAATTACGTAAGTTTGTCCTTCTCAAGCCTTCAAATTTTGTTGTGTATATTTGGTTAGGCATGACTGCAACAACTGTTTATTTTTGGTGTCTGCATCAAATTGCATGTTTAAAGTTTATTACATAGTTCATAAACAAAAGTTTGTCCTTCTCAATTTAAGTTTTTAGTTGTACAACCAAGTTCCTTCTTCATGCCATGTAAATTAAACTAAACAGAGCAAGTGATCTTCTTTTGCACTGCATGTATGCTTCTGTTCTTGATCCGTAAACCAGTGGTGTGGTGAACCTACCCACTACAACAAAATGTCATATTCTGCAATGTCTTAACTATGAACAATGTCATATCATTCTACCATTACTTAAACCGTCTCTTTATTTCCCAATCTGAAATGGGATAAATTGATAGCACACTAACCATTGATACTTATGAGTTCTTGATCTATAATCCAGTGGTGTCGTGAAGCTGTCAACTCCTTCACAATGTCATTTCCTGCCATGTATTGACCTGAACAATACCATTTTGTGTTAATGCTATTTTAAACTGTGTCACTTTATTCGTCAGTAAGAAATGTGATGAATTGTCAGCACTGATACTTATATGTGGAAAACCTGTCATTTGTCTGCTTGTTTATCTTTCAGAGTGAGGAGGATATAAGTGTCAAACAAGCGCAGTCTCATCAGCTTCTTGCGCTGCACCTCCCGAGCTGGGATAACCATTCTTGAACTCTATTGAAGTGCTGTCAGTTTTATATATTATTTTGTCAGCGTGTTTATTTGCACTGGTGGCGATTTTTGATGCCCAGTGTATGTAATCTGCTATCTGCTTGTGCTTTATTATCATAGTGGCGAACTTTGATGCCCAGTGGATGTAATATGCTGTAATTTATTTATTGTATAGTCTAGGTTTTTTTTCTTATTCATAATGTTGTAGTTATTTTACTGTATATATATCCTGTCTTCGCAGTAAACCGGCCAAACCGTAAAATTACGGTACATAATCGGGCTGTCATGCAAATCACTATGTATGATCCGCATCATAGGCCCCGTCATCTTGGTCCATTAACAGGCCTAAATGTAAACTGACCCACTAGTAGATCCGGGCCTTTAATAGGATGAGTAAACTGCCGACCCTATTTTCACAAGAAAACTCAATGGGCTTTTAGGAGGCTGAAAAGTAGGTTGGGCCTGAAACGTGCCGAACAGCTCATGGGCCGGCAGCAGGCAGAAATAGACCCCGGCCCATGATTGTGCCAATCAAATCATGGGCTTTCCTCCCGCAGAAACTGACCCACTAGCACGCGCGCAGCTGCTCCTCGACTTTCCTCCCACTGTGGAGAAGCTTGACGAATGGAGGGCCACCGTCCGGAGCCTCGTCGGCATCGCTAACAACGACGAGTTGCGGCCGGCAGGACATGTAGGCCGTCGCGCCGTCGAGCCACCGCACGCCAGCAGAGGTCGGGCCGGAGGCGATGCGGCCACGGTGCACTCCCCTCCTCCATACCGGCCACTGCGGGTGTCAGTCCGCCGTGACAACGCTCTTGATGATATCTCCATAGTGTCGTCCGGCCCGCGAACCCACCGCGACCAACGCCAAGTTCTTTGGGAGCGAGCTCATGAAGATGCTCGAACCACCATCAAGCGCCAGCGTGACGCGTGCCACCAGTCGGACAGGCGGGCATGCCCCACTACGGACCACCCAGCACCGGGAGGCAATGGTGGTCTACCCTACAAGGTGGGTTGCCCGGCCTTCACCCGTGAGCTGCGGCAGTTCTAGTGGCCCTCCCACTGCACGTTCAAGCCCGACGTTGGCGAGAAGTACAATGGCAAGACTCACCCGTCGGAGTTCCTCAGCATCCACACCATCGCGATGCAAGCTGCTGGGGCCCGCGACGATAAGGTGCTTGCCAACTACTTCCCGTTGGCACTCAAGCCCAATGTTATGTAATGGTTGATGCACTTGCTGGTGGACTCCATTTCTTCTTGGGCGGATCTGTGTCATGAGTTTGTTGGCGCCTTTACTAGAGGCCACCAAGCTCATGGCCAGGCAAGCGACTTACACATCATCCCCCAGAAAGAAGGAGAAAACTTACGTAAGTACATCCAAAGGTTCAGCCGAGTGGAGTACAACATTCCCGACGTTTATCCTGCCGCCGTGATCAGTGCATTCCATTAGAATGTGCGCAATTGCAAGATGCGTGAGGAGCTGGCGATGAACAAGGTCAAGGATGTGGCCGAGCTTTATGTTCTAGCCGATCGGTGTGCTCGCGCTGAAAAGGGAAGGAAGTACCCCGACGAAGACACCGTCGCGGACACTGACTCCACGGATGATACCGCCACCGCGGCAAAGAAGGGCCGGCACCGTCACAGGAAGCGCAAGGGTAAGACCGTGCTTGCCATCGAGGGGTCCGACGATACCGGCGCCACCAAGAAACCCAAGGCGAGTGACCCCGGCAAGGAGGTTGCCGGGTGTGTCGCTTCCCGGGCCTTGGCGGCTGCCGATAAGCCAGGGGCTCCGACAAGCAGTATTGCAAGATCCACCGCACCAAGGGCCATGACCTCCAGAACTGCCGGCAAGTGGAGCTGCTCGCTGAGAAGCAGAAAGCCGAGTATGAGAGGCGGGACAAGGAGAAGGGATAAGAGGGTGCCGAGGCATCCGGCAAGAAGCGTGGTGGCTAAGGAGGCTGCCGCGACAAAGATAATCAAAAGGAGAGGCCCGCCCGGGGCTGCGACAAGAAGAAGGGAGACGATGGTCATGACGAGGACGATAAGTCCGGCGACCATGAGTTCCAGAAAGCCACAGAAGTCATGTGCGTCGATGGTGGCGCCTCGTTGCATACATCCCACCGCCAACTCAAGCAGTGGGCGCGTGAGATCACAGCGTTGGAGCCGTCGCTCGACACACGGAAGCCGCTGAAGTGGTCCACCACGCCTATCATCTTTGACACCGAGGACCATCCTGACCACACTACTGCGGTCGGGTGCTTGCCGTTATTGGTTTCACCAACAATCCACAACCTCAAGGTGATGAAGATGCTGGTTAACAGCGGGGCCGGTCTGAACTTGATCTCGCCTGTTGTGATCAAGAGGCTGCAGATCCCTGATGGAGACCTCGAGGAGACGGGCACGTTCCCAGGGGTCAACCCGTGGAGGAGCCAGCCGAAGGGAAAGGTCACGCTGCCCGTGACGTTCGGAGGCGAGCTGAACTACAGGACGGAGAGGATTGTCTTTGATGTAGCCGAGATCCCCTTGCCCTACAATGGGATCCTTGGCCGCCCGGCACTAGCCAAGTTCATGGCGGCTTCACATTACGCCTACAACACGCTGAAGATGCCCGGGCCGATGAGCATCATCACCGTCCCCTCCGACAAGAAAGATGCATTGATTTGCGCCGACCAACTCTACCGGGAAGCAGTTGCAGCAGCTGCCGCCAAGACACCCACTCCTGGCGACGGAGTCCCGGGAGGGAAAAAGACCGGCAAGACCCCTTGCACCCACTCTGGCAAGCGCACCTCTTAGGGGTGTTGCGCTCCCATTGAGGACGTGCTAGAGAGCTCCACCGGCAAGAGCAAGAAGTCCAGAGCTGCACCACTAGAGACCAAGAAGGTGCCCGTCAGGAGGATGGCATGGGGGGAGCTTTTACCATAAGCTCCACCCTCGACAGCAAATAGGAAAGCAAGCTCATCACTTTCCTCTGGGCGAATGTCGATGTGTTTGCATGGCAAGGCTCCGATATCCCCAGTGTTCCCAGGGAAGTGGTTGAGCACCATCTTGTTGTCTGTCCTCATGCACGGCCCGTCAAGCAGAAGGTCAGGAAGCAAGCTCTGGAGAGGCAGGAGTTCATCACGGAGGAGATCATAAAACTAGAGGTGGCAGGCTTGGTAAGGGGGGTGCTCCATCCGACGTGGTTGGCCAACCCGGTAGTGGTGCGCAAGGCAAACGGGAAGTGGAGACTGTGTATTGACTACACAGACATCAATAAAGCTTGTCGAAAGGATCCCTTCCCGTTACCGCGCATCGACCAGATTGTTGACTCCATGGCCGGGTGTGACATGTTATCATTCCTCGACGCCTACTCAGGGTGCCACCAGATCTTCATGACAAAAGAAGACGAGGAGAAGACAGCGTTCATCACCCCATGTGGTATGTATTGCTTTTTACAGATGCCTTTAAGGTTGAAGAGTGCGGGCTCAACCTTTGCAAGGGCAGTCCATATTGGTTTTGAGCTCCAGCTACATAGAAATATGGATGCTTATATGGATGACATAGTGGTCAAAACCAAGGACAAAGCAACACTTGTGCAAGATCTGGAGGAAACATTTGCAAACCTGCGTAAGATCAACCTCAAATTGAACCTTGAGAAGTGTGTCTTTGGTGTCCCGTTCGGCAAGCTTCTCGGGTTCTTTGTGTCGCAGCGCGGGATTGAGGCAAACCCAGATAAGATCAAGGCCATCAAATAGATTGAGGCACCCAAATGGATCAAGGACGTGCGTCGGCTCACTGGCTGCGTTGCCGCCATGAGCAGATTCATCTCCAAGTCCGCGGAGCGTGCCCTTCCCTTTTTCAAGATCTTGAATAAGACGGGCCCAGTGGAGTGGACCCCAGAGGCCGAGATAGCGCTGCAAGACTTGAAGAAGTACCTCTCCTCTGACCTGGTGCTGGATGCGCCCGAACCACAAGAACCGTTGCTGCTGTACCTAGCGGCAACGAATCAGGTGGTTAGCGCCGCACTAGTGGCGCAAAGGGAGGTCGACGAAGAGGCAGCGGCAGCAGCAGAGTCAATGGATGGCGAGCCGGAACCCTCCTCGGCAGGGCTCGGTCCCGGCAAGACTGAGTCCCAGGCAGAGGCTGACGCCAGTACGACAGGGCCCGCGCGGCTAGGTGAAGTGGCACAGAAGAAGAAAATGGTGCAGCACCTAGTTTACTTCATCAGCTCCCTCTTACAGGGGGCTAGGTCAAGGTACTCAGGTGTGCAAAAATTGCTCTTCGGCCTCCTTATGGCCTCGAGGAAGCTGCATCATTACTTCCAAGCACACGAGATCACTGTGGTCACCCGCCTCCCATTGCAACGGATACTGCATAACCCAGATGCAACGGGGAGGATCGTGGATTGGGCCCTGGAGCTGTCGATTTTTGGTTTAAAGTTCGAAAGCACCTCGATAATTCAGAGCAGAGTCTTGGCAGAGTTCATTGCAGAATGGACCTCGACGCCCGACGAAGAGGTACAGGAGACCACTCTCCCCGGCAAGGAAACGAGCCGCAACTGGATCAAGTACTTTGATGGGGCTTTTTTGCTGCAAGGCGCCGGTGCTGGTGTTCCGCTTGTCGCACCCACCGAAGAGCACCTCAAGTATGTCATCCAAATGCACTTTCCCCGGGAGATGTTAATTAACAACACCACCGAGTACGAGGGCCTGCTCACCAGTCTTAGGATCGCGGCGGACCTTAGAGTCAAAAATCTCATC
>NC_041391.1:682484677-682497611 GCF_002162155.2 Triticum dicoccoides
AATAAGCGGAGGAAGCTAGGCCCTCGCAAGTACTTCCCCACTAAGCTCCCTGGAGCCGCTGGTGAAGATGTTGCCATGGAATGTTGATCCTGCCGCGGGGCAACTGACTCCGGCAGGGCCTCAGGCCATGGCTGTAGAGACGGCCGCTCCCATGGCGGAAGAAATGCCTTTGGTCCTTGTCATCGAGCCACGGGCTCTGGCATGGGCGCAGCACACCGTCCGATTCCTCCAAAAATGAGAGCTTCCTAAGGAGCGGGAAGAGGCAGAGAGAGTATCCCGCCGATCTGCTCTGTACCAATTTGTTGACAACATCTTGTACAGAAAAAGACCGAATGGGGTGAAATTGAAGTCCATCTCCCAGGAGGAAGGACTAGAGCTGTTGGCAGAGATACATGGAGGCATATGTGGCTCCCACATAGGGTCGAGGGCCCTTGCGGGCAAGGCTTTCCAGTAAGGTTTCTTCTAGCCCACTGCCCTCCAGGATGTCACGACACTAGTAACCAAGTGTGAAGCGTGCCAGTTCCATTCAAAGAAGCTTCAGCAACCATCTCAAGCCCTTCAAAACATCCCTCTCTCTTGGCCCTTCTCGGTCTAGGGGCTCGACATATTGGGCCCTTTCCCTCATGCCGTCGGGGGCTTAGAGTACTTGTACGTTGCAATCGACAAGTTCAGAAAGTGGCCAGAGGTGGAAGCAGTGAGGAAGGTGACAGCGCAGTCAGCCATCAAGTTCTTCAAGGGGCTAGTTTGCCGTTTTTGGTTACCCAATAGGATCATCACCGACAACGGCACGCAGTTCACAAGCCACACCTTCATGCAGTACATTAAGGATCTCGGCAGCAAGGTCTGTTTTGCTTCCGTGGCACACCCACGGAGCAACGGCCAAGCAGAGAGAGCAAATGCTGAAGTTCTCTGAGGCTTAAGAACGAAGATTTTTGACAGGCTGCGCAAGAGCGGAAGGCGCTGGATTGACGAGTTGCCCGCAGTTCTTTGGTCGATCAGAACGATGCCAAATCGAGTCACCGGCCAGACACCCTTTGCCCTGGTCTACGGGGCAGAAGCAGTTCTCCCCACGGAACTCATATACGGGTCACCTCGAGTGCTCGCTTATGATGAGCTTGAGCAAGAGCGATTGCGGCAAGATGATGCAACACTCCTTGAGGAAGATCGTCTCTGGGCGGCTGTGAGAGCAGCATGCTACCAGCAAGCCTTGCGCCGCTACCATAGCCGCAAGGTTCATGCCCGGAGCTTTGAGGAAGGCGACCTTATTCTTCGGCACGTTCAGTCGGCCAAGAATTCCAACAAGTTGACGCCAAAGTGGGAAGGCCCTTATCGGGTAACACGAGTCACCAGGCCCGGCGCAGTCCGCCTGGAGACCGAAGATGTCATTCCAATGAGCAATTCCTGGAACATCGAGCATCTTCGCAAGTTTTACCCATAAGGCGCGGCTACCGGGCCTCCCGGCAAGCCACCTTTTGTACAAGCCTTGCCAGCAAGGCATGTAACCCTTTGTACAAAGCCAGGCGCAGACCCTGAGCATAAATAAACGAAGCGCTGGTGCCCTAAGTTATAGCATGCATGCTAGATTGAGTCCCTCCCTCGGTTAGGGTTGATAGTGGTTAGCAGCGACTAACCCCTAGCATAGAGGTCGAGCTTGCGTCATTTTGTTCCTATCTATCCTCTTTGGTGCACGGGGTACATGAATGTTTCCGCCAAGCCAAGTGGAAGGAAGAGAACAAGACGGCACTCCGGACCCGGCAAGCCAAGCTTGCCGAGGGATAAAGACATGAGGGTCCACCCACGGGAAGTTAGGGTTGTCGGGGGCTGCAGATTCAGATAAGTTTTCCCATTCCCTGTCATGCATTTCCGTATAAAACTTGGGACGTACGGAACCTCATTTTGTTCCAAAGTTGATGTGCTCCCCTCGTTCCTGTCACCCAAGAGCTTCTTGGTTTGGAATATGGTTGTATCCGCGGCGGCAAGGAAGCAAGCGTAGGTCCCACCCCCACTTCGTCCCTGCCTCCACCAAAGGCATGGGTATGGACGAACGGAGTGGGGGAATGGCAAGGCCTGCTGTCGAGCAGTGGTGTTTATATTAAAAATAACAAGGGTCTGTTCCTTGGTATGGACTTTTCCCACACGCACACACAAGACCCGACAAGCCTCCTTTTCCATTAATACATTCCATACAGTATAGTTGTACGGAATATGAACATGAACATGAAGATTACATGTTTTAGATGTAAATATGGATCGTGGGCTTACGAATTTAAAAAAAAGATAAGATGCCCGTAATACCTTTCTTGTCCCTCTCCTCAGGAAATGAAACAAGAAGGCAAAAGGGCAGAAGGAGCGCCTAGGCGAGGTACGAGCAGCAGAAGGCGCAAAGAGAACATGTCGACGGTCGCCTAGGAGAGGGTTGGCGGTGGTGGCGCTGGAGGAAGAGTTGGAAGATGAGGCAGCGGTCCGTCAATACGCTATGAAGGCGTCGGTGCCATCGTACTCCGACTTGACGACCCGCCACCCGCCTTCTTCGCCTTCTCCGGCCTCCCTACCCCAGCCGCCCAAGGAGGCGACCCCGAGAAGTTCAAGGAGCCGGCTACACAGATGATGGGGTCACCGGTGTTGCCCGGAGCGGCGCCCGACGCTTAGCCGGACCCGTCATCCTGCCGCCCGCTACCCTCGTCGTCGCTGCCACTGTCCTCCTCGCCACTCTCGCTCGAGGAGGAATCTTCATCGTCACAGGAGCTCTCCAGGCAGCACCTTACGCGAGTCCTAAAGTGCCCAAAGACCTTGATAGAAGGAGGCTGCTCTACATTAATTTGAAATGGAGAGTGAGCCCCTCCATTAGGCTGTGGATGCGGGCAAAAGTCTTCCACCCTCGGCGAAGATACATGATGTGAGGGGCAGGGAACTCGGCGTTGGCCCATGTGATGTTTTTCCCACAGCCCCTCATATGCAGCCGCAGCGCCTGCGGCGGGTCCAGCTCAATCTCCTTCTCTGATGAAGAACTCGTAAGGTTTATCCCCGACGTGGCCCTCCACCGGGGAAGGGGCCGTTGGCGGAGGCGAGGCCGATCTGCCGCCCCGTCCTCCTCTTCCTCGAGCGTCGCGACGGCCTTGACCTCACCCCCTCGCCCTTCCTCTAACGGCTGGCTCTGCCGCCACGAGCTCTTGGGGAGGAGCGATGCATTGTCAAGCCAAGACCCTCGCCGCCACCGATGAAGCGTCGCCACGCCCCCTTGCCATGGCAGAAGGAAGGAGGGAGCAGGAATGGAGAGAAGCAGATGACGAAGGATTGAGAGACGCCATTACTCCCACCTACCTCTTTATAAAGGGGCGGGGGCGGGGCTCGGCCGCCCCTCTCGGCCAATCCGGCTCATGAAAGGTGACAGCAGGCGAGGCCGTCAACCGCCCTCCCCGCCCAATTGAAGGCACGTGGGAATCGACCCACGCACGCACATCTTCCCGTATCCTGCAGGCCTATGATTCGCCCTACGTCATGCATGTAGCAAACATGGCGTAAGAGACGGGCGCAATGGGGCGCGTGGAGCGATGGTTCCCAAGTAAGGGCAGTAAATGAGTGGTGGCCCTACGGTCTCAAGGGGACACGCAATCCGCCTCTTTACTCGCCACCGCAAGATAACGCCAGCGTGCTTCGGTGACGCACACGCGCGTGACCCCCACGTCGCACATTCAACGCGGGTCGTGGGGAAGAGCACTAGACGGAAAGTTTTACCGCGATAAAAACCGCCCCGCCTGCCCGCGCACCGTTTTGGGCCTCGCCCAACAACGCATTGCGACTATGTGTGGCCCAGGCCCGGGGGATCCTCTTGGTGTACTAAAGTAGGGGCACTACTTTGTACCCCTTACTTGTGAGCGGGCAGTCAGAGCCATGGGCCGAAGCCACGCTTAGCAGGGCAAAAGGGAGGAGGCGAAGCCGCAAGATGATCAGCACAACGCCAAAGACCGAGACGACGGAGAGTAGATGGACGAAGCAGGTTTCCCCGGCAAGACCCTTGCCGGGGCAGCCTCAGCAGCCCCGGCAAGCCCCTTGCCGGGGCGGCTCGCCCACACCAGCGGAGTGAGCCACCCTCAAACCCACGGTCTCCAACACCATCAAGCACGTTGGGCCAGGGCTCGGGAGGCACCTCCATGGTGGCATGCAGATCTTCGTGAAGACAAAGAATATTCAAGATCTGATGAGGATTGGAAGGCAACAATCCTCGACAAGATTCTTCCCGAGGAAACCCACAAGACTCCGGGCAAGATCCTTGCCGGGGACAATAGTGCGCCCCGGCAAGACCCTTGCCAGGCCACCCGGGAAGACACTTGCCAAGGGCCTCAGCGGGGCCACTGCCAGGCCTGCACCAACCAAGTCTCCGCCGCCGTTCACATGCAGCTGCCAGCCCAACCAGCTATGCAGGCACCTGCGTGGCAACATGCAGCTTCCAGGCCAACTCAGCACACGCCTGCGTGGTGGCTTGCATATCTTCGTGGAGGCTCCACCACCACGCCACCTCATCTTCTTGCCTGCCTACATGGCACCGCATGCATCGCTGGCCAGGGCGCGTGTCGAAGCAAGGAGGAGCGGCGATGGACAGGACGGGCCTCGCTCCCGTCCTCGATAAAGCAAGAGGACACCTAAGCTACACATTAAATGCGTCTTGTCCTGTAGAACGAGCGATAAGCTCGTAGCACTGTAGGCCTTTCCACCTCCTGTGTGCCACTGTGGCAGCCCCTTTCGACTATAAAAGGAGGCCCATGGCGTACTGGAGAGGGATTTGGCTCTTTTGAACTACGCAGCCACCATAGCTAGTTCAAGAGCTCAGAAACACTTAATACATCCACCAAAGCAGGACTAGGGTTTTACGCGTTCCTCGCGGCCCGAACCTGGGTAAACGATCCTTGTGCTGGTTACTAATCCTGCTCTTCTCACAACCCCGCGTCCCGCAACCGCAGAAGGGATCCTCGTGATCCCATAGGTGTCGTTTCCCACCGACACCGGCTCCTGGGCTTCCTTGTCTCAGAGCATGGCATCGAGTGCAACCCTGTGAAGATCAAGGCCATCGAGAGGATGGAGAACCCCACCAAACTGCGTGACATCCAGAAGTTCACCGGGTGTCTGGCATCCCTCAGCCGCTTCATTAGTCGGTTGGGCGAGAAGGAACTCCCTCTGTACCAGCTCATGAAGAAAACTAGTTGCTTCGAGTGGAATGACTGGGCGGACGCTGCCTTCCTCCAGCTCAAGCATGTGATGTCAACGTCGCCTATCCTGGTGGCTCTGGCTACTAAAGAGCCCATGCTCCTCTACATTGCCGCCACCAATAGAGTCATCAGCACAATGATCGTTGTCGAGCGCCCAGAAGCCGGCAAGGCCCAGTCGGTCCAGAGGCCGGTGTAATACCTGGCAAGGTCTTGTCGGCCTCCAGGCAGAATTACCCCCACTACCAGAAGATGTGCTACGGCGTGTACTTTGCCGCCAAGAAGCTGAAGCAATACTTTCAAGAGCACTCCATCACAGTCGTCTACACTGCTCCCCTTGCCGAGATCATAGGCAACAGAGATGCCTCGGGCTGGGTGGCCAAGTGGGCCATCGAGCTGGCTCCTCACACCATCTTTGACCAGCCCCGCACCACCATCATGTCCCAAGCGGTGGCCAACTTCCTCGTTAACTGGGCCGAGTCCCAGTACCTGCCGCCAGCTCCGGACTCTACGCATTGGCAGATGCACTTCGACGGCTCAAAGATGTGCACAGGCTTGGGAGCCGGCATTGTTCTCACATCTCCCAAAGGCGACAAGCTGAAGTACACACTATAGATCCACTTCATCGCCTCCAACAATGTAGCCGAGTATGAAGCGCTCATCTTTGGGCTCCGAATAGCCAAAGAAATCGGCATTCACCACATCCTCTGCTACGGCGACTCGGACTTGGTGGTCCAGCAGTCGTCCGGCGACTGGGACGCCAAGGATGCCAACATGGCAAGCTACCGCTTCCTCGTCCAGCAGATGAGCGGCCACTTCGACGGGTGTGAGTTCAGCCATGTGCCACGGGCCTACAACGACACAGCAGATGCTCTCGCCCGCATTGGCTCCACCCGACAAGCTATACCACCCGGCGTCTCCCTCAGGTGCCTCTGCAAGCCGTCTATCAAGCCTTCACCAGATTCCGACTCCATCTTCATGTTAGCGGCCCCGGGAGAAGTCGGATCTGGCTCGGGGACTTCAGCGGCCAGCTCGGGGACTTCACCAAGCGCCCCGGGGGCTGCAGCACCAACACCCGGCCCAACGCTCCGAGCAGGCGGCCTGGGGGCTGCTGCAGTCACCAGGGGACTTCTTCAGCACCATCAGGAGTGGCCGGCCCCAGCCTGCCACCTCCCAACCTGGCCTCCCTCATACCAGTCGCCGTATTAACGGTGGTGGTGGCCCCATCTTGGGCGCAGCCCATCCGCGACTATTTGGCCAGCCGCGTGCTGCCAACCGACCAAGTGCTAGCCATGCAAATCCAGCACAGAGCGGGCGCCTACACCATTGTCAATCAACAGCTCGCAAGGCAGACTATGACAGGCATCTATTAGCGCTGCGTGGAACCAGAGAAGGGCATGGAGATCCTCAGAGACATCCATCAAGGCGAATGTGGTCACCATGCCGCCTCCAGGTCCCTCGTGGCCAAAGCTTTCCGCCATGGCTTGTTTTGGCCGACTGCTTTGGACGATGCCAAAGAGTTGGTCAAGAAGTGCAAAGGGTGCCAAAAGTTCAACACCAAGCAACACCTGTCGGCCTCCGCTTTCAAGACCATCCCCATCACCTAGCCCTTTTTCGTGTGGGGTTTGGACATGGTAGGCCCATTCAAAACGGCACGAGGCGGCATGACCTATCTGTTGGTCGCCATAGACAAGTTCACAAGTGGATAGAAGCAAAACCAATCAAGAAGCTGAATGGTCCGACTGCTGTCACATTCATAGCCGACATCACTATCAGATATGGCGTTCCCCACATCATCATCACCGACAATGGCACCAACTTCGCCAAAGGTGCCTTGGCCTGTTTCTGCGTGAATTAGTGCATCCGACTCGACTTAGCATCTGTTGGCCACCCTCAGTCAAATGGCCAAGTAGAGCGAGCAAACTGCCTCATCTTGTTCGGCATCAAGCCCCGTCTGATCGAGCTGCTAGAGCGGTCGGCTGGCTGCTGGATCGATGAGCTGCCGGTCATCCTCTGGAGCCTTCGGACCACGCAAAACAGATCAACCGGCTTCACGCCCTTCTTGCTTGTGTACGGTGACGAGGCTATCATTCCTACGGATATTGAGTTTGACTCGCCTCGGGTCACCATGTACATGGAGGCGGAGGCCAAAGAGGTGCGAAAAGACGGCGTCGATCTTCTAGAAGAGGCCCGACTACTAGCATGCCGCCGGTCCACCATCTACCTGAAGGAAATATGCCCTAGAGGCAATAATAAATTAATTATTTATTTCCTTATATCATGATGAATGTTTATTATTCATGCTAGAATTGTATTAACCGGAAACATAATACATGTGTGAATACATAAACAAACATACACTGGTAGAAAAAGGACCTATAGTCCCGGTTCGTAAGGGCCATTAGTCCCGGTTTTTGAACCGGGACTAAAGTGTCGGTACTAATGCCCTGTACCTTTAGTCCCTATTCTTGCATAAACTGGGACAGATGGTCCTCCACGTGGCCGGTGCGGCGAGCCCGGGCAGGAGGCCCTTTGGTCCCGATTGGTGGCACCAACCGGGACCAATAGGCATCCACGTATCAGCATTTCAGGTGTTGGGGTTTTTGTTTTTTTTGAAGGGGGGAGGGGTTAGGGGGTTTTGGGGGGTTAATTTAGGTGTTTCATATATTGTGTTAGGTAGCTAATTAATAGAGAGAAGTGTCCTCTCTTATCTCTGTGCTTGGTTGACGCTACGTACTATACGTATAGAGAGGACTAGACACGCTAGCTAGTAAGGAAATGAAGGAAACAGAAGATCGTCATGAACATATGCATACAGAGAGAAGTGATATCGACCACCTCTCCTTCTCTGAGAGATTGGTCGAACAGCAAGTTCTCGTATATCTATCCGACGCTACGTACTGGCTACATATATACAATATAAGTATCTCTTAATTACAATATAATCTCCTAATTAAAATCGAGCTGATTAGGGTCCACATGGTATTCTCCGTCTTTAGTGATCACGTGGTCAAGAAAGAATGCCGCCATGTCCTCTTGAATTCCTCGCATACGATCTGGTGGTAGGAGTTCATCCCGCATCCAAAGTATCTAATTTGAAGAAGGGGGTCAATACATATATATGAATAAATGAAACTGAACACAAATGATGGTAATAAAATAAAATTGTGAATATTATTATTTACGCACTTCATATTGTTTGTCAGAGTAGCCCCGCTCACAGGTTGTGTGGCGGATGGACTCGCAAATGTAGTATCCACAGTAATCATTCCCTTGTTCTTGCCACAACCACTTTACAAGAAATATATCGAGGTCAATCAAATTGATAATTAGCAAGCATGCTAAATGGTATTGATGAAACTAGCGCTTGAATCACTAGGAGATGTGTGGAACATGCTACTATAGTACTTACATTTGGGTGTCTAAATTGCAGCTTCTTCGGCAGTCCCGGAGTTTTTGAGGTGATTTTTTTCCAAACCCTGCCAGCAGACAAAGAAAACAATTATTTGATATCAGGAAATGAACAAAGTTGCTGATTTTGTGCGATAATGATCGATTTAACTTATTTCTCTAGAATTTTAGTCATGTCCGCATACTCCTTGGGATCTTTTCGTCTCGAGTCTAAGACGGTTACTAGTCCCTGCTCAAGCTTAATCTCTAGGAGAATATAGTGGAACCTGCGCACGCATGCATAACTCATCAATTACATTACTATAACCTCGACTAATAAGGGAAACCGAATATGCACAAGACAGTAACACTCACTTGAATTCGTAAGGGAAGAGTATTGCTTTGTTTCAATTTAATACAAACGATTGTAGCAGCTTGGCCTCGGTTTCTATGGCCTCAGATTTAACCATATATGCATATATGAGATTTGTGTTAATGAACCCAATATCACCGATTTGTCGTTTCTTCAATTCGGCGATCTTCAATCTGCATAATATAGTGAGGATAATTAAAAATGCATGCAATGAAAGAGCTGACCTATATATAGAGACTTAACGACAGAAGTATTACGGTACTTACAGGCAGTAGCAAGTGATCATTAATTTATCGAGGGCCTTTAGATTGAAAAACGCGAAGAACTCCTCAAATGGAACATTCAACAATTCAATTCCAACAAGGTCATGCTCCTCTCTGACTCTGAGCGTCAAAATATTCATCCCCTCAGACTCTCTGCAGGTTTTCATGTACCAATCATGGAATATGAACATCATCGTTGGTAGAGATCTTTTATCTTTGACGAGAGGCTTCCCGTGCACGTATTTGTGTTCGTCCACCTCCAAGAAATCATAATGTACATCGTCGGGCAGGTAATCTTCAAGATTGTTATAACCGGGCACCATCCCGCCCGGAACATTAGTGATGATATCGCTAGACACCTGGAGCTGGGGGGATGATTGGTTCGCTTGTTCGCCAAGCTGGGCAACTTTTTTCCCAGCTCATCGTTGACCACTGATAGTACTTCCCGACCGTGACGCTTCCACAAATGACTTTGTAAGAATGCTCTCATAGTTGCCTTTCGTCGGAGACTTTGGCGGTTTCTTCAGGGCAGCCAGAGTATGCTTCACTTTTACCGTATCTATCTGCTCCTCCGGAGGTGGATGTTTCTTTGCTTTCACCCCTTCAAAGAAGTTCTTCACTTCGGCTTGCACGATCTGCGTGTTTTCCTCCATGGTCCTCTTGTATGGTAACTACTCTGGAGTCTTGAGAGAAGGACCGAATTTGTATTTCCTCCCGGCTCTGGCTGTGCTGCTAGACATCAGAGCAGATGGAGCTGCTGCGGCTATCTTTCCTTTCTTGCGAGGCGGAGGAGAAGGACTACGACGCGTCGGAGCAGCCGGAGCAGCGGCGGGTCTCTTGATCCGCCCTTGTTGACGAGGCGAAGAAGGAGGTTGGCTGCTCGGGGGCGCGACACAGGCGGAGAAGGAGGCAGAGTGCCCTGATTACTCGGCGGAGGAGGAGGCGGATTGCCCTGACTTGCCGGAGGAGGAGGAGGAGGCGGAGGTGTCTAGTTCGGAACGTTGATGAGCTCCTTCCGCCATACGCATGGAGTCTTCATAGAAGAACCCAGCCGAATCTCCCCTTCACC
This sequence comes from Triticum dicoccoides, assembly GCF_002162155.2. Lineage (NCBI taxonomy): Eukaryota > Viridiplantae > Streptophyta > Magnoliopsida > Poales > Poaceae > Triticum > Triticum dicoccoides. The sequence goes on from NC_041391.1 coordinate 682,494,974, forward strand.
CATAGGGTGGTCAAGCTGAAGGTCCTCAAATCTGTCCGTTATTTGATCCACCATCACCCTAGCATATCCTTATGGAATCAGCTGGCCGTGATAGGTTGCGCCAGGTTCATTAGGTATAACAGAGCCAACAGCCGCCTTGACTTTCAATGTCATCCATCGCATCATAAGGTGGCAATGTTGAGACTCCGTGATAGCATCCACGGGGTAGCTAGCAGGAGCCGTGAAGACAGGCTCCAGCTACTGAGTCTGCTCGGTGGAAGACATGTTGCTTCTCCGCTAAGATGGCGGGGTAGCTTCAGGGGAAGATTCGGCAGGTCGTTTGCTGCGATCTGCTTCTCGTTCCTATAGCCCTTGTACCCTTTCATGCAGCGCCTGCAGTTGGCTATGCTCCACTTTCTTCCTCCTCTCCTGGGTTTTGTAACCCCATGCGTCCGGAAAGCCAGCCTTCCACGGAACGGAGCCTGGCGTGCCTCGTGTCCGTCCAGGGTGCTCAGGATTCCTGAGGGCCATTGTGAGCTCGTCCTTCTCTCTGTCTGGGACAAACGTCCCTTGCTGCACTTTCTCGATATACTCCTGAAGCCTTTGACGGGTATTGGCAGTTGCTCCGTCAAAATGCACTTCCCTGTTACAGGGTCCAAGGTTCCGCCAACCCCGAAGAACCAAGTCCGGCAACGGTCTGGCCATTTCAATGTCTCTGGTTTGACCCCTTTAGCAATCAGGTCATTCTCAACCTTGTCCCACAAAGGTCGGGCTTTGAGGTAGCCACCTAACCCCGTGCGATGGTGATGCTTCTTCTTCGCAGCATTTTTCTTGTTTATCGTTGAAATCTACTTACTCTTTTCCGATGTCTTGTGGGCCACAAATGCGGGCCAGTGATCTCTGATCTTCTCATACTTTCCGGTGAACTCTGGTGTCTTTTCTTCGTCGACAAACTCTATTTTTAGCTCATTCTTCCACCTCCTAAATAGTTCTGCCATCTTCTTAAGAGCATGAGACTCGATCAATTGCTCTTTAACTGGCTTCTCCGGATCCTCCTCTGGCGGTAGGGTGAAATTTGCCTTAAGCGATGTCCAAAGATCTTCTTTCTGCATATCGGAGACATAAGACACCTTAGGGTCTTCCTTCTTAGGCTTTAACCATTGCTGTATACTGATCGGGATCCTGTCCCTAACAAGAACCCCGCACTGAGCACGAAATGCATCCCTTGTCCGGATGGGTTCAATCGGCTTGCCATCGCGTGCGATTGCTGTGATCTCAAACCTTTCATCCGAGTGCAATCTTCGGGCCTCATTTCTTTACCGAAGTTGTGCTCGATCCGGAGGGCTAGAGAAAAGAAGAAAGACAAGAGTTAATTAATATGTGTACATACGAAAATAATGAATGCATCAATTAGCTAGTCAGCACAAATTTAACTAATAAAAATACCTGGCCGGACTCGGTTCGGTCACCGGAGCCGTTATAATCATAACCTTCTTCTTCACTACCCTGTCCTTCCATACCATCGGTGTCGTTGAGAAACGACGCAACGACATCACTTCCTTTTGCGATTATGTCCCCCAACATCTCTTTTGTTTCTTCGTCTCAGGGGTGCTCCATAGTTTCTGCAAATATTTACAACATGGCAATTATTATTCAAACATGACAGCTGGATATATTAGTGGAAAACATAGAACTAGCTAGCTAATATAATCACAATAAGGAATCATATTAGTGGCCTCGACGCTGCTTCTCTAGGGTTTGGGGTGGCCCCAGCAACGCTTCAAGGGTTTGGGGTGGCCTCGACAACACTTTGAGGGTTTGGGGTGTCCTCGACGACAATGCTCTTTGAACTTGGTAAATTCGGGTGGCCTCGAGAGAGTTTGTCGGGTAGGGGCGCGGCGGGAGGGGGTAGGAGACCAACATTGTTTTTTTCTAGGGTTTGGGTGTCCTCGAGAGTTTTGGTCGAGCGAGAGGGCCGGGGGGTGCTCCCATGGTATAAGTTATCACGGTCGAGAGGGGATATATATCGACTGCCCCTCATGTCAAAGTTATCCGGGAGGGGGTTATATCGACAACGACGCGACATACATACATGGGAAAATAATGTTATTAGGGAGGGGGTATATCGAACCCCCCCTCGTGTTGAAGTTATCGGGAGGGGGTATATCGACAATGATATACCCGATAAAAAATAAGAAGACGAAAGAAGAAATAAAAAGAGGATAAGAAGAAAGGAATAGAAGAGAAGCAATCGATGAAAAAAAAGAAGAAAAAAAGGAGAAGAAGAAAGGAATAGAGGAGAAGAAGAAAAAAAATAGAAAATTTCTATTTTTTTCTTATTCTCCTCTATTCCTTTCTTCTTCTCCTCTTCTTTTTCTTCTTTTTTCCTCTTCTTATTTATTTCTCCTCTTCTTCCTCTCCTATTCTTCTCCTTTCTTCCACTTCTTATATTCCTTTTTCTCCTCTCATTTTTTTCTTCTTCTTCCTTTCCTAGCTAGATATTTAAATTTTTTCTAAAAATTCAACTAACCTAAAATGTACTAAATCAGAGAACATATATAGATAAAACTTTTCTAAAAATCTAACTTTCATATATATATACTTTAAAACATCATTAATTATAATTGAAAAAATACATACATACATACAAAAAACATGT
>NC_041391.1:682498308-682555124 GCF_002162155.2 Triticum dicoccoides
CCTTAGTCCCGGTTGGTGCCACCAACCGGGACCAAAGGCCCCTGTGCTGCCCGCATCGTGGCCAAAGTTTAGTCCCACCTCGCTAGTTGAGAGGGGCGTGCAGTGGTTTATAAGTCCAGGCTTACGGGCCTAATTGTTACTGCTATGCCTGATGGGCCTTCCGCGGGCCTGAATCCTGGCCCATGGATGGGTTTCTAGTCGTATTCAAGCCGTGGTTGCCCAGTTGGTGGCAATTTTTTTAATTTTTTTTCCAGTTTTTTTGTTTTCTATTTTTCTTTATTTATTTTGTTTTGTTTCTACTTACAACAAAATACTTATTTATTTTATTTTATTTTGTTTATAATTACTTATTAATTTTATTTTATGATAATTCTTTTTGCTATTAAAGTTTCTAACAAAAAAAGTTCTTTATTAAAATTCTTTTTGCTTTTAATGATTTTGAACATAAAATACTTTGATAATTTTAGTTGCATCAATTTTATATAATTTTAGTTTCAATAATACTAGAGGTTGCTTATAATGTTTTGAACAGAAAATACTTTGGTAATTTTCGTTTCATAAATTTTATTTATGTTATTAAAGTTTATTTTTTTGTTTCTACTTATCTATTTTATTAAAGTTTATATTATTTTGTTTCAAATTACTTATTTATTTAATTTTATTTTGTTTCTGACTTCATTTGTTATTTTTAATGCATTTACTGATTATTTAGAGCTATCAGACCATGAAATTGAAAAGTATTTGAAATGAACTCCGAAAAGGTTCCAAGTTGGCATTATATCATCATTTCACCCACATAGTATGTGAAAGAAAGTACAGAGGGTTACGGCAAAAACTGGATGCACTTCGTGTACAAAACAGACAATCTCCTTCGAAGTATCAGGGTTTCATACGGAAACTCGTCTGTTACAAAGGGATTTTATTTTTTTGAACTTATTTAAACTCCATACTTTTTCTGTGTTCAAAATGCACCATTCAAAGCCACATCATCAATTTAGAACCCTTTCTGACTTCATTTGTTATTTTTCATGCATTTACTGATTATTTTGAGCTATAAGACCATGAAATTGAAAAGCATTTGAAATGAACTCTCAAAAGGTTCCAAGTTGGCATGGTATCATCATTTCACCCACATAGCATGTGCAAGAAAGTATAGAGGATTACGGAAAAACTGGATGTACTTCGTGTACAAAATAGACAATCTCCCTCAAAGTATCAATGTTTCATACGGAAACTCGTCTGTTACAAAGAGATTTCATTTTTTTGAACTAATTTGAACTCCATAGTTTTTCTGTGTTCAAAATGCACCATTAAAACCCACATCATCAATTTACAACCCTTTCTGACTTCATTTGTTATTTTTCATGCATTTACTGATTATTTTGAGCTATAAGACCATGAAATTGAAAAGCATTTGAAATGAACTCTAAAAAGGTTCCAAGTTGGCATGGTATCATCATTTCACCCACATAGCATGTGCAAAAAAGTACAAGGGGTTACGGCAAAAACTGGATGCACTTCATGTACAAAACGGACAATCACTTTCGAAGTATCACTACTAGTAGCGTTGGTTTTCTCCATACTAGTAGCACGGGGTACCACGCTACTACTACGACGCTACAGCTATTTTTTAGCAGTAGCGTGTTTTTTACCCCAGGCTATAGCTAAAAAGTTAATAGTAGCGCCGGCCACCCACGCTACTACTATTCTGAACCAGCTCTACTGCTATGTAAGTACTAGTAGCGCTACATTTTGCGAGAACGCTACTGCTAACTAATTACAAATTAAAAAAAAATTAGATGCAATATTTATGGATGGAATTCAAGACACGTCTAGTGCAAAGGTCACATAACCATCTTAGCACTTTGAGCATTCATGTATGCAACATTGAACATCTCAAATTGAAAAGACATGTGATCCCAATAACATCAGACGCAAACCAGGCCACTTCTCTAGATGTATCTACCAAGCCCCGGAGTTCAAACTCCAATGGACCCGGAACCTCCCTTGCCCCGGACGGTGGCGTCGACGTCGAGGTCATCCACCTCGGCAACCTCCGGTGTCGCAATCACCTGGACTATCTTCTGTGCGATGCAGTCTCCAGGCTTCACACTGAAGTCCGCCTCTGAGGGATCGAAGAGCATGACACCCACCAGGCTGTGGTAGTCATGCGTTATCTCTCCTGCTTGAAGAACGTTTCCGGTGCTTACATAGCGTTTCCAGTGGCATGGAGGTAGTCATGTGTTATCTCTCCTGCCTGGTCATAGTACCTGCAAAAAGGTGAAGATAATATCAACGATCGTATCAACCGGCGCAAAAGATTTTGGTTGTGACTTGTTGTTGCTGAACCAAAAACATTTGAAATTTTGAAAGCATGGATGCAATGCAGTGTATGTACATTACCTGTGCGTTAGAACTTAAGTTGTAACACACAGAACAGCAGTATGAGTTGTTCAGCATGGGTTCATTTGGCACTATCACGACTGTACAATAGAGATAAGCAAACTTCTTTATCTTCTTCAGCGATTGATTAAGGTTAATTGTCAAAGGTAATTTCACAGTTAACTAGCAACCATGCAAATACACATAATACAAAAGACAATTTGAATTAAACCTGCTACATGTAGAAACAACAAGTGTCTGCCAAACATCTAAACAGCCATAGCTCAAAGGCCTAGGTCGGGGAATAGAAAAAGGAAAGGGAGATCAAGAGCTCACCAAAGGACATGGCTGTGGAAGGCAATAAACAACACCGGAAAACCAGTAGTTTTTACAAAAAGACGGTGGGAGAAATAATTAGTATTCCTCATGCGTGAGCTAAACTCCAACCATCATGGTAAGGCTATGAAGAATTTACTACAGAAGTCTGAATGTGGCATCCTATAAAATACTTTCTAGATAGTTATATTTTACTAAGACGCTAAATCAGGAAGAAAAACATGTTCCAATGAACAAACACTCTTCACACTGATCTTTATAGAAGAGACATACCGCATATATATACATCAAAATATAAATCTTGTATATTACTGTATTCAGGGATGGCATGAACATATGGAGTGCTTCCTATAGTATTTACCTTGAGACAGGTTTAGTTCCGAAAGAATATATTATGTGCTTCAATCCTTATTAGAGAAATAAGATCACCTGGCTGTGTGCAAGTGCCACGGGAACCTAGCAACAATAAGAAATAGATTGAGGTCAGAAGGCCACCTGGTTTCGTCACCAGTGATCGCAATGATTTGTGCCCCGTAGAACTGGGAGTCCATCGATGCCCGTCCCCAGCCTTCAAGCTGAGCCCACCCCTTGCTCTGTATCCATTATGTGAACACAGAAAACACTAATTAATGCAACTCCAACTTGACAAGAACACAATCAGAACACTCTTTTCAGAGAACAAGCCAAAATTGATGCAGCAGGAGGACGAATGTGTGGACGCTCCAGAAGCTTTTCTTCTCCAGCCGGACTGAAACAAAAAAGCCACCGAGTTGTACTAGTTCCTACCATTATTAGTGAAGGGTGTAGGTAGTATATAAATTCAAGTCCATATAATTGTAAGGGCAAGAGAAAATAGTGTCCAAACAGAGAAAAGTTTCAGAGCCTCCTAGATTCAGTCCCAAAAGCAGCCTGGAGGGTGAATCTTTGCCTCCGTACTGCCCCTGAGATGTGATCCTCGTTCCCAAGATCATTTCTACCTTCCCTTGCCCAGTTTCGAAAGACATGCATAACTAACTGCGGGGTTGGGGTGGGGTTCCGAGTGCCACAAAATAAGGCTTACCAGAAATCAGACTGTATTTTTATCGGGGGCATGTAAACTCAATGAGTTACTTACTAGTATACTGGTAACTGGATGAATAAATTACAGGGTAGGGTACCTGCGCAGATTGCACAGGCAAAGCGTCTAATGGTGAAGATAGACACTATAAGCATTGTGATCCTCTCTGCACTAAATGTTTGCTGTTGTTTATTAAACAAAACAGCACTTGACCTAAAACTATCCCCAGACATCAGCATTTTAAGGTAGCAGCTGGAGATGGCTAATTTAGACTATCAATCATCATCAGAATCTATTTGCTAGTTTAGACTAATTGGTGAAGCCAACATTTGGTACCACTAGACTGAGATTCAGTTGGTGGAATTCACACCACTCCTTTTTATACATATTAAAAACAAAGTACCAACTGAATTTAACCTATGTCAAGGTGGCAGCTGAATCAGCAGCAACTCTTGTTTATAGCATAATAAGAAGCCGAATCACACCTGAGCAAGGCAGCTGCAGTAATAGAATAAAGTTTCATGTTTTCCGTCGCCAAAATCTAAAACTACACTTGAAGTTAGTCAAAAACCTTCCTTGCATTTCAATCACCAATCCACCTGTCGATAGCTGCGTCGCCTTTCCTAGACTAGATCCAAGAACCAGATGGAGGCGCGGCCATGTTGCGAACCAGGGGTGGGGGGGTCGGTTAGGCTTACCTCGAGGGCGTGCCTCTGATGTCTGAAGTTGCGGAGCTTGCGGGCGTAGGAGAGGAGCTGGTGCTGGCAGAGCGGTTGTATCTCGCGGAGCCACCGGTCGTGCTCCGGCGCCACCTACTGCTGTTGGCCCAGCGCGGCTGCGGGTGCCGTCGCGTGGAACGCCGCCCTTCCTCCGAACATCTGGCACCACACCTCCTCATCCTCCTCCCACCGCCGCCGCCGCTCCCCCTGCGTCAGCACCAGCTCCCTCACCGCCGGAGTGAGAGGGGCCACCGCGCCCGAAACTCTAGCCATGGGGGAGGGCTGCTGGTGGGCAAGAGTGTTGAATCCAGACAGAGGGGAGGATGTAGCAGAGGGAGGCAAGCTCGGGAGCATGCCTGGCGATGGCAGGAGTCATCGGAGTGAGGCGAGCCGGCGTGTGTGGCTGCGGCGGCAAGGAGTTGCAACAAAGAGAGCGAGATAGACGGATGGGTGTGCCCGTGAGTGGTAGCGTGGCTTAGTAAACACCCCCTACTACTAAATGGGCCCACTAGTTTACAGGCAGAAGAAATAGCAGTAGCGCATTTTGCACACCAGGCGCTACCGCTATATCTTTAGCAGTAGCGCTGGGTTGATCACCCACGCTGCTACTATGTATTAATCCCGGGGTGTGGTGTGCCACACTTACTAGTAGCATTGCCCAAAAAAACCCACGTTGCTGCTAAGTAATACCAGCAACGCGTTTTGTACCAAGCGCTACTGATATTTACCAGTAGCGTGGGTCCTAAACAGGCACTACTAGTAAAATTCTACGTATAAGCATTTTCCTAATAGTGTATTAAGATTTCGTACGGAAACTCGTCTGTTACAAAGGGATTTTAATTTTGTTTGAACTTATTAGAACTTCATAGTTTTTTTGTGTTCAAAACACACCATTCAAAGCCACATCATCAATTTACAACCCTTTCTGATTATATTTATTATTTTTCATGCATTTACTGATTATTTTGAGCTATAAGACCATGAAATTGAAAAGCATTTGAAATGAACTCTAAAAAGGTTCCAAGTTGGCATGGTATCATCGTTTCACCCACATAGCATGTGCGAGAAAGTAGAGAGGGTTACGGCAAAAACTGGATGCACTTCGTGTACAAAACGGACAATCTCTTTCCAAGTATCAGGGTTTCATACGGAAACTCATCTGTTACAAAGGGATTTCATTTTTTTGAACTTATTTGAACTCCATAGTTTTTCTGTGTTCAAAATGCACGATTCAAAGCCACATCATCAATTTACAATCCTTTCTGACTACATTTGTTATTTTTCATGCATTTACTGATTATTCTGAGCTATAAGACCATGAAATTGAAAAACATATGAAATGAACTCTGAAAAGGTTCCAAGTTGGCATGGTATCATCATTTCACCCACATAGCATGTGCAAGAAAGTACAGAGGGTTACGGCAAAAACTGGATGCACTTCGTGTATAAAACGGACAATCTCTTTCGAAGTATCAGGGTTTCGTACGGAAACTCGTCTGTTACAAAGGGATTTCAATTTTTTTTAACTTATTTGAACTCCATAGTTTTTTTGTGTTAAGCGCACCATTCAAAGCCACATCATCAATTTACAACCCTTTCTGACTATATTTGTTATTTTTTTATGCATTTACTGATTATTTTGAGCTATAAGACCATGAAATTGAAAAGCATTTGAAATGAACTCTAAAAAGGTTCCAAGTTGGTATGGTATCATCGTTTTACCCACATAGCATGTGCGAGAAAGTAGAGAGGGTCACGGCAAAAACTGGATGCACTTCGTGTACAAAACGGACAATCTCTTTCGAAGTATGAGGGTTTCATACGGAAACTCATCTATTACAAAGGGATTTCATTTTTTTGAACTTATTTGAACTCCATAGTTTTTCTGTGTTCAAAATGCACCATTCAAAGCCACATCATCAATTACAACCCTTTCTGACTACATTTGTTATTTTTCATGCATTTACTGATTATTTTGAGCTATAAGACCATGAAATTGAAAAGCATTTGAAATGAACTCTGAAAAGGTTCCAAGTTGGCATGGTATCATCATTTCGCCCACATATCATCATTAATAGAAGTTCATCATCACATTAAAACCAAAGTACATACATAGTTCTCATTGAACAACATATAGCTCTCTAGAGCATCTAATTAAACCATACATTGAAATTATGTAAAACATTTCAATGCAACAACAAATGCGATCATAATCGCAACCAAGGTAACAACTAATCCAACTGCATAATGATACCAAGCCTCGGTATGAAAGGCATATTTTCTAATCTTTTTAATCTTCAACTGCATTGCATCACCCTTGATCTTGTGATCATCGATGACATCCGCAACATGCAACTCCAATATCATCTTCTCCTCCTCAATTTTTTTATTTTTTCCTTCAAGTAATTGTTTTCTTCTTCAACTAAATTTAACCTCCCGACAATAGGGTTGGTTGGAATCTCCGGTTCAGCAACCTCCTACATAAATAAAATATATGTCAGATTGGTCGGCATAATTGTCATAAACAATAAATGAACCAAATAGTTATGAAAAGATAACATATACCACATCTGAATCATAGATAGGACGAGGGCCGACGGGGGAGGATACCAAAACCATCGCACTATATAATAACAAGGAATAACCAAAGTAAGAAAATTAGACAAGTATCTATCTGAAGTAAGAATTTTTTTTCTTCCAGAAAGAAGATAAGAACAAGAGGCTCACCACAGTGTTGCTGGAGACGAGATCGGCACGGGTGATCGATGGCGGTGAAGACGGGGACGGGACGTGACGGACCGCTAAACCTAGACAAATCTCGGGGAAAATGGAGCTAGGAGGTCAAGTTTCGAGAGGAGAAAGATTAACTAATGTGGCTGGGGCATTTCATTGTACACCTCATGTGCATAGGAGGTGAACTAGAGCACCCAAATGCCCTCCCCTCGCCGGCTTGAAAAAACAGAGCACTGTGGAGTGCTCTGCCGCGGCGATGGGGTATATATAGGCAAGTTATTTGTCCCGGTTCGTGGCATGAACCGCGACTAAAGCCCCCCCCCCCCTTTCTGTCCTGGTTCAAGCCACGAATCGGGACCAATGGTTGTTGGCTAGGAGCGAGGCCCATTTGTCCCGGTTCGTGCCTGGAACCGGGACAAATGGTTCCATACAAACTGGGACCAATGCCCACGAGGCCCCGGCCGGCCCCCTGGGCTCACGAACTGGGTCTAATACCCCATGGGTCCCGGTTCTTGAAGAACCGGGACTAATGGGCTGGCCAGGCCCAAACGATAGCCCTGTTTTCTACTAGTGATAGTGTCACTAGTATGCCTCTATTTGACTAGCTTATTGATAAAAGATGGTTATGTTTCCTGACCATAGACATGAGTTGTCATTTGATTAACGTGATCACATCATTAGGAGAATGATGTGATTGACATGACCCATTCCGCTAGCTTAGCACTTGATTGTTTAGTATGTTGCTATTGCTTTCTTCTTCATGACTTATACATGTTCCTACAACTATGAGATTATGCAACTCCCGTTTACCGAAGGAACACTTTGTGTGCTACCAAACGTCACAACGTAACTGGGTGATTATAAAGGAGCTCTACAGGTGTCTCCCAAGGTACATGTTGAGTTGGCGTATTTCGAGATTAGGTTTTGTCACTCTGATTGTCGGGGAGGTATCTCTGGGCCCTCTCGGTAATGCACATCACTATAAGCCTTGCAAGCAATGTAGCTAATGAGTTAGTTACGGAATGATTCATTACATAACAAGTAAAGAGACTTTCCGGTAACGAGATTGAACCAGGTATTGAGATACCGACGATCGAATCTCGGGCAAGTAATATACCGATGACAAAGGGAACAACATATGTTGTTATGCAGTTTGACCGATAAAGATCTTCGTAGAATATGTAGGAGCCAATATGAGCATCCAGGTTCCGCTATTGGTTATTGACCAGAAACGTGTCCCGATCATGTCTACATAGTTCTCGAACCCGTAGGGTCCGCACACTTAAAATTTCAATGATGGTTATATTATGAGTTTATGAGTTTTTATGTACCGAAGATTGTTCGGAGTCCTGGATGTGATCACGGACATGACGAGGAGTCTCGAAATGGTCGAAATGAAGAGTGATATATTGGAAGCCTATATTTGGATATTGGAAGTGTTCCGAGTGAAATCGGGATTTTACCGGAGTACCGAGGGGTTACCGGGACCCCCACGGGGCTTAATGGGCCATAGTGGCCAGGGCAGGGCCGCGCGCCCCTCCCCCTAGTCTCAATAGGACAAGAAGAGGGTGGCGGCACCCCCCCCCTTTTCCTTCCTCTCTCTCCCTCCTCCTGGCCGGCCGCACCTCCCCCCTTTGCTCCTTTATATACGGGGGCAGGGGGGCACCCTAAACAACAACAACAACAGATCATTGATCTCTTAGCCGTGTGCGGTGCCCCCTCCACCATAGTCCTCCTCGATAATATTGTAGCGGTGCTTAGGCGAAGCCCTGTTACGGTAGAACATCATCATCATCACCACGCCGTCGTGCTGACGGAACCCTCCCTCGACAGTCGGCTAGATCGGAGTTCGAGGGACGTCATCGAGCTGAACGTGTGCTAGAACTCGGAGGTGCCGTGCTTTCGGTGCTTGATCGGTCGGGCCATGAAGACGTACGACTACATCAACCACGTTGTTCTAACGCTTCTGCTTTTGGTCTACGAGGGTACGTGGACAACTCTCCCCTCTCGTTGCTATACATCACCATGATCTTGCGTGTGCGTAGGAAATTTTTTGAAATTACTATGTTCCCCAACAGTGGCATCCGAGCCTGGTTTTATGCGTAGATGTTATATGCACGAGTAGAACACAACTGAGTTGTGGGTGATACAAGTCATATTGCTTACCAGCATGCCATACTTTGGTTCGGCGGTATTGTTGGATGAAGCGGCCCGGACCAACATTACGCGTACGCTTACGCGAGACTGGTTCTACCGACGTGCTTTGCACACAGGTGGCTGGCGGGTGTCAGTTTCTCCAACTTTAGATAAACCAAGTGTGGCTATGCCCGGTCCTTGAGAAGGTTAAAACAACACTAACTTGACGAACTATCGTTGTGGTTTTGATGCGTAGGTCCGAACGGTTCTTGCTCAGCCCGTAGCAGCCATGTAAAACTTGCAACAACAAAGTAGAGGACGTCTAACTTGTTTTTGCAGGGCATGTTGTCATGTTATATGGTCAAGACGTGATGCTATATTTTATGGTATAAGATGATCATGTTTTGTAACCGAGTTATCGACAACTGGCAAGAACCATATGGTTGTTGCTTTATTGTATGCAATGCAATCGCCCTATAATTGCTTTACTTTATCACTAAGCAGTAGCGATAGTCGTAGAAGCAATAGTTGGCGAGACGACAATGATGGTACAATGGAGATCAACGTGTCGCTCCGGTGACGATGGTGATCATGATGGTGCTTTGAAGATAGAGATCACAAGCACAAGATGATGATGGCCATATCATATCACTTATATTGATTGCATGTGATGTTTATCCTTTAAGCATCTTATTTTGCTTTGATTGACAGTAGCATTGTAAGATGATCTCTCACTAAATTTCAAGGTAAAAGTGTTCGCCCTGAGTATGCACCATTGCGAAAGTTCTTCGTGCTGAGACACCACGTGATGATCGGGTGTGATAGGCTCTACATTCAAATACAACGGGTGCAAAACAGTTGCACATGCGGAATACTCAGGTTAAACTTGACGAGCCTAGCATATACAAATATGGCCTCGGAACACTGAGACCGAAAGGTCGAGCATGAATCTTATAGTGGATATGATCAACATAGTGATGTTCACCATTGAAAACTACTCCATCTCACGTGATGATCGGACATGGTTTAGTTGATTTGGATCATGTGATCACTTAGATGATTAGAGGAATGTCTATCTAAGTGGGAGTTCTTAAGTAATATGATTAAATTGAACTTAAATTTATCATGAACTTAGTACCTGATAGTATTTTTGCTTGTCTATGTTTGTTGTAGATAGATGGCTCGTGCTGTTGTTCCGTTGAATTTTAATGCGTTCCTTGAGAAAGCTAAGTTGAAAGATGATGGTAGCAATTACACGGACTGGGTCCGTAACCTGAGGATTATCCTCATTGCTGCACAGAAGAATTACGTCCTGGAAGCACCGCTGGGTGCCAGGCCTGCTGCAGATGCAACTGATGACGTTAAGAACATATGGCAGAGCAAAGTTGATGACTACTCGATAGTTCAGTGTGCCATGCTTTACGGCTTAGAACCGGGACTGCAACGACGTTTTGAACGTCATGGAGCATATGAGATGTTCCAGGAGTTGAAGTTGATATATCAAGCAAATGCCCGGTTTGAGAGATATGAAGTCTCCAATAAGTTCTATAGATGCAAGATGGAAGAGAATAGTTCTGTCAGTGAACATATACTCAAAATGTCTGGGTATAATAATCACTTGATTCAACCGGGAGTTAATCTTCCTGATGATAGTGTCATTGACAGAATTCTTCAATCACTGCCACCAAACTACAAGAGCTTCGTGATGAACTATAATATGCAAGGGATGGACAAGACTATTCCCGAGCTCTTCGCAATGCTAAAAGCTGCGGAGGTAGAAATCAAAAAGGAGCATCAAGTGTTGATGGTCAATAAGACCACCAGTTTCAAGAAAAAGGGTAAAGGGAAGAAGAAGGGGAACTTCAAGAGGAACGGCAAACAAGTTGCTGCTCAAGAGAAGAAACCCAAATCTGGACCTAAGCCTGAGACTGAGTGCTTCTACTGCAAGCAGACTGGTCACTGGAAGCGGAACTGCCCCAAGTATTTGGCGGATAAGACGGATGGCAAGGTGAACAAAGGTATATGTGATATACATGTTATTGATGTGCACCTTACTAATGCTCGCAGTAGCACCTGGGTATTTGATACTGGTTCTGTTGCTAATATTTGCAACTCGAAACAGGGACTCTGGATTAAGCGAAGATTGGCTAAGGACGAGGTGATGATGCGCGTGGGAAATGGTTCCAAAGTCGATGTGATCGCGGTTGGCACACTACCTCTACATCTACCTTTGGGATTAGTTTTAGACCTGAATAATTGTTATTTGGTGCCAGCGTTGAGCATGAATATTATATCTAGATCTTGTTTTATGAGAAATGGTTATTCATTTAAATCATAGAATAATGGTTGTTCTATTTATATGAGTAATATCTTTTATGGTCATGCACCCTTGAAGAGTGGTATATTTTTATTAAATCTCGATAGTAGTGATACACATATTCATAATGTTGAAACCAAAAGAAGAAGAGTTGATAATGATAGTGCAACTTATTTGTGGCACTGTCGTTTGGGTCATATTGGTGTAAAGCGCATGAAGAAACTCCATACTGATGGACTTCTGGAATCACTTGAATATGAATCACTTGGTACTTGCGAACCGTGCCTCATGGGAAAGATGACTAAAACGCCGTTCTCCGGAACTATGGAGCAAGCAACAGATTTGTTGGAAATCATACATACTGATGTTGTGGTCAAATGAACATTGAGGCTCGCGCCGGGTATTGTTATTTTCTCACCTTCACAGATGATTTAAGCAGATATGGGTATATCTACTTAATGAAACATAAATCTGAAACATTTGAAAAGTTCAAAGAATTTCAGAGTGAAGTGGAAAATCATCGTAACAAGAAAATAAAGTTTCTACGATATGATCGTGGAGGAGAATATTTGAGTTACGAGTTTGGTTTGCATTTGAAGCAATGCGGAATAGTTTTGCAACTCACGCCACCCGGAACACCACAGCGTAATGGTGTGTCCGAACGTCGTAATCATACTTTACTAGATATGGTGCGATCTATGATGTCTCTTACTGATTTACCGCTATCGTTTTGGGGTTATGCTTTAGAGACGGACGCATTCACATTAAATAGGGCACCATCAAAATCTATTGAGACGACGCCTTATGAACTGTGGTTTGGCAAGAAACCAAAGTTATCGTTTCTTAAAGTTTGGGGTTGTGATGCTTATGTGAAGAAACTTCAACCAGATAAGCTCAAACCCAAATCGGAGAAATGTGTCTTCATAGGATACCCAAAAGAGACTATTGGGTACACCTTCTATCACAGATCTGAAGGTAAGACTTTTGTTGATAAATTTGGATCCTTTCTAGAGAAGGAGTTTCTCTCGAAAGAAGTGAGTGGGAGGAAAGTAGAACTTGATGAGGTAATAGTACCTGCTCCCTTATTGGAAAGTAGTTCATCACAGAAACCGGTTCCTGTGACAACTACACCAATCAGTGAGGAAGCTAATGATATTGATCATGAAACTTCAGATCAAGTTACTACCGAACCTCATAGGTCAACCAGAGTAAGATCGGCACCAGAGTGGTACGGTAATGCTATTTTGGAAGTCATGTTACTTGACCATGGCGAACCTATGAACTATGAGGAAGCGATGATGAGCCCAGATTCCGCAAAATGGCTTGAAGCCATGAAATCTGAGATGGGATCCATGTATGAGAACAAAGTATGGACTTTGGTTGACTTGCTCGATGATCGGCAAGCCATCAAAAATAAATGGATCTTCAAGAAGAAGACTCGCGCTGATGGTAATGTTACTGTCTACAAAGCTCGACTTGTTGCGAAAGGTTTTCGACAAGTTCAAGGGGTTGGCTACGATAAGACTTTCTCACCCGTATCGATGCTTAAGTCTGTCTCAATCATGTTAGCAATTGCCGCATTTTATGATTATGAAATATGGCAAATGGATGTCAAAACTACATTCCTGAATGGATTTCTAGAAGAAGAGTTGTATATGATGCAACCAGAAGGTTTTGTCGATCCAAAAGGTGCTAACAAAGTGTGGAAGCTCCAGCGATCCATTTATGGACTAGTGCAAGCCTCTCGGAGTTGGAATAAATGCTTTGATAGTGTGATCAAAGCATATGGTTTTATACAGACTTTTGGAGAAGCATGTATTTACAAGAAAGTGAGTGGGAGCTCTGTAGCGTTTCTGATATTATATGTAGACGACATATTATTGATTGGAAATGATATAGAATTTCTAGATAGCATAAAAGGATACTTGAATAAAAGTTTTTCAATGAAAGATCTCGGTGAAGCTGCTTACATATCAGGCATCAAGATCTATAGAGATAGATCAAGACGCTTAATTGGACTTTCACAAAGAACATACCTTGATAAAGTTTTGAAGAAGTTCAAAATGGATCAAGCAAAGAAAGGGTTCTTGCCTGTATTACAAGGTGTGAAGTTGAGTCAGACTCAATGCACGACCACAACAGAAGATAGAGAGAAAATGAAAGATGTTCCCTATGCTTTAGCCATAGGCTCTATCATGTATGCAATGTTGTGTACCAGACCTGATGTACGCTTAGCAATAAGTTTAGCAGGGAGGTACCAAAGTAATCCAGGAGTGGATCACTGGACAGCGGTCAAGGATATCCTGAAATACCTGAAAAGGACTAAGGATATGTTTCTCATTTATGGAGGTGACAAAGAGCTAATTGTAAATGGTTACGTCGATGCAAGCTTTGACACTGATCCAGATGATTCTAAATTGCAAACCAGATACGTGTTTATATTGAACGGTGGAGCTGTAAGTTAGTACAGTTCTAAACAAAGCATTGTGGCGGGATCTACATGCGAAGCGGAGTACATAGCTGCTTCGGAAGTAGCAAATGAAGGAGTCTGGATGAAGGAGTTCATATCCAATCTAGGTGTCATACCTAGTGCATCGGAGCCAATGAAGATCCTCTGTGACAATACTGGTGCAATTGCCTTGCCAAAGGAATCCAGATTTCACAAGAGGACCAAGCACATCAAGAGACGCTTCAATTCCATCCGGGACCAAGTCTAGGTGGGAGACATAGAGATTTGGAAGATACATACGGATCTGAATGTTGCAGACCCGTTGACTAAGCCTCTTCCACGAGCAAAACATGATCAGCACCAAGGCTCCATTGGTGTTAGAATCATTACTGTGTAATCTAGATTATCGTCTCTAGTGCAAGTGGGAGACTGAAGGAAATATGCCCTAGAGGCAATAATATTTTTATTATTTATTTTCTTATATCATGATGCATGTTTATTATTCATGCTAGAATTGTATTAACCGGAAACATAATACATGTGTGAATACATAGACAAACATAGTGTCACTAGTATGCCTCTACTTGACTAGCTCGTTGATCAAAGATGGTTGTGTTTCCTGACCATAGACATGAGTTGTCATTCGATTAACGGGATCACATTATTAGGAGAATGATGTGATTGACATGACCCATTCCGCTAGCTTAGCACTTGATCATTTAGTATGTTGCTATTGCTTTCTTCTTCACGACTTATACATGTTCCTACAACTATGAGATTATGCAACTCTCGTTTACCGGAGGAACACTTTGTGTGCTACCAAACATCACAACGTAACTAGGTCATTATAAAGGAGCTCTACAGGTGTCTCCAAAGGTACATGTTGTGTTGGCATATTTCTAGATTAGGTTTTGTCACTCCGATTGTCGGGGACGTATCTCTGGGCCCTCTCGGTAATGCACATCACTATAAGCCTTGCAAGCAATGTAGCTAATGAGTTAGTTACGGTATGATTCATTACATAACGAGTAAAGAGACTTGCCGGTAACAAGATTGAACTAGGTATTGAGATACCGACGATCGAATCTCGGGAAAGTAACATACCGATGACAAAGGGAACAACATATGTTGTTATGCGGTTTGACCGATAAAGATCTTAGTAGAATATGTAGGAGCCAATATGAGCATCCAGGTTCCGCTATTGATTATTAACAAGAAACGTGTCTCGGTCATGTCTACATAGTTCTCGAACCCGTAGGGTCCGCACGCTTAAAGTTTCAATGACGGTTATATTATGAGTTTATGAGTTTTGATGTACCAAAGATTGTTCAGAGTCCCGGATGTGATCACGGACATGACGAGGAGTCTCGAAGTTGTCGAGACATGAAGATTGATATATTGGAAGCCTATATTTGGATATCGGATGTGTTCCGAGTGAAATCGGGATTTTACTGGAGTACCGAGGGGTTACCGGAACCCCCCGGGGGCTTAATGGGCCATAGTGGGCCTTAGTGGAGAAGAGGAGAGGAGGCTAGGGTAGGGCCGAGCGGCCCTCCCCCCCTAGCCCGAATAGGACAAGGAGAAGGGGGCGGCGCCCTCCCTTTCCTTCCTCTCTCTCCCTCCTCTTTCCCCCCTTCTCCTAATCCAACAAGGAAGGGAGGGAGTCCTACTCCCGGTGGGAGTAGGACTCCTCCTGGCGCGCCTCCTGCTAGCCGGCCGCACCTCCTCCCCTTTGCTCCTTTATATACGGGTGCAGGGGGCACCCTAAACAACAACAACAATAGATCATTGATCTCTTAGCCGTGTGCAGTGCCCCCCTCCACCATAGTCCTCCTCGATAATATTGTAGCGGTCCTTAGGCGAAGCCCTCCGATGGTAGAACATCATCATCGTCACCACGCCGTCGTGCTGACGGAACTCTCCCTCGACACTCGCCTGGATCGAAGTTCGAGGGACATCATCGAGCTGAATGTGTGCTAGAACTCGGAGGTGTCGTGCTTTCGGTGCTTGATCGGTCGGGCCGTGAAGACGTACGACTACATCAACCGCATTGTTCTAACGCTTCCTCTTTCGGTCTACAAGGGTACATGGACAACACTCTCCCCTCTCGTTGCTATACATCACCATGATCTTGCGTGTGTGTAAGAATTTTTTTGAAATTACTACGTTCCCCAACACTACCAGCAGAGCCTACGCCTCTACCACAACAAGAAGTCAGGCCGCGTTCTTTCCGCAAGGGCGACCTTGTGCTCCGCCTGATCCAGCGATCAGCCAGACAGCACAAGCTCGTGGCACCTTGGGAAGGCCCCTTCATCATCAGCAAGGCCCTGGGGAATGACTCATACTACCTCATCGACGCTCAGAAGCCCAGGACGCGCAAGCGATGCACAACCAGCGAGGAGATGGAGCGGCCATGGAATGCAAATCTGCTCTGCCCGTTTTACAGTTGATTCGAGCGTATGTACCGCGCCAACTTTTATTAAGTAAAAGACCTCAGGTCCCCCGAGCTGCACTTGGGGGCTACCTTTTTATCTATCTATGAGTCAAGCTTATGCCATGACTTGAGTTTTTTCCTATTCTTGCCCCGTCCGTGTTCCGGTCAGCCGGCCCGGGGGCTCGCCGCCTTGGCCTAAGTTCGCACCAGTCAGAGCCGACTAGTAGTGTGCCAACGCCGAAAGCCCTCTCTTCGCTCTAAGTCATAGCTTGCAGCGCGACTGTCCGACTGGCGAGGAGCTAAGACCGGAACCATCGTCCACACGAAATTTGGCTAAGGAATAATGCTAACTTAGGCTCCCTCTCTTCTCTAACCATCGTCCACATGAAATTGCAGTGCGACTGTCCCTCTCTTCGCCTCCCTCGTCCGGCTGCTCAGCAGCCGTCAGGCCAGCTTCTCGCTCGATCAAGCTACACTCTGGCGCGGCCCAAGTAACTTGCCCGTTCCGAAGAACGACCAAGTCCGTAACCCAGCCACAGACCGCGGAGCGGCTGTCCGGCTCGCAGGGAGGCGACCAAGAGAATGCGACATGGAAGAAAGCCAAAGAAAGAAAAGCAGAAATCGAACAAGAATTTAAACTTATATGTACATTGCAAAAGGCCCGAGGCCAGCGTTCATTAAGTTTAACTTACACCCCCGGTGGGTGGAATCGCGTGCACTTAACACAATTGTTCAAAAAGATCACAAGTACAGGACAAGACAAGATCAAAATGGCCTCCTAGGCCAGAGGAGTAGCAGGCGGGTCCAAGGGGTCGGCGGAGGCAGCGGCGCCGGATGGTGGAGCGGCAGCTGGTTGGTCTCGGCTTGGTCAGCATCGGTGGCAGTCGGCGTAGCCACCCATGGCTCGCTGGTCGAAGCTTGATCAGGATGAGGCTGGCCCCCCGCTCTGTCTTCCGGCGCGTCGTCTTCATCTTCGTCGTACTCGTCGCCGTCGTCGCCCTCATCGTTGGAGGCGATTTCCTCTGCCAATTCCTCCTCGCGCGCTGGGTCCATCCCAAACCAGCTGGGCGTCACCTCATTGCCCTCATCGTCAAGCTCGGGATGAAGACGGTGGTGTTGGTGTATTCGGCGAGCGCCGCGCGCCAAGTGAGCTCAGGGCCCACCTCCACCAGCTCCGGACCTGCCTCTTACCGGAAGGTGGCCAACTAGGATAGGATACCATGCCTTGGCGAATACGAGGGCCGTCCGAGCACCCCGCTTGAGCCGCGGCGCCCTTCCAGGCCTCGAAGCGGCCGACTGCCACCTCCAGCCAGTCGGCGGTCCGGCCGGGGGTGCGCGGAATCTGATCTCCTAGCCGGAGGGCGGCCAGCACTTTAGCACCAGCATGTTGCAGGTGGCGGATCATCCGATGGGCCGGTTGCAGGCATGTCTTGATGGCCAAGAGTTGCTCGCCAAGGCTCCGGGGCGCATTGGGCACGATTTCCATGCCTGCTACCCTTCGCACCGTGCACCGCGCCTCGATGGCCTGGCTGACGGCGACGAAGTAGCCCGGGAAGTACTCTGTGAAGGAAGAAGATCAAAATATGAGAAGATAGAAGCCAGCTCCCGCAGTAGTCGGCAGCCACTCAAGAAGAAAAAATAAGTTACTATCGATCATGTCCTCGATCTCCTCATAGCCGTCGGTCAGGAACTTCTCCTTCTCGACCCAGTTCGAGCGGTGCGTCCTTGAGGAGGTACTCGCCGTCCTTCAGCTTCTGGAGCTCCGCCTTGTGCCGCTCCGCCTGGTCCGCCAACTCCTTGGTCAGGTGCTCGCACTCCTGTGCCACTTGGCAGCGCTCCAGCTCCTTGGCGCAAAGCTCGGTCTCGGCCTCACCCAATTGCTGCTGCAGTACAGCGGATGCCTCTACAAAGATAAGAAAAAGAAGACATCAACATCAGCGAAAAAAGGTAGTTGCCGGAAGATCCGGCTCGACTGCTCAATAGTTGGCCCGAATCTCAGGGGCTACACCCAGCGGGTGCGCTTACGCGCCCTCGTGAGAAGAAAGGCGGAGCGCTTACTTTGGCTCTCGTTCAAGTCACTGGCCCGCTTGGCCAACTCCTTGACGTAGGAGTTGTTGGCAGCCGCACGGAGGTTGTGGTAGTCCTGCAGCAAGGACAATGGAAGAAAAGAAAACAAGTTAGCACTCGGAACTCACCTTAAAGTTCCGAGCCACCTGCTCAGCAGCCGACCCAGAATTCGGCGGCTACACCCAGTGGGTGCGCTGGCCCGCCGCCACGGAAGATTGCGAGAAGATAAAAGAAAAAAAGCAAGTGCGTACTACTACCTCTTGAGCTTGCGTTGGTTTTCCCTTGAAGAGAAAAGGGTGATAGCAAAGTAGCATACGTATTTCCCTCAGTTTTGAGAACCAAGGTATCAATCCAGTAGGAGGCTACACGCAAGTCCCACGTACCTACAGAAACAAATAAGAACCTTGCAACCAACGCGATAAAGGGGTTGTGAATCCCTTCACGACCACTTGCAAAAGTGAGATCTGATAGAGATAGTAATAAGATAAATATTTTTGGTATTTTTATGATATAGATTGGAAAGTAGAGATTGCAATATAAAATAGATCGGAAACTTGTATGATGGAAAATAGACCCGGGGGCCATAGGTTTCACTAGTGGTTTCTCTCAAGATAGCATAAGTATTACGGTGGGTGAACAAATTACTGTCGAGCAATTACAAGAAAAGTGCATAGTTATGACAATATCTAGGCATGATCATGTATATAGGCATCACGTCCGCGACAAGTAGATCGAAATGATTTTGCATCTACTACTATTACTCCACACATCCACCGCTATCCAGCATGCATCTAGAGTATTAAGTTCATAAGAATGGAGTAATGCATTAGCAAAGATGACATGATGTAGAAGGATAAACTCAAGCAATATGATATAAACTTTATCCTTGATGGCAACAATACAATATGTGCCTTGATGCACCTGTTGTCACTGGGAAAGGACACCGCAAGATTGAACCCAAAGCTAAGCACTTCTCCCATTGCAAGAAAGATCAATCTAGTAGGCCAAACCAAACTGATAATTCGGATAGACTTGCAAAGATAACCAATCATACATAAAAGAATTCAAAGGAGATTCAAATGTTGTTCATAGATAATCTTGATCATAAACCCACAATTCATTGGATCTTGACAAACACACCGCAAAAAGAATTACATCGAATAGATCTCCAAGAAGGTCGAGGAGAACTTTGTATTGAGAATCAAAGAGAGAGCAGAAGCCATCTAGCTAATAACTATGGACCCGAAGGTCTGTGGTAAACTACTCACACTTCATCGGAGAGGCTATGATGTTGATGTAGAAGCCCTCCGTGATTGATTCCCCCTCCGGCAGAGCACCGAAAAAGGCCCCAAGATGGGATCTCACGGGTACAGAAGGTTGCCGCAGTGGAAATAGGGTTTCGTGGTGCTCCTGGATGTTTTCAGGGTATATGCATATATATAGGCGAAGGAAGTTGGTCAGGGGAGCCACGAGGGGCCCATGAGGGTGGGGGGCGCGCCCACTCCCCTGGGGAGCGCCTCCCTGCCTCGCGGCTGCCTCGTTTCTTTTGTGACGTCCACTCCAAGTCTCCTAGATTGCGTTTGTTCCAAAAATAACTCTCCCAAAGGTTTCATTCCGTTTGGACTCCATTTGATATAATCCTTTTCTGCGAAACACTGAAATAGGAAAAAAAAACAATTTGGGCTGGGCCTCCGGTTAATAGGTTAGTCCCAAAAATAATATAAAAGTGCTTAGTAAAGCCCATTTAACATCCAAAACAGATAATATAATAGCATGGAACAATCAAAAATTATAGATACATTGGAGATGTATCAAGCATCCCCAAGCTTAATTCCTCCTCGTCCTCGAGTAGGTAAATGATAAAAACAGAATTTTTGATGTGGAATGCTACCTGGCATATTTATCAATGTAATTGTCTTTATTGTGGCATGAATGTTCAGTTCCAAAAGATTCAAGACAAAAGTTTAATATTGACACAAAAATAGTAATACTTCAAGCATACTAACAAAGTAATCATGTCTTATCAAAATAACATAGCCAAAGAAAGCTTATCCCTACAAAATCATATAGTTAGGCCATGCTTCAGTTTCGTCACAAAAAATACTCCCATCATGCACAACCCCAGTTTCAGCCAAGCAATTGGTTCATACTTTTTAACGCGCTTCAACTTTTTCAACCCTCATGCAATAAATGAGTGTAAGACATGGATATAACACTATGGGTGGAGTAGAGTATGATGGTAGGGATTATGTGGAGAAGGCAAAAGGAGAAGAAAGTCTCACATTGACGCGGCTAATCAACGGGCTATGGAGATGCCCATCGATTGATGCCAATGCGAGGAGTAGGGATTGCCATGCAACAGATGCACTAGAGCTATAAATGTATGAAAGCTCATCAAAAGAAACTAAGTGGGTGTGCATCCAAATTGCTTGCTCATGAAGACCTAGGGCATTTTGAGGAAGCCCATCATTCTAATATACAAGCCAAGTTCTATAATGAAAAATTCCCACTTGTATATGAAAGTGACAACATAGGAGACTCTCTATCATAAAGAACATGGTGCTACTTTGAAGAACAAGTGTGGAAAAAGGATAGTAACATTGTCCCTTCTCTCTTTTTCTCTCATTTTTTTATTTGGGCTTCTTTGGCCTCTTTTTTTATTTGGGCTTCTATGGCCTCTTTTGTTTTTCATAAAGTCCGGAGTCTCATCTCGACTTGTGGGGGAATCATAGTCTCCATCATCCTTCCCTCACTTGGTACAATGCTCTAATAATGAAGATCATCACACTTTTATTTATTTACAACTCAAGAATTACAACTCAATACTTAGAACAAAATATGACTCTATGTGAATGCCTCTGGCGGTGTACCAGGATATGCAATGAATCAAGAGCGACATGTATGAAAGAATTATAAAGGTGGCTTTGCGACAAATACGATGTCAACTACATGATCATGCAAAAGCAATATGAAAATGATGGAGCCTGTCATAATAAATGGAACTATGGAAACTTGCATGGCAATATATCTCAGAATGGCTATGGAAATGCCATAATAGGTAGGTATGGTGGATGTTTTGAGGAAGATATAAGGAGGTTTATGTGTGATAGAGCGTATCGTATCACGGGGTATAGATGCACCAGCGAAGTTTGCACCAACTCTCAACGTGAGAAAGGGCAATGCATGGTACCGTAGAGGCTAGCAATGATGGAAGGGTAAGAGTGCGTATAATCCATGGACTCACATTAGTCATAAAGAACTCATATACTTATTGCAAAATTTTATTAGCCCTCGAAGCAAAGTACTACTATGCATGATCCTAGGGGAAGGGTTGGTAGGCGTTAACCATCGCGCGATACCGACCTCCACTCATAAGGAAGGCAATCAAAGAACACCCCATGCTTCAAATTTGTCACACAACATTTACCACACGTGCATGCTGCGGGACTTGCCAACTTTAACACAAGTATTTCTCAATTTCATAATTCCCCAACTATCACGACTCTAACATTACCACCTTTATATCTCAAAACAATTATCAAGTATCAAATTGATCATAGTATTCAATGCACTTTATATGATAGTTTTTATTATACCCAACTTGAATGCCCATCATTCTAGGACCAATTTTATAACCAAAGAAAATACAATACTGATCTAAAAGACTCTCAAAATAATATAAGTGAATCATGAGAGATCAATAATTTCTACAAAATAAAACCACCGCCGTGCTCTAAAAAGATATAAGTGAAGTTCTAGAGCAAAACTGTCTAGCTCAAAAGATATAAGTGAAGCACATAGAGTATTCTAATAAATTACGATTCATGTTATGTCTCTCCCAAAAGGTGTGTATAGCAAGGATGATTGTGATAAACTAAAAATCAAAGACTCAAATCATACAAGACGCTCCAAGCAAAACACATATCATGTGGTGAATAAAAATATAGCATCAAGTAAAGTTACCGATGGACGAAGACGAAAGAGGGGATGCCTTCCGGGGCATCCCCAAGCTTAGGCTTTTGGTTGTCCTTGAATTTTACCTTGGGGTTCCTTGGGAATCCCCAAGCTTAGGCTCTTGCCACTCCTTATTCCATAATCCATCAAATCTTCACCCAAAACTTGAAAACTTCACAACACAAAACTCAACACAAAATCTCATGAGCTCCGTTAGCAAAATAAAACAAACCACCACTTTAAGGTACTATAATGAACTCATTCTTTATTTATATTGGTGTTAAACCTACTGTATTCCAACTTCTCTATGGCTCATACCCCCCAATACTAGCCATAGATTCATCAAAATAAGCAAACAACACACGAAAAACAGAATCTGTCAAAAATAGAACAGTCTGTAGTAATCTGTAACTTCCGAATACTTCTGGAACCCTAAAACTTCTACCAAAATAGGAAGTCCTAGGAAATTTGTCTATTAATCTTATTAAAAATAATCAACTGAAAAGCACATTTTTGTGATTTATTAAAATTATTCTCGTGCGTGCAAAAGTTTCTGTTTTTCAGCAAGATCAAATTAACTATCACCCAAGATGATGATATAGGTTCTACTTGGCACAAACACTAATTAAAACATAAAACCACATCTAACCAAAGACTAGATGAATTATTTAATACTAAACAGGAGCAAAAAGTAAAGAACAAAAATAAAATTGGGTTGCCTCCCAACAAGCGCTATCGTTTAACGCCCCTAGCTAGGCATTGATAATTTCGATGATACTCACATGAAGACAAGAATTGAGGCACAAGGAGAGCATCATAAAGCATGTGAAAAACACATCTAAGTCTAACATACTTCGTATGCATAGGCATCTTATAGGCAAACAAATTATCATAGCAAGCAAAAACTAGCATATGCAAGAAAGCGAAAAGAAACAATAGCAATCTCAACATAACGATAGGTAATTTAGCAACATGAAAATTTCTACAACCATATTTCCATCTCTCATAATAATTACATGTGGGATCATAAGAAAATTCAACAAAATAGCTATCACATAAAATATTTTCAACACGATCCACATGCATGCGAAGTTGACACTCTTCAAAAATAGTGGGATTATCATTAAATAAAGTCATGACCTCTCCAAACCCACTTTAAGTATTATTGCAAACATTATTATCAATATCATATTCAACATGGGGCTTAAATAAATTTTCAAGCTCATAATAAGAATCACCCCTATCATGATCATTGCAATAAGTAGTAGACATAGCAAAACTAGCATCCCCAAGGTTAGGGTTTTGCATATTATTAGCACAATTGACATCAAGAGAATTTATAGTAATGTCATTGCAATCATGCTTTTGATTCAAGGAACTATCAAGTATGGGTGCAATAGCAATAATCTCATGTTTAACATAAGGAACTATAGCAAATTCATCTCCATAAATATTGGCATCATGGCCATAAGAATAGCAAGTATCAAGTTCATCAAGGGATATTTCAATCAAATCATCAAAATCATTGTCTATAGATTCATGCATATCATTATTTTCTTCCAAAGCAACAATCATTCTCTCAATAAATTCTTTGACAAAGACATTATGAGCATAGTTTTCATAGCAATATTTAAGTATGTCAAAAATTTCAGCTTTGTAGAGAGTAATATCATACCTTTCAATCAAAGAAGCAACTTCATAAGCACCCTTAAAAGCAACAAATTATTCAATTTGTTTGATATCATAGTAACTATAAACAACCTTTGCATAAGAAGATAAGATTTCATTATCATTAAACACACATAGGTAGGGAAGGTGTTTTTTAGGGTTCTTAGAGGAACAAGTAAAATCATAAATTTCACAAAGATTCCAAGCATAACACAACAATCTGTTTATTTGATCCCATAAGATTCTCCCCTTTTCAGACAAACGGTGACGCACAAAATGAGCATGCTCATCTAAAGATTTCCCATCAACTAGGCTAGTTGGCGTTTCAGCACGAGTGCATAAGGACCAAAGATGATCCAAGTAGAACACTTTAAGTGGATCCATATCAATAGTTTTTTAGCAAGCAAAGATGCAAGCACATAGAAGGCACATGGAGACACAAGCAAACATAAGATCGAATGAAAGAGGGGCGAAGAAAAGGAAAAGGTTTTCGAAAATCATTTTAGAAGTGGGGGAGAGAAAAATGAGAGGCAAATGACAAATAATGTAATGCAAGGGATAAGGGTTTGTGATGGGTACTTAGTATGTCTTGACTTGTGCGTAGACTCCCCAACAACAGCGCTAGAAATCCTTGTTGCTACCTCTTGAGCATGCGTTGATTTTCCCTTGAAGAGGAAAGGGTGATGCAGCAAAGTAGCGTAAGTATTTCCCTCAGTTTTGAGAACCAAGGTATCAATCTAGTAGGAGGCTAAACGCAAGTCCTTCATACATACACAAACAAGTAAGAACCTTGCAACCAACGCGATAAAGGGGTTGTCAATCCCTTCACAGCCACTTGCAAAAGTGAGATCTGATAGAGACAGTAATAAGATAAATATTTTTGGTATTTTTATGATATAGATTGGAAAGTAAAGATTGCAAAATAAAATATATCGAAAACTTATATGATGGAAAATAGACCTGAGGGCCATAGGTTTCACTAGTGGCTTCTCTCAAGATAGCATAAGTATTACGGTGAGTGAACAAATTACTATCGAGCA
This sequence comes from Triticum dicoccoides, assembly GCF_002162155.2. Classification (NCBI taxonomy): domain Eukaryota; kingdom Viridiplantae; phylum Streptophyta; class Magnoliopsida; order Poales; family Poaceae; genus Triticum; species Triticum dicoccoides. The sequence goes on from NC_041391.1 coordinate 682,523,601, forward strand.
ATTGATAGAAAAGTGTGTAGTTATGAGAATATCTAGGCATGATCATGTATATAGGCATCACGTACGCGACAAGTAGATCGAAACGATTCTGCATCTACTACTATTACTCCACACATCGACCGCTATCCAGCATGCAACTAGAGTATTAAGTTCATAAGAACAGAGTAACACATTAGGCAAGATGACATGATGTAGAGGGATAAACTCAAGCAATATGATATAAACCCCATCTTTTTATCCCCGATGGCAACAATACAATACGTGCCTTGCTGCCCCTGCTGTCACTGGGAAAGGACACCACGAGATTGAACCCAAAGCTAAGCATTTATCCCATTGCAAGAAAGATCAATCTAGTAGGCCAAACCAAACTAATAATTCGAAGAGACTTGCAAAGATAACCAATCATACATAGAAGAATTCAGAGGAGATTCAAATATTGTTCATAGATAATCTTGATCATAAACCCACAATTCATCGGATCTCAACAAACACAATACAAAAAGAATTACATCGAATAGATCTCCAAGAAGATCGAGGAGAACTTTGTATTGAGAATCAAAGAGAGGGAAGAAGCCATCTAGCTAATAACTATGGACCCAAAGGTCTGTGGTAAACTACTCGCACTTCATCGAAGAGGCTATGGTGTTGATGTAGAAGCCCTCCGTGATCAATTCCCCCTCCGGCGGAGCGCCGGAAAAGGCCCCAAGATGGGATCTCATGGGTACAGAAGGTTGCGGCTGTGGAAATAGGGTTTCGTGGTGCTCCTGGATGTTTTAACGGTATATAGATATATATAGGCGAAGGAAGTCGGTCAGGGGAGCCACGAGGGGCCCATAAGGGTGGGGGGCGTGCCCACCCCCCTGGGGCGCCGTCCCTGCCTCGTGGCCGTCTTGTTTCTTTATTGACGTCCACTCCAAGTCTCCTGGATTGCGTTTGTTCCAAAAATAACTCTCCCAAAGGTTTCATTCCATTTGGACTCCGGTTGATATTCCTTTTCTGCGAACCACTGAAATAGGCAAAAAACAACAATTTGGGCTAGGCCTCCGGTTAATATGTTAGTCCCAAACATAATATAAAAGTGCTTGGTAAAGCCCATTAAACATCGAAAACAAATAATAGAATAGCATGGAACAATCAAAAATTATAGATACATTGGAGACATATCACGTACCCGGACAACCGATCGCGTTGTCAGGAACTCTTGCACGCATCGCTGGAGGGCGGTGCCTTGGACACCAAGCTGGGTCTGGACGTCCTGCACCGACAAGTTCGGGACGCCGCCGCCACCACTAGACGCCTGCTACCTCTTGAGCACTGCGTTGGTTTTCCCCGAAGAGGATAGGATGATGCAGTAAAGTAGCGTAAGTATTTCCCTCAGTTTTTTAGAACCAAGGTATCAATCCAGTAGGAGACCATGCACAAGTCCCTCGTACCTACAGAAAATGACAGCTACTCGCAACCAACGCGATTAGGGGTTGTCAATCCCTTCACGGTCACTTACGAGGGTGAGATATGATAGAGAAGATAAATAATATTTTTGGTATTTTTGATAGATAGATGCAAAGTGAAAAGGTAAAAGGCAAAGTAAAAATAAAGCGAGTAAATAAAGTGATGGAGATTGATATGATGAGAATAGACCCGGGGGGCATAGGTTTCACTAGTGGCTTCTCTCAAGAGCACAAGTATTCTACGGTGGGTGAACAAATTACTGTTGAGCAATTGACAGAATTGAGCATAGTTATGAACATATCTAGACAATGATCATGTATATAGGCATCACGTCCGAGACAAGTAGATCGAAACGATTCTGCATCTACTACTATTACTCCACTCATCGACCGCTATCCAGCATGCATCTAGAGTATTAAATTAAAAACAGAGTAACGCCTTAAGCAAGATTGTTGAAAATATGCCCTAGAGGCAATAATAAAGTGGTTATTATTATATTTCCTTGTTCATGATAATTGTCTATTGTTCATGCTATAATTGTGTTATCCGGAAATCGTAATACATGTGTGAATGTATAGACCACAACACGTCCCTAGTGAGCCTCTAGTTGACTAGCTCGTCGATCAACAGATAGTCATGGTTTCCCGACTATGGACATTGGATGTCATTGATAACGGGATCACATCATTAGGAGAATGATGTTATGGACAAGACCCAATCCTAAGCGTAGCACAAGATCGTGTAGTTCGTTTTTGCTTGAGCTTTTTCCAAATGTCAAGTATCATTTCCTTAGACCATGAGATTGTGCAACTCCCGGATACCGTAGGAGTGCTTTGGGTGTGCCAAACGTCACAACGTAACTGGGTGACTATTTAAGTCACGAACTTAAATAGGTAGAATACCGTAGGAGTGCTTTGGGTGTGCCAAACGTCACAACGTAACGTAACTTTGAAAAGTTCAAGGAATGTCAGAATGAGGTAGAGAATCAACGTGACTGAAAGATAAAGTTCTTACGATCAGATCGTGGAGGAGAATATTTAAGTCACGAACTTGGTACACACTTAAGGAAATGTGGAATCATTTCACAACTCACGCCGCCTGGAATACCTCAGTGTAATGGTGTGTCCGAACGTCGTAATCGCACTTTATTGGATATGGTGCAATCTATGATGTCTCTTACCGATATACCGCTATCATTTTGGGGATACGCTCTAGAGACAGCTACATTCACTTTAAATAGAGCACCGTCTAAATCCGTTGAGACGACACCGTATGAATTATGGTTTGGGAAGAAACCTAAGCTGTCGTTTCTAAAAGTTTGGGGATGCGATGCTTGTGTCAAGAAACTTCAACCTGAAAAGCTCGAACCCAAGTTGGAAAAATGCGTCTTCATAGGATACCCTAAGGAAACCATTGTGTATACCTTCTACCTCAGATCCGAAGGAAAGATCTTTGTTGCCAAGAACGGGTCCTTTCTGGAGAAAGAGTTTCTCTCGAAAGAAGTAAGTGGGAGGAAAGTGGAACTTGATGAAGTACTACCTCTTGAACTGGAAAGTAGCGCAGCTCAGGAAGATGTTCCTGTGGTGCCTGCACTGACTAGAGATGAAGTTAATGATGATGATCAACGTACTTCGAATCAAGTTACTACTGAACTTAGTAGGTCCACAAGGACATGTTCCACACCAGAGTGGTATGGCAACCCTGTCCTGGAAATCATGTTGTTAGACAACGGTGAACCTTCGAACTATGAAGAAGCGATGGAAGGCCCAGATTCCAACAAATGGCTTGAAGCCATGCAATCCGAGATAGGATCCATGTATGAAATCGAAGTACGGACTTTGATAGACTTGCCCGATGATCGGCGAGCTATAGAAAACAAATGGATCTTTAAGAAGAAGACATACGCGGATGGTAATGTTACCATCTATAAAGCTCGACTTGTCACTAAGGGTTATCGACAAGTTCAAGGGTTTGACTACGATGAGACTTTCTCTCCCGTAGCGAAGCTGAAGTCCGTCCGAATCATGTTAGCAATTGCCGCATACTATGATTATGAGATATGGCAAATGGACGTCAAAACGGCATTCCTTAACGGCTATCTTAAGGAAGAACTGTATATGATGCAGCCGGAAGGTTTTGTCGATCCTGAGATTGCTAACAAGGTATGCAAACTCCAGCGATCCATTTATGGGCTGGTGCAAGCATCTCGGAGTTGGAACATTCGCTTTGATGAGATGATCAAAGCATTTGGGTTTATGCAGACTTATGGAGAAGCCTGCGTTTACAAGAAAGTGAGTGGGAGCTCTGTAGCATTTCTCATATTATATGTAGATGACATAGTTTTGATAGGAAATGATATAGAACTTTTGGACAGCATTATGGCCTACTTGAATAAGTGTTTTTCAATGAAGGACCTTGGAGATGCTGCTTACATATTAGGCATCAAGATCTATAGGGATAGATCGAGACGCCTCATAGGTCTTTCACAAAGCACATACCTTGATAAGATATTGAAGAAGTTCAATATGGATCAGTCCAAGAAGGGGTTCTTGCCTGTGTTGCAAGGTGTGAAATTGAGCTCAGCTCAATGCCTGACCACGGCAGAAGATAGAGAAAAGATGAGTGTCATCCCCTATGCCTCAGCTATAGAGTCTATTATGTATGCCATGCTGTGTACCAGACCTGATGTAAACCTTGCCGTAAGTTTGGTAGAAAGGTACCAAAGTAATCCTAGCATGGAACACTGGACAGCGGTCACGAACATCCTAAAGTACCTGAAAAGGACTAAGGATATGTTTCTCGTTTATGGAGGTGACAAAGAGCTCGTCGTAAAGGGTTACGTCGATGCTAGCTTTGACACAGATCTGGATGACTCTAAGTCACAAACCGGATACGTGTATATTTTGAATGGTGGGGCAGTAAGCTGGTGCAGTTGCAAGCAAAGCGTCATGGCGGGATCTACATGTGAAGCGGAGTACATGGCAGCCTCGGAGGCAGCGCATGAAGCAATCTGGATGAAGGAGTTCATCACCGACCTAGGAGTCATACCCAATGCATCGAGGCCGATCACTCTATTCTGTGACAACACTGGAGCTATTGCACTTGCCAAGGAGCCCAGGTTTCACAAGAAGACCAGGCACATCAAGCGTCGCTTCAACTCCATTCGTGAAAATGTTCAAAATGGAGACATAGATATTTGTAAAGTACATACGGACCTGAATGTAGAAGATCCTTTGACTAAACCTCTCCCTAGAGCAAAATATGATCAACACCAGAACTCTATGTGCGTTCGATTCATCACAATGTAACTAGATTATTAACTCTAGTGCAAGTGGGAGACTGTTGGAAATATGCCCTAGAGGCAATAATAAAATGGTTATTATTATATTTCCTTGTTCATGCTAACTGTCTATTGTTCATGCTATAATTGTGTTATCCGGAAATCGTAATACATGTGTGAATGTATAGACCACAACATGTCCCTAGTGAGCCTCTAGTTGACTAGCTCGTTGATCAACAAATAGTCATGGTTTCCTGACTATGGACATTGGATGTCATTGATAACGGGATCACATCATTAGGAGAATAATGTGATGGACAAGACCCAATCCTAAGCGTAGCACAAGATCATGTAGTTCGTTTTTGCTAGAGCATTTTCCAAATGTCAAGTATCATTTCCTTAGACCATGAGATTGTGCAACTCCCGGATACCGTAGGAGTGCTTTGGGTGTGCCAAACGTCACAACGTAACTGGGTGACTATAAAGGTGCACTACGAGTATCTCCGAAAGTGTCTATTGGGTTGGCACGAATCGAGACTGGGATTTGTCACTCCAGATGACGGAGAGGTATCTCTGGGCCCACTCAGTAATGCATCATCATAATGAGCTCAATGTGACCAAGTGTCTGGTCACGGGATCAAGCATTATGGTACGAGTAAAGTGACTTGCCGGTAACGAGATTAAACGAGGTATTGGGATACCGACGATCGAATCTCGGGCAAGTAACGTACCGATTGACAAAGGGAATTGAATACGGGATTGATTGAATCCTTGACATCGTGGTTAATCCGATGAGATCATCGAGGATCATGTGGGAGCCAACATGGGTATCCAGATCCCGCTGTTGGTTATTGACCGGAGAGGCGTCTCAGTCATGTCTGCATGTCTCCCGAACCAGTAGGGTCTACACACTTAAGGTTCGGTGACGCTACGGTTGTTGAGATATTAGTATGCGGTAACCCGAAAGTTGTTCGGAGTACCGGATGATATCCCGGACGTCACGAGGAGTTCCGGAATGGTTCGGAGGTGAAGATTTATATATAGGAAGTCCAGTTTCGGCCATCGGGAAAGTTTCAGGGGTCACCGGTATTGTACCGGGACCACCGGAAGGGTCCCGGGGGTCCATCGGGTGGGGCCACCTATCCCGGAGGGCCCCATGGGCTGAAGTGGGAGGGGAACAAGCCCCTGGTGGGCTGGTGCGCCCCACCCCCTAGCCCCCCCTGCGCCTAGGGTTGGAAACCCTAGGGGTGGGGGCGCACCACATGGCTTGGGGGGCAAGCCACCCCCTTGGCTGCCGCCCCCCTTTCGAGATTGGATCTCGTAGGGCCGCCCCCCTAGGAGCCCTATATAAAGAGGGGGGAGGGAGGGCAGCCGCACCCAAGTCCCTGGCGGCTCCCTCTCCCCATGCACCACCTCTCCCTCTCACTGAAGCTTGGCGAAGCCCTGCCGAGATCGCTGCTGCATCCACCACCACGCCGTCGTGCTGCTCGATCTCCATCAACCTCTCCTCCCCCCTTGCTGGATCAAGAAGGAGGATACGTCTTCCCAACCGTACGTGTGTTGAACGCGGAGGTGCCGCTGTTCGGCGCTAGGATCTCCGGTGATTTGGATCACGACGAGTACGACTCCCTCAACCCCGTTCTCTTGAACGCTTCCGTGCGCGATCTACAAGGGTATGTAGATGCACTCCTCTCTCTCGTTGCTAGATGACTCCATAGATTGATCTTGGTGAAGCATAGAAAAATTTTATTTTCTACAACGTTCCCCAACAGTGGCATCATGAGCTAGGTCTATGCGTAGTTTTCTTTGCACGAGTAGAACACAAATTTTTTGTGGGCGTAGATGTTGTCAATTTTCTTGCCACTACTAGTCTTATCTTGCTTTGGCGGTATCGTGGGATTAAGCGGCCCGACCGACCTTACACGTACGCTTACGTGAGACAGGTTCCACCGACTGACATGCACTAGTTGCATAAGGTGGCTAGCGGGTGTCTGTCTCTCCCACTTTAGTTGGAGCGGATTCCATGAAAAGGGTCCTTATGAAGGGTAAATAGAAATTGGCATATCACGTTGTGGCTTTTATGTAGGTAAGAAACGTTCTTTCTAGAACCCTATTGCAGCCACGTAAAAACATGCAACAACAATTAGAGGACGTCTAACTTGTTTTTGCAGCATATGCTTTTGTGATGTGATATGGCCAAAAGTTGTGATGAATGATATATATGTGATGTATGAGATCATGTTCTTGTAATAGGAATCACGATTTGCATGTCGATGAGTATGACAACCTGTAGGAGCCATATGAGTTGTCTTAATTATTGTATGACCTGCGTGTCAATGAATAAACGCCATGTAATTACTTTACTTTATTGCTAAACCGTTAGCCATAATAGTGGAAGTAATAGTTGGCGAACAACTTCATGGAGACACGATGATGGAGATCATGATGATGGAGATCATGGTGTCTTGCCGGTGACGAAGATGATCATGGCGCCCCGAAGATGGAGATCAAAGGAGCAATATGATAATGGCCATATCATGTCACTATTTGATTGCATGTGATGTTTATCATGTTTTTGCATCTTATTTGCTTAGAACGACGGTAGTAAATAAGATGATACCTCATAATAATTTCACGAAAGTGTTCCCCCTAACTGTGCGCCATTGCGAAAGTTCGTTGTTTCGAAGCACCACATGATGATCGGGTGTGATAGATCCTAACATTCGCATACAACGGGTGTATGACAAATTTACACACGCAAAAACACTTAGGTTGACTTGACGAGCCTAGCATGTACATACATGGCCTCGGAACACAAGAGACCGAAAGGTCGAACATGAGTCGTATGGAAGATACGATCAACATGGAGATGTTCATCAATGATAACTAGTCCGTCTCACGTGATGATCGGACACGGTCTAGTTGAGTCGGATCATGTATCGCTTAGATGACTAGAGGGATGTCTAATCTGAGTGGGAGTTCATTAAATAATTTGATTAGATGAACTTAATTATCATGAACTTAGTCTAAAAACCTTTGCAAAATGTCTTGTAGATCAAATGGCCAACGCTCATGGAAATCTCAACTTCAATGCGTTCCTAGAGAAAACCAAGCTGAAAGATGATGGCAGCAACTATACGGACTGGGTCCGGAACCTGAGGATCATCCTCATAGCTGCCAAGAAAGCATATGTCCTAGAAGCACCGCTAGGTGATGCACCCATCCCAGAGAACCAAGACGTTATGAACGCTTGGCAGGCACATGCTGATGATTACTCCCTCATTCAGTGCGGCATGCTTTACAACTTAGAACCAGGGCTCCAAAAGCGTTTTGAGCAACACGGAGCATATGAGATGTTCAAAGAGCTGAAAATGGTTTTCCAAGCTCATGCCCGGGTCGAGAGATATGAAGTCTCCGACAAGTTCTACAGTTGTAAGATGGAGGAAAATAGTTCTGTCAGTGAGCACATACTCAAAATGTCTGGGTTGCACAACCGCCTGTCCCAGCTGGACATTAACCTCCCGGACGAGGCGGTCAGTGACAGAATCCTTCAGTCACTCCCACCTAGCTACAAGAGCTTTGTGATGAACTTCAATATGCAGGGGATGGTGAAAACTATTCCTGAAGTATTTTCAATGCTGAAATCAGCGGAGGTAGAAATCAAAAAGGAACATCAAGTGTTGATGGTCAATAAAACCACTAAGTTCAAGAAAGGCAAGGGTAAGAAGAACTTCAAGAAGGACGGCAAGGGAGTTGCCGCGCCCGGTAAGCCATTTGCCAGGAAGAAGCCAAAGAATGGACCCAAACCTGAGACTGAGTGCTTTTATTGCAAGGGAAGCGGACACTGGAAGCGGAACTGCCCCAAATACTTAGCGGACAAGAAGGCCGACAACACTAAAGGTATATGTGATATACATGTAATTGATGTGTACCTTACCAGTACTCGTAGTAGCTCCTGGGTATTTGATAATGGTGCGGTTGCTCATATTTGTTACTCAAAGCAGGAGCTGCGGAATAAGCGGAAACTGGCGAAGGACGAGGTGACGATGCGCGTCGGGAATGGTTCCAAGGTTGACGTGATCGCCGTCGGCATGCTACCTCTACATTTACCTACGGGATTAGTTTTAAACCTCAATAATTGTTATTTAGTGCCAGCTTTGAGCATGAACATTGTATCTGGATCTTGTTTAATACGAGATGGCTACTCATTTAAATCCGAGAATAATGGTTGTTCTATTTATATGAGAGATATGTTTTATGGTCATGCCCTGATGGTCAATGGTATATTCTTAGTGAATCTCGAACGTGATGTTACACATATTCATAATGTGAATACCAAAAGATGTAAAGTTGATAACGATAGTCCCACATACTTGTGGCACTGCCACCTTGGTCACATTGGTGTCAAGCGCATGAAGAAGCTCCATGCTGATGGACTTTTAGAGTCTCTCGATTATGAATCATTTGACACATGCGAACCATGCCTCATGGGAAAAATGACCAAGACTCCGTTCTCCGGAACAATGGAGCGAGCAACCAACTTATTGGAAATCATACATACTGATGTGTGCGGTCCAATGAGCGTTGAGGATCGCGTAGGATATCGTTATGTTCTCACTCTCACTGACTACTTGAGTAGATATGGGTATGTCTACTTGATGAAACACAAGTCTGAGACCTTTGAAAAGTTCAAGGAATTTCAGAATGAGGTAGAGAATCAACGTGACCGAAAGATAAAGTTCTTACGATCAGATCATGGAGGAGAATATTTAAGTCACGAATTTGGTACACACTTAAGGAAATGTGGAATCGTTTCACAACTCACGCCGCCTGGAATACCTTAGCGTAACGGTGTGTCCGAATGTCGTAATCGCACTTTATTGGATATGGTGCGATCTATGATGTCTCTTACCGATATACCGCTATCATTTTGGGGATACGCTCTAGAGACAGCTACATTCACTTTAAATAGAGCACCATCTAAATCCGTTGAGACGACACCGTATGAATTATGGTCTGGGAAGAAACCTAAGCTGTCGTTTCTAAAAGTTTGGGGATGCGATGCTTATGTCAAGAAACTTCAACCTGAAAAGCTCGAACCCAAGTTGGAAAATTGCGTCTTCATAGGATACCCTAAGGAAACCATTGTGTATACCTTCTACCTCAGATCCGAAGGCAAGATCTTTGTTGCCAAGAATGGGTCCTTTCTGGAGAAAGAGTTTCTCTCGAAAGAAGTAAGTGGGAGGAAAGTGGAACTTGATGAAGTACTACCTCCCGAACTGGAACGTAGCGTAGCTCAGGAAGATGTTCCTGTGGTGCCTGCACCGACTAGAGAGGAAGTTAATGATGATGATCAAGGTACTTCGAATCAACTTACTACTGAACTTAGTAGGTCCACAAGGACATGTTCCACACCAGAGTGGTATGGCAACCCTGTCCTGGAAATCATGTTGTTAGACAACGGTGAACCTTCGAACTATGAAGAAGTGATGGCGGGCCCAGATTCCAACAAATGGCTTGAATCCATGCAATCCGAGATAGGATCCATGTATGAAAACGAAGTATTGACTTTGACAGACTTGCCCGATGATCGGCGAGCGATAGAAAACAAATGGATCTTTAAGAAGAAGACAGACGCGGATGGTAATGTTACCATCTATAAGCTCGACTTGTCACTAAGGGTTATCGACAAGTTCAAGGGGTTGACTACGATGAGACTTTCTCTCCCGTAGCGAAGCTGAAGTCAGTCCGAATCATGTTAGCAATTGCCGCATACTATGATTATGAGATATGGCAAATGGACGTCAAAACGGCATTCCTTAACAGCTATCTTAAGGAAGAACTGTATATGATGCAGCCGGAAGGTTTTGTCGATCCTGAGAATGCTAACAAGGTATGCAAACTCCAACGATCCATTTATGGGCTGGTGCAAGCATCTCGGAGTTGGAACATTCGCTTTGATGAGATGATCAAAGCATTTGGGTTTATGCAGACTTATGGAGAAGCCTGCGTTTACAAGAAAGTGAGTGGGAGCTCTGTAGCATTTCTCATATTATATGTAGATGACATACTTTTGATGGGAAATGATATAAAACGTTTGGACAACATTATGGCCTACTTGAATAAGTGTTTTTCAATGAAGGACCTTGGAGATGCTGCTTACATATTAGGCATCAAGATCTATAGGGATAGATCGAGACGCCTCATAGGTCTTTCACAAAGCACATACCTTGATAAGATATTGAAGAAGTTCAATATGGATCAGTCCAAGAAGGGGTTCTTGCCTGTGTTGCAAGGTGTGAAATTGAGCTCAGCTCAATGCCCGACCACGGCAGAAGATAGAGAAAAGATGAGTGTCATCCCCTATGCCTCAGCTATAGGGTCTATTATGTATGCCATGCTGTGTACCAGACCTGATGTAAACCTTGCCGTAAGTTTGGTAGAAAGGTACCAAAGTAATCCTAGCATGGAACACTGGACAGCGGTCACGGCCATCCTAAAGTACCTGAAAAGGACTAAGGATATGTTTCTCACTTATGGAGGTGACGAAGAGCTCGTCGTAAAGGGTTACATTGATGCTAGCTTTGACACGGATCTGGATGACTCTAAGTCACAAACCAGATACGTGTATATTTTGAATGGTGGGGTAGTAAGCTAGTGCAGTTGCAAGCAAAGCGCGTGGCGGAATCTACGTGTGAAGCGGAGTACATGGTAGCCTCGGAAGCAGTGCATGAAGCAATCTGGATGAAGGAGTTCATCACCGACCTAGGAGTCATACCCAATGCGTCGGGGCCGATCACTCTCTTCTGTGACAACACTGGAGCTATTGCACTTGCCAAGGAGCCCAGGTTTCACAAGAAGACCAGGCACATCAAGCGTCGCTTCAACTCCATTCATGAAAATGTTCAAAATGGAGACATAGATATTTGTAAAGTACATACGGACCTGAATGTTGCAGATCCGTTGACTAAACCTCTCCCTAGAGCAAAACATGATCAACACCAGAACTCTATGGGTGTTCGATTCATCACAATGTAATTAGATTATTGACTCTAGTGCAAGTGGGAGACTGTTGGAAATATGCCCTAGAGGCAATAATAAAATGGTTATTATTATATTTCCTTGTTCATGATATTGTCTATTGTTCATGCTATAATTGTGTTATCCAGAAATCGTAATACATGTGTGAATGTATAGACCACAACACGTCCCTAGTGAGCCTCTAGTTGACTAGCTCATTGATCAACAGATAGTCATGGTTTCCTGACTATGGATATTGGATGTCATTGATAATGGGATCACATCATTAGGAGAATAATGTGATGGACAAGACCCAATCCTAAGCGTAGCACAAGATCGTGTAGTTCATTTTTGCTAGAGCTTTTTCCAAATGTCAAGTATCATTTCCTTAGACCATGAGATTGTGCAACTCCCGGATACCGTAGGAGTCCTTTGGGTGCGCCAAACGTCACAACGTAACTGGGTGACTATAAAGGTGCACTACGGGTATCTCCGAAACTGTCTGTTGGGTTGGCACGAATCGAGACTGGGATTTGTCACTCCGTATGACGGAGAGGTATCTCTTGGCCCACTCGGTAATGCATCATCATAATGAGCTCAATGTGACCAAGTGTCTGGTCACGGGATCATGCATTACGGTACGAGTAAAGTGACTTGCCGGTAACGAGATTAAACGAGGTATTGGGATACCGATGATCGAATCTCGGGCAAGTAACATACCGATTGACAAAGGGAATTGAATATGGGATTGATTGAATCCTCGACATCATGGTTCATCCGATGAGATCATCGAGGAGCATGTGGGAGCCAACGTGGGTATCCAGATCTTGCTGTTGGTTATTGACCGGAGAGGCGTCTCGGTCATGTCTGCATGTCTCCTGAACCCGTAGGGTCTACACATTTAAGGTTCGGTGACGCTAGGGTTGTTGAGATATTAGTATGCGGTAACCCGAAAGTTGTTCAGAGTCCCGGATGAGATCCCGGAGGTCACGAGGTGTTCTGGAATGGTCCGGAGGTAAAGATTTATATATAGGAATTCCAGTTTCGGCCATCAGGAAAGTTTTTCGGGGGTCACCGGTATTGTACCGGGACCACCGGAAGGGTCCCGGGGGTCCATCGGGTGGGGCCACCTATCCCGGAGGGCCCCATGGGCTGAAGTGGGAGGGGAACTAGCCCCTGGTGGGCTGGTGCGCCCCCCCCCCTTGGCCCCCCTACGCCTAGGGTTGGAAACCCTAGGGGTGGGGGGCGCACCACATGGCTTGGGGGGCAAGCCACCCCCTTGGCCGCCGCCCCCCTTTGGAGATTGGATCTCCTAGGGCCGGCGCCCCCCCTAGGGGCCCTATATAAAGAGGGGGGAGGGAGGGCAGCCGCACCCAAGTCCTTGGCGCCTCCCTCTTCCCACGCACCACCTCTCCCTCTCGCTGAAGCTTCGCGAAGCCCTGCCGAGATCGCTGCTGCATCCACCACCACGCCGTCGTGCTGCTGGATCTCCATCAACCTGTCCTCCCCCCTTGCTGGATTAAGAAGGAGGAGACGTCTTCCCAACCATACGTGTGTTGAACGCGGAGGTGCCGTCCGTTCGGCGCTAGGATCTCCGGTGATTTGGATCACGACGAGTACGACTCCCTCAACCCCGTTCTCTTGAACGCTTCCGCGCATGATCTACAAGGGTATCTAGATGCACTCCTCTCTCTCGTTGCTAGATGACTCCATAGATTGATCTTGGTGAAGCGTAGAAAAATTTTATTTTCTGCAACGTTCCCCAACAAAGATGACATGATGTAGAGGGATAAATTCATGCAATATGATAAAAACCCCATCTTGTTATCCTTGATGGCAACAATATAATACGTGCCTTGCAGCCCTTTCTGTCACTGGGTAAGGACACCGCAAGATCGAACCCGAAGCTAAGCACTTCTCCCATTGCAAGAACTACCAATCTAGTTGGCCAAACCAAACGGATAATTCAAAGAGACTTGCAAAGATAACCCAATCATACATAAAAGAATTCAGAGAAGAATCAAATATTTTCCATAGATAATCTGAATCATAAACCCACAATTCATCGATCTCAACAAACACATCGCAAAAAGAAGATTATATCGAATAGTTCTCCACAAGAGAGGGGGAGAACATTGTATTGAGATCCAAAAAGAGAGAAGGAGCCATCTAGCTACTAGCTATGGACCCGAAGGTCTGAAGTAAACTACTCACACTTCATCGGAGAGGCTATGGTGTTGATGTAGAAGCCCACCATGGTGGATGCCCCCTCCGGCGGAGCTCCGGAACAGGCCCCAAGATATGGGATCTTGTGGATACAGAAAGTTGCGGCGGTGGAATTAGGGTTTTGGCTCTCCGTCTGATCTGTCAGGGGTACGTAGGTATATATAGGAGGAACGAGTACATCGGTGGAGCAACAGGGGTACCACGAGGTAGGGGGCGCGCCCAGGAGGGGCGTGCCCCCCACCCTCGTGACCTCCTGGGTTACTTCTTGGAGTAGGGTCCAAGTCCCCTGGATCACGTTCGGTGAGAGAATCACGTTCCCGAAGGTTTTATTCCGTTTGGACTCTGTTTGATATTTCGTTTCTTCGAAACACTGAAATAGGCAAAAAAACAACAACAATTCTGGGTCGGGCCTCCGGTTAATAGGTAATCCCAAAAATAATATAAAAGTGGAAAATAAAGCCCAATATAGTCCAAAACAGTAGATAAAGTAGCATGGAGCAATCAAAACTTATAGATACGTTGGAGATGTATCAGGCATCCCCAAGCTTAATTCCTGCTCGTCCTCGAGTAGGTAAATGATAACAAAAGAATTTTTGATGCGAGTGATACTTGACATAATTTCAATGTATATCTTCTTAATTGTGGAATGAATATTCAGATCCGAAAGATTCAAGACAAAAGTTCATATTGACATAAAAATAATAATACCTCAAGCATACTAATCAAAGCAATCATGTTTTCTCAAAATAACATGGCTAAAGGAAGTTATCCCTACAAAATCATATAGTCTGGCTGTTGCTCTATCTTCATCACACAAAGTATTTAATCATGCACAACCCCGATGACAAGCCAAGCAATTATTTCATACTTTAGTAATCTCAAAACTCTTTCAACTTTCACGCAATACATGAGCGTGAGCCATGGACATAGCACTATAGGTGGAATAGAATGGTGGTTGTGGAGAAGACAAAAAAGGAGAAGATAGTCTCACATCAACTAAGCATATCAATGGGCTCTGGAGATGCCCATCGATAGATATCAATGTGAGTGAGTAGGGATTGCCATGCAACGGATGCACTAGAGCTATAAGTATATGAAAGCTCAACAAAAGAAACTAAGTGGGTGTGCATCCAACTTGCTTCCTCACGAAGACCTAGGGCACTTTTGAGGAAGCCCATCATTGGAATATACAAGCCAAGTTCTATAATGAAAAATTCCCACTAGTATATGAAAGTGACAACATATGAGACTCTCTTATTATGAAGATCATGGTGCTACTTTGAAGCACAAGTGTGGTAAAAGGATAGTAGCATTGTCCCTTCTCTCTTTTTCTCTCATTTTTTTTTATTTTATTTATTTATTTATTTATTTTTTGTTTGGGCCTTTTTCTCCCTTTTTTTATGGCCTCTTTTTTTTTCTTGTCTGGAGTCTCATCCCGACTTATGGGGGAATCATAGTGTCCATCATCCTTTCCTCACTGGGACAATGCTCTAATAATGATGATCATCACACTTTTATTTTTCTTACAACTCAACAATTACAACTCGATACTTAGGACAAAATATGACTCTATATGAATGCCTCCGGCGGTGTACCGGGATATGCAATGAATCAAGAGCGACATGTATGAAAATTATGAAGGTGGCCTTGCCACAAGTACAATGTCAACTACATGTTCATGCAAATAGCAATATGACAATGATGGAGCGTGTCATAATAAATGGAACGGTGGAAAGTTGCATGGCAATATATCTCGGAATGGCTATGGAAATGCCATAATAGGTAGGTATGGTGGCTGTTTTGAGGAAGGTATATGGTGCGTGTATGATACCGGCGAAAAGTGCGCGGTATTAGAGAGGCTAGCAAAGGCGGAAAGGTGAGAGTGCGTATGTTCCATGGACTCAACATTAGTCATAAAGAACTCATATACTTATTGCAAAAATTTAGAAGTCATCAAAAACCAAAGCACTATGCGCATGCTCCTAGGGGGATAGATTGGTAGGAAAAGACCATCGCTCATCCCCGACCGCCACTCATAAGGAAGACAGTCAATAAATAAAATTGTGCTCCAACTTCATCACAAATCGGTTCACCATACGTGCATGCTATGGGAATCATAAACTTTAACACAAGCATTCTTTAAATTCATAATCACCCAACTAGCAATACTTTGATATTATCACCTCCATATCTCAAAACAATTATCAAGCATCAAACTTATCTTAGTATTCAATTTAGTCAAAAGAAAGTTTCACATATCTTTGAACACTAAGTATATTAACATTAAGCAAACTACCATGCTATTAATGACTCTCAAAATAATCTACCTGAAGCATGAGATATCAATAGTTTCTTTAAAGCAAATCCACCACCATGCTCTAAAGGATATAAGTGAAGCACTAGAGCAAAAATTATCAAGCTCAAAAGATATAAGTGAAGCACTATGAGCAAAACTATCAAGCTCAAAAGATATAAGTGAAGCACATAGAGTATTCTAACAAATTCCAAATCATGTATGGCTCTCTCAAAAGGTGTGTATAGAAAGGATGATTGTAGTAGACTAACAAGCAAAGACACAAATAATACAAGATGCTCCAAGCAAAACACATGACATGTGATGAATAAAAATATAGCTCCAAGTAAATTACCGATGGAAATGGACGAAAGAGGGGATGCCTTCCGGGGCATCCCCAACCTTTAAGTTTTTGGTGTCCTTGGATTATCTTGGGGGTGCCATGGGCATCCCCAAGCTTAGGTTCTTGCCACTCCTTGTTCCATAATCCATCAAAAGAATTCACCCAAAACTTGAAAACGTCACAACACAAAACTCAGTAGAAATCTCGTGAGCTCCGTTAGTGAAAGAAAACAAAAGACTACTTCAAGGTACTGTAATGAACTCATTCTTTATTTATATTGGTGTTAAACCTACTGTATTCCAACTTCTCTATGGATTATAAACTATTTTACTAGCCATAGATTCATCAAAATAAGCAAACAACACACGTAAAACAAAATCTGTCAAAAACAGAACAGTCTGTAGCAATCTGTAACTAATGCAAACTTCTGGAACTCTAAAAATTCTACCAAAATAGGAAGTCCTGGAAAAATTGTTTATTGAACAGAAGCAAAACTAATCAATGCAAAAGTACGTTCCTGTGATTTAAAAAAATTATATTCGTGCGCGCAAAGTTTCTGTTTTTCAGCAGAATCAAATCAACTATCATCGTAGGTTATCCTATAGGTTCTACTTGGCACAAACACTAATTAAAAGACAAAACCACATCTAAATAGAGGCTAGATGGATTATTTATTCCTGAACATAAACAAAAACACAAAACACAAAAGAAAATTGGGTTGCCTCCCAACAAGCGCTATCGTTTAACGCCCCTAGCTAGGCATTGATATTTCAATGATGCTCACAAGAAAGAAAAGAATTGAAGCATAAAGAGAGCATCATAAAACACGTGCTAAACACATCTAAGTATAACATACTTCCTATGAATAGGCATCTTATAGGCAAGCAAATTATCAAGGCAAGCAAAAACTAGCATATGCAAGGAGGCGGAAAGAAACAATAGCAATCTCAATAAACGAGAGGTAATTTATTATCATGAAAATTTCTACGACCATATTTTCCTCTCTCATAATAATTACATGTGGGATCATAAGAAAATTCAACAAAATAGCTATAACATAAAATATTTTCAACACGATCCACATGCATGCAAAGTTGACACTCTTCCGAAATAGTGGGATTAACATTAACTAAAGTCATGACCTTTCCGAACCCACTTTTATCAAAAATATCATAAGATTGAACATACTCCAAATACGTGGGATCTAAAGTTGACACTCTTCCAAACCCACTTTCAATATTATTGCAAACACTATTATCAATCTCATATTCATCATGGGGCTTAAATAAATTTTCAAGGTTATAAGAAGAATCACCCCAGTCATGATCATTGCAACAAGTAGTAGACATAGCAAAACTAGCATCCCCAAGCTTAGGGTTTTGCATATTATTAGCACAATTGACATCAAGAGAATTTGTAGTAAAATCATTTAAATCATGCTTTTCGTTGAGGTAGCTATCAAGCATGGGTGCAATAGCAACGATCTCATTTTTAACATAAGGAACTATAGCAAATTCGTCTTCATAAATATTGGCTTCATGGCCACAAGAATAGCAAGCATCATGTTCATCAAAGGATATTTCAATCAAATCATCGGAATCATCATTATCTATAGATTCATGCATATCATTATTTTCTTCCAAAGCAACGGTCATTCTTTCAATAAATTCTTGTACATAGACATTATGAGCAAGGTTTTCATTGCAATATTTAAGTATGACGGAATTTTCAGATTTGTGGAGAGTAAAATCATACTTTTCAATCAAAGAAGCAACTTCATGAGCACCCTTAAAAACGACAAATTCTTTAATTTTTTTGATATCATAGTAACTATAAACACCCTTTGCATAAGAAGATAAGATTTCATTATCATTGAACTCACATAGGTAGGGAAGGTGTTTTTTAGGGTTCTTAGAGCAACAAGTAAAATCACACATTTCACAAAGATTCCAAGCATAGCACAGCAAACTATTTATATGATATCGTAAGAGTCTCCCTTTTTCAGATAAACGATGACACACAAAATGAGCATGCTCATCTAAAGATTTCCCATTAACTAGGCTAGTTGGGGTTTCAGCACGAGCGCATAAGGATCGAAGATGATCCAAGTAGAACACTTTAAGTGGATCCATATCAATAGATTTTTAGCAAGCAAAGATGCAGGCATATAGAAGGCACAAGGAAACACAAACAAAGATACATACGGGAAGAAGGCGAACGAAAAAAGAGAGGGCGAATAAAACGGCAAGGGTGAAGTGGGGGAGAGGAAAACGAGAGGCAAATAATGTAATGCGAGAGATAGGGATTGTGATGGGTACTTGGTATTGTTGACTTGCTTGCGTGAGCCTCCCCGGCAACGGCGCCAGAAATTCTTCTTGCTACCTCTTGAGCACTGCGTTGGTTTTCCCCGAAGAGGAGAGGATGATGCAGTAAAGTAGCGTAAGTATTTCCCTCAGTTTTTGCGAACCAAGGTATCAATCCAGTAGGAGACCACGCACAAGCCCCTCGTACCTACACAAAACGATAGCTACTCGCAACCAACGCGATTAGGGGTTGTCAATCCCTTCACGGTCACTTACGAGGGTGAGATCTGATAGAGAAGATAAATAATATTTTTGGTATTTTTGATAGATAGATGCAAAGTGAAAAGGTAAAAGGCAAAGTAAAAATAAAGCGAGTAAATAAAGTGATGGAGATTGATATGATGAGAATAGACCCGGGGGCCATAGGTTTCACTAGTGGCTTCTCTCGAGACATAAGTATTCTACGGTGGGTGAACAAATTACTGTTGAGCAATTGACAGAATTGAGCATAGTTATGAACATATCTAGGCAATGATCATGTATATAGGCATCACGTCTGAGACAAGTAGATCGAAATGATTCTGCATCTACTACTATTACTCCACTCATCGACCACTATCCAGCATGCATCTAGAGTATTAAGTTAAAAACAGAGTAACGCTTTAAGCAAGATGACATGATGTAGAGGGATAAATTCATGCAATATGATAAAACCCCCATCTTGTTATCCTCGATGGCAGCAATACAATACGTGCCTTGCAACCCTTTCTGTCACTGGGTAAGGACACCGCAAGATCAAACCCAAAGCTAAGCACTTCTCCCATTGCAAGAACTACCAATCTAGTTGGCCAAACCAAATGGATAATTCGAAGAGACTTGCAAAGATAACTCAATCATACATAAAATAATTCAGAGAAGAATCAAATATTTTCCATAGATAATCTGAATCATAAACCCATAATTCATCGGTCTCAACAAACACACCGCAAAAAGAAGATTACATCGAATCATTCTCCACAAGAGAGGGGGAGAACATTGTATTGAGATCCAAAAAGAGAGAAGAAGCCATCTAGCTACTAGCTATGGACCCAAAGGTCTGAAGTAAATTACTCACACTTCATCGAAGAGGCTATGGTGTTGATGTAGAACCCTCCGTGGTGGACGCCCCCTCCGGTGGAGCTCCGGAACAGGCCCCAAGATGGGATCTCATGGATACAGAAAGTTGCAGCGGTGGAATTAGGTTTTTGGCTCTCCTTCTGATCTGTCGGGGGTACGTAGGTATATATAGGAGGAAGGAGTACATCGGTGGAGCAACAGGGGGCCCACGAGGTAGGGGGCGCGCCCAGGGGGGCCCACCCTCGTGACCTCCTCAGTTACTTCTTGGAGTAGGGTCCAAGTCCCCTGGATCATGTTCGGTGAGAAAATCATGTTCCCGAAGGTTTTATTCCGTTTGGACTCCGTTTGATATTCCGTTTCGACGAAACACTGAAATAGGCAAAAAACAGCAATTCTGGGCTGGGCCTCCGGTTAATAGGTTAGTCCCAAAAATAATATAAAAGTGGAAAATAAAGCCCAATATAGTCCAAAACAGTAGATAAAGTAGCATGGAGCAATCAAAAATTATAGATATGTTGGAGACGTATCAACGCCCAGTCCACTGTGGGAGCACTGGTGGCCTCAGCATCAGCCACTGCCGAGCTGGTAGCCCCGACATCCATCAGCCTTGGCGCCGAGCTCGCGGGAACCCACCATGGGAAGTGGCCCTACCGCTAACCGGCCATCAGACTGTTGGAAATATGCCCTAGAGGCAATAATAAAAGTATTATTTTTATATTTCCTTGTTCATGATAATTGTCTTTTATTCATGCTATAACTGTATTATCCGGAAATCGTAATACACGTGTGAATACATAGACCACAATATGTCCCTAGTGAGCCTCTAGTTGACTAGCTCGTTGTGATCAACAGATAGTCATGGTTTCCTGGCTATGGACATTGGATGTCGTTGATAACGGGATCACATCATTAGGAGAATGATGTGATGGACAAGACCCAATCCTAAGCATAGCACAAAGATCGTGTAGTTCGTTTGCTAGAGCTTTGCTAATGTCAAGTATCTCTTCCTTTGACCATGAGATCGTGTAACTCCTGGATACCGTAGGAGTGCTTTGGGTGTATCAAACGTCACAACGTAACTGGGTGACTATAAAGGTGCACTACAGGTATCTCCGAAGGTATCTATTGTTTTATGCGGATCGAGACTGGGATTTGTCACTCCGTGTAAACGGAGAGGTATCTCTGGGCCCACTCGGTAGGACATCATCATATGCGCAATGTGACCAAGGAGTTGATCACGGGATGATGTGTTACGGAACGAGTAAAGTGACTTGCCGGTAACGAGATTGAACAAGGTATTGGATACCGACGATCGAATCTCGGGCAAGTAACATACCGATAGACAAAGGAATTGAATACGGGATCGATTGAGTCCTTGACATCGTGGTTCATCCGATGAGATCATCGTGGAACATGTGGGAGCCAACATGGGTATCCAGATCCCGCTATTGGTTATTGACCGGAGAACGGCTCGGTCATGTCTGCATGTCTCCCGAACCCGTAGGGTCTACACACTTAAGGTTCGATGACACTAGGGTTATAAAGGAAGCTTGTATGTGGTTACCGAATGTTGTTCGGAGTCCCGGATGAGATCCCGGACGTCACGAGGAGTTCCGGAATGGTCCGGAGGTAAAGATTTATATATAGGAAGTCCTGTTTCGGCCATCGGGACAAGTTTCGGGGTCATCGGTATTGTACCGGGACCACCGGAAGGGTCCCGGGGGCCCACCGGGTGGGGCCACCTGCCCCGGGGGGCCACATGGGCTGTAGGGGGTGCGCCTTGGCCTACATGGGCCAAGGGCACCAGCCCCAAGAGGCCCATGCGCCTGGGGAAACCCTAAAGGAAGAGTCCCAGCAGGGGAAGGCACCTCCTAGGTGCCTTGGGGGGGAGGACTCCTCCCTTGGCCGCCGCCCCCTTGGAGATTGGATCTCCTAGGGGCTGGCGCACCCCCCCCCCTTGGGATCCCTATATATAGTGGGGTAGGAGGGCCTCCCAAACATACCTTATGCCTTTGGTGCAGCCCCTCCCTCTCTCCCAAGTTCTTCTCCTCTCCCGTGGTGCTTGGCGAAGCCCTGCGGGATTGCCACGCTCCTCCACCACCACCACGCCGTTGTGCTGCTGTTGGATGGAGTCTTCCTCAACCTCTCCCTCTCTCCTTGCTGGATCAAGGCATGGGAGACGTCACCGGGCTGTACGTGTGTTGAACGCGGAGGTGCCGTCCGTTCGGCACTTGATCATCGGTGATTTGAATCACGACGAGTACGACTCCGTCAACCCCGTTCACTTGAACGCTTCCGCTTAGCGATCTACAAGGGTACGTAGATGCACTCTCCTTCTACTCGTAGCTGGTTTCTCCATAGATAGATCTTGGTGACGCGTAGGAAAATTTTGAATTTCTGCTACGTTCCCCAACAGTGGCATCATGAGCTAGGTCTATTGCGTAGATTCTTTGCACGAGTAGAACACAAAGTAGTTGTGGGCGTTGATGTTGTTCAATATGCTTACCGTTACTAGTCCAATCTTGTTTCGACGGTATTGTGGGATGAAGCGGCCTGGACCGACCTTACACGTACTCTTACGTGAGACAGGTTCCACCGATTGACATGCACTTGGTGCATAAGGTGGCTAGCGGGTGCCAGTCTCTCCCACTTTAGTCGGAACGGATTCGATGAAAAGGGTCCTTATGAAGGGTAAATAGCAATTGGCATATCACGTTGTGGTCTTGCGTAGGTAAGAAACGTTCTTGCTAGAAACCCATAGCAGCCACGTAAAACATGCAACAACAATTAGAGGACGTCTAACTTGTTTTTGCAGGGTATGCTTTGTGATGTGATATGGCCAAAAGGATGTGATGAATGATATATGTGATGTATGAGATTGATCATGTTCTTGTAATAGGATTCACGACTTGCATGTCGATGAGTATGACAACCGGCAGGAGCCATAGGAGTTGTCTTTATTTTTTGTATGACCTGCGTGTCATTGAAGAACGCCATGTAAACTACTTTACTTTATTGCTAAACGCGTTAGTCATAGAAGTAGAAGTAGTCATTGGCGTGACAACTTCATGAAGACACGATGATGGAGATCATGATGATGGAGATCATGGTGTCAAGCCGGTGACAAGATGATCATGGAGCCCCGAAGATGAAGATCAAAGGAGCTATATGATATTGGCCATATCATGTCACTACTCTATTTGATTGCATGTGATGTTTATCATGTTTATGCATCTTGTTTGCTTAGAACGACGGTAGTAAATAAGATGATCCCTTACAAAATTTCAAGAAGTGTTCTCCCCTAACTGTGCACCGTTGCTACAGTTCGTCGCTTCTAAGCACCACGTGATGATCGGATGTGATGGATTCTTACGTTCACATACAACGGGTGTAAGACAGTTTTACACAGCGAAAACACTTAGGGTTAACTTGATGAGCCTAGCATGTGCAGACATGGCCTCGGAACACGGAGACCGAAAGGTCGAGCATGAGTCGTATAGTAGATACGATCAACATGAAGATGTTCACTGACGTTAACTAGTCCGTCTCACGTGATGATCGGACACGGCCTAGTTGACTCGGATCATGTGATCACTTAGATGATCAGAGGGATATCTATCTAAGTGGGAGTTCATAAGATGAACTTAATTATCTTGAACATAGTCAAAAGACCTTTTTGCAAATTATGTCGTAGCTCGCGCTTTAGTTCTACTGTTTTAGATATGTTCCTAGAGAAAATTATATTTGAAAGTTGATAGTAGCGATTATGCGATCAGTAGAAAGCTTATGTCCTTAATGCACCGCTCAGTGTGCTGAACCCCAAACATCGTTTGTGGATGTTTCGAACATCGAACATACACGTTTTGATAACTGCGTGATAGTTCAGTTAAATGGATTAAGTGGAGGCACCAAAGACGTTTTCGAAATGTCGCGGAACATATGAGATGTTTCGAGGGCTGAAATTAGGATTTCAGGCTCGTGCCCACGTCAAGAGGTTTGAGACCTCCGACGATTTTCTTAGCCTGCAAACTAAGGAGAGAAGCTCAATTGTTGAGCTTGTGCTCAGATTGTCTGAGTGCAACAATCACTTGAATCAAGTGGGAGTTAATCTTCCAGATGAGATAGTGATGTTTCCCCAAAGTCATTACCACCGAGCTGCTAGAGCTTCGTGATGAACTATAACATATCAGGGATAAATAAGATGATCCTTGAGGTATTCGCGTTGTTTGACATCGCGAAAGTAGAAATCAAGAAGGAGCATCAATTGTTGATGGTTGATGAAACCACTAGTTTCAAGAAGGGCAAGGGAACAAAGGGATACTTCATGAAACGGCATTTCAGCTGCTGCTCTAGTGAAGAAACCCAAGGTTGAACCCAAACCCGAGACTAAGTGCTTCTGTAATAAGGGGAACAACCACTGGAGCAGTATTACCCTAGATACTTGGTAGATAAGAAGGCTGGCAAGGTCGATATAAGTATATTGGATATACATTATGTTAATGTGTACTTTACTAGTACTCCTAGTAGCACCAGGGTATTAGATACCGGTTCGGTTGCTAAGTGTTAGTAACTCGAAATAAAAGCTACAGAATAAACGGAGACTAACTAAAAGTGAGCTGACGATATATGTTGGAAGTATTTCCAAGTTTGATGTGATCAAACATCGCACGCTCCCTCTACCATCAAGATTAGTATTAAACCTGAATGGTTTATTGAATCTCGATCGTAGTGATACACATTCTCATGCCAAAAGATATAAGATAGTAATGATAGTACCACTTACTTGTGGCACTGCCATGTAAGTCATAATGGTATAAAACGCATGAAGAAGCTCCATGTTGATGGATCTTTGGACTCACTCATTTTTGAAAAGTTTGAGACATGCAAACCATTTCTATTGGTATATATGCATGAAGAAACTCCATGCAAATGGACCGTTTGAACTCACTTGATTTTGAATCACTTGAGATATGCAAATCATACCGCATAGGCAAGATGACTGAAAAGCCTCGGTTTCAGTAAAATGGAACAAGATAGCAACTTGTTGGAAGCAACACATTTTGATGTGTGTAGTCCAATGAGTGCTGAGGCATGCAGTGAATATCGTTATGTTCTTACTTCACAGATGATTCGAGTAGATGTTGAGAATATTTACTTGATGAAACACAAGTCTGAATTATTGAATGGTTCAAATAATTTCAGAGTGAAGTAGAAGATCTTTATGACAATAGGATAAAATGTCTATGATATGATCATAGAGATGAATATCTGAGTTACGAGTTTTGGCACACAATTAAGACATTGTGGAAATTGTTTCGCAATTGATACCGCCTGGAACACCATAGTGTGATGGTGTGTCCGAACATCATAGTTGCACCCTATTGGATATGGTGCGTACCATGATGTCTCTTATCGAATTACCACTATCGTTCATGGGTTAGGCATTAGAGACAACCACATTCACTTTAAATAGGGCACCACGTAATTCCGTTGAGATGACACCGTATGAATTATGGTTTAGAGAAACCTAAGTTGTCATTTCTTAAAAGTTTGGGGCTACGACGCTTATGTGAAAAAGTTTCAGGCTGATAAGCTAGAACCCAAAGCGGATAAATGCATCTTCATTGGACACCCAAAACAGTTGGGTATACCTCCTGTCTCAGATCCAAAAGCAATAAAGGATTGTTTCTTGAATCGGGTCCTTTCTCGAGGAAAAGTTTCTCTCGAAAGAATTGAGTGGGAGGATGGTGGAAACTTGATGAGGTTATTGAACCGTCTCTTCAACTAGTGTGTGGCAGAGCACAGGAAGTTGTTCCTGTGGAACCTACACCAATTGAAGTAGAAGCTTATGATAGTGATCATGAAACTTCAGATCAAGTCACTACCGTACCTCGCAGGATGACAAGGATGCATACTACTTCAGAGTGGTACGTAATCCTGTCTTGAAAATCATGTTGCTAGACAACAATGAACCTACGAGCTATGGAGAAGCGATGGTGGGCCCGGATTCCGATAAATGGTTAGAAGCCATAAAATCCGAGAGAGGATCCATGTATGAAAACAAAGTGTAGACTTTGGCAGAACGGCTCGATGGTCGTAAGGCTAATGAGTACAGATGGATTTCAAAAGGAAGACGAACAATGATGGTAAATGTCACCATTAAGAAAGCTCGACTTGTCGTTAAGATGTTTTCTGACAAGTTCAAGGAGTTGACTACGATGAGGTTTTCTCACTCGTAGCGATGCTAAGAGTCTGTTGGAATTGGATTAGCAGTCACTGCATGATTGATGAAATCTTGCAGATAGGATGTCAAAACATTGTTTCCTCGACGTTGTACTTGAGGAAAGGTTGTATGTGATACAACCGGAAGGTTTTGTCAATCCCGGAAGATGCTAATAAGTATGCAAAGCTCCAGCAATCCTTCTAAGGTCTGGAGTAAGCATCTCGGAGTTGGAATGTGCGCTTTGATGAGATGATCAAAGATTTTGGTGTATACAAAGTTTATGAGAAACTTGTATTTCCAAAGAAGTGAGTGGGAGCACTATAGAATTTCTGATGAGTATATGTTGTTGACATATTGTTGATCAGAAATGACGTAGAATTTCTGGAAAGCATATAGGGTTATTTTGAAAGTGTTTTTCAATGGAAAGCCTGGATTAAGCTACTTGAACATTGAGCATCAAGATCTATAAGGATAGATCAAAATGCTTAATAATACTTTCAAATGAGCACATACCTTGACATGATCTTGAAGGTGTTCAAGATGAACCAGTCAAAGAAGGAGTTCTTGCCTGGGTTGTAAGGTACGAAGTTAAGGCCCTGTTCGGAACTTGGCCGCTCCGCGGAGTTGGGGAGCTGGCTTTTAGCAGCTTCATCAAATTAAGCTAAAGTCTTGTCCACTCCCGGAGTGGAGTTAAAGAAGTAGAGAGAAACCGAACACAGCCTAAGACTTAAAGCTCGACCACGGCAGAATAGAGAGAAAGGACGAAGGTCGTCCCCTATGCTTAAGACGTAGGCTCTTCAGTGTGCTATGCTGTGTACCGCACCTGAAGTGTGCCTTGCCATGAGTCAGTCAAGGGGTACAAGAGTGATCCAAGAATGGCTCACATGACAGCGGTCAAAGTTATCCTTAGAAATTAGTGGACTAAGGAATTTTTCTCGATTATGGAGGTGGTAAAAGAGTTCGTCGTAAAGGGTTAAGTTGATGCAAGCTTAACACCTATCCAGATAGCTCTAAGTAGAGATACTGGATACATATAATGGAGCAACAATTTAGAATAGCTCCAAGTAGAACAGTTATTTGGATTAGCTCCAAATAGAGCGTGGTAGCTGCATCTAGGAGATGACATAGAGATTTGTAAAACACACACGGATCTGAAAGGTTCAGACCCGTTGACTAAAACCTCTCTCACAAGCAACATGATCAAACATAAAACTCATTGAGTGTTAATCACATAGTGATGTGAACTAGACTACTGACTCTAGTAAACTCTTGGGTATTAGTCACATGGCGATGTGACCTGTGAGTGTTAATCACATGGCGATGTGAACTAGATTATTGACTCTAGTGCAAGTGGGAGACTGTTGGAAATATGCCCTAGAGGCAATAATAAAAGTATTATTATTATATTTCCTTGTTCATGATAATTGTCTTTTATTCATGCTATAACTGTATTATCCGGAAATCGTAATACACATGTGAATACATAGACCACAATAGGTCCCTAGTGAGCCTCTAGTTGACTAGCTCGTTGTGATCAACAGATAGTCATGGTTTCCTGGCTATGGACATTGGATGTCGTTGATAACGGGATCACATCATTAGGAGAATGATGTGATGGACAAGACCCAATCCTAAGCATAGCACAAAGATCGTGTAGTTCGTTTGCTAGAGCTTTGCCAATGTCAAGTATCTCTTCCTTTGACCATGATATCGTGTAACTCCTGGATACCGTAGGAGTGCTTTGGGTGTATCAAACGTCACAATGTAACTGGGTGACTATAAAGGTGCACTACAGGTATCTCCGAAAGTATCTATTGTTTTATGCGGATCGAGACTGGGATTTGTCACTCCGTGTAAACGGAGAGGTATCTCTGGGCCCACTCGGTAGGACATCATCATATGCGCAATGTGACCAAGGAGTTGATCACGGGATGATGTGTTACGGAACGAGTAAAGTGACTTGCCGGTAACGAGATTGAACAAGGTATTGGATACCGACGATCGAATCTCGGGCAAGTAAAATACCGCTAGACAAAGGGAATTGAATACGGGATTGATTAAGTCCTTGACATCGTGGTTCATCCGATGAGATCATCGTGGAACATGTGGGAGCCAACATGGGTATCCAGATCCCGCTGTTGGTTATTGACTGGAGAACGTCTCGGTCATGTCTGCATGTCTCCCGAACCCGTAGGGTCTACACACTTAAGGTTCGATGATGCTAGGGTTATAAAGGAAGCTTGTATGTGGTTACCGAATGTTGTTCGGAGTCCCGGATGAGATCCCGGACGTCACGAGGAGTTCCGGAATGGTCCGGAGGTAAAGATTTATATATAGGAAGTCCTGTTTCGGCTATCGGGACAAGTTTCGGGGTCATCGGTATTGTACCGGGACCACCGGAAGGGTCCCGGGGGCCCACCGGGTGGGGCCACCTGCCCCGGGGGGCCACATGGGCTGTAGGGGGTGCGCCTTGGCCTACATGGGCCAAGGGCACCAGCCCCAAGAGGCCCATGCGCCTGGGGAAACCCTAAAGGAAGAGTCCCAGCAGGGGAAGGCACCTCCTAGGTGCCTTGGGGGGGGAGGACTCCTCCCCTGGCCGCCGCCCCCTTGGAGATTGGATCTCCTAGGGGCTGGCGCACCCCCCCCCCTTGGGATCCCTATATATAGTGGGGTAGGAGGGCCTCCCAAACATACCTTATGCCTTTGGTGCAGCCCCTCCCTCTCTCCCAAGTTCTTCTCCTCTCCCGTGGTGCTTGGCGAAGCCCTGCGGGATTGCCACGCTCCTCCACCACCACCACGCCGTTGTGCTGCTGTTGGATGGAGTCTTCCTCAACCTCTCCCTCTCTCCTTGCTGGATCAAGGCATGGGAGACGTCACCGGGCTGTATGTGTGTTGAACGCGGAGGTGCCGTCCGTTCGGCACTTGATCATCGGTGATTTGAATCACGACGAGTACGACTCCATCAACCCCGTTCACTTGAACGCTTCCGCTTAGCGATCTACAAGGGTATGTAGATGCACTCTCCTTCCACTCGTAGCTGGTTTCTCCATAGATAGATCTTGGTGACGCGTAGGAAAATTTTGAATTTCTGCTACGTTCCCCAACACAGACGGCGCCACCTTTGGCCCCTCGGGCTGGCTACCCTGCGCGTCGGCAGTCGGTGCGGGCGGAACCACCTCTTCCGCAAAACTGGGGCCGCCTCATTCCCTCTCCAAGGCCAGCTGGACGACGACGGCCCCTCCAGTCGGCTCTGGGACCTCCGGCGCAGGCGGCTCCAGGTGCTGTGAGTCAACGGGCCCGGAGGCCTGACCGCAGGACGCCTCCACCTCCTGCGCCCTGGCGGCCGCGTCCGCCTGCTCCTTCTTCGCCGCTTCAACCTACGGCTTGGCCGCAGCATCGGCCTCCACTTGTGCTGCCCTTGCCGCCTCCTCCCGCTCCTCATGCACCTGCCGCACGTTCCTCTCCGTGGCCTCCTGGAGGGCGGCGAGCGGGTCCACGCGGCGGGAGGCAGCTGAGCTGTCGGCCGCCTCAACCACCGAAGCAGCCGGGGCTCGCGAGAGGGACAGTGGAGCCCTGTTCAGGGAGCAGGCAAGACCATTGAAGAAAAAGCAAACAAGGAGAAGCAAATGACAAGTGACAACATGGAAATCAGAAACACTTACGCAGACAGCACTGGGCGTGGCTTCGAGGTCTATGTAACTGGGCCACCCTTGCGGCAGCCTCTTGCCGCTTGGTCGCGACGGTCGAGGTCTTCAGCTTCTTGGGCCGA
Source organism: Triticum dicoccoides (assembly GCF_002162155.2). Lineage (NCBI taxonomy): Eukaryota > Viridiplantae > Streptophyta > Magnoliopsida > Poales > Poaceae > Triticum > Triticum dicoccoides. Next base: position 682,553,623 of record NC_041391.1, read on the forward strand.
CTCCCGTATAGCCCGCCCTCAACCCGGCGTTTCAGCACGCCGGCTGGTGCAGTCGGCGCAGCCGAGGAGCTGGCGCCCGCCCTATCGGTGCGGTGGCCGCGACGCGGCTCGTTGTCTTCCGCGTTGTCATCCAGCCACTCCCCCAGACCGCCTCTGGAGAAGCCGCCTGCTTCCCCTCCACCATCGCCCGTGGCGTCGTCCTCCTCCATGGCGGCCGCACCCAAGTCGGGTCAACCGCGTCGCTTACCGACCGGTCTGGCAGGAACTGCTCGCCTGGGGCCGGTGCGCAGGTGGCCATCTAACCGGGGAAGTACTGCACCAAGGCCAACTACTCAAGCGGCAAGAAGAACTTGAACCATCAAAGAGAAAAAGAAGCAAAGGACTTACTGTAGGCGGCGGATGAGCCCGGCTGTACGGCGGCTTGTTGAACTGCCATTCCGACTCCGAGAGCTTACAGTCAGAGATGTGGTTCACCAGCCGGACAACCTCCTCGACCGCCATATCCTTGGTGGACATCTGGGATGGTTCCCGGCGCCCACTCATGTCGCTGACGATGTGAGTCCGGGCTTGAAGAGGCAGCACCTGGCGCTCCACGAAGGCGGCCAGCAAGTTGGAGGCCTTGACACCCTCCGAGTCCAGCATCACCTGGAGCCTGGAGAGGGCGCTGGCGGAGATGACCGATAGGGTCTTTGGCCTGAAGCTCCAGTTGGCGTGGGGCTCGGCAGGCGGGCCGGCTACATAAGCCGGCAAGTTGATGTAGTTCCGCGTCGAGTGGAGGTTCTCAACATAGAAGTAGGACCTCTGTCATAGTTTGGCCGACTTCAGCAGGGCGATGGCCGGAAAGCGAGCCCTGCCCCCGGTCCCGGAGTGCCGCACCATGACGCAGGCTCCGCACTGCGCCGCCTCGCTCTTGGTGGTGGTGCCGAGCTTGACGTAGAAGAACTCCTCCCACAGCTTGAGTGTAGGGAGGGTGCCGAGGTAGCCCTCGCAGAGAGTGATGAATGCGGATAGCAGCACCACCATATTCGGCGTGAGGTGGTGGGGCTGCACTCCATAGAACTCCATGAATGAGCGGAGGAACCTGCTCGCCGGAAGGCCGAAGCTACAGAGGAAATGCAACCAGAAGACGACGCGCTCGTCGCCCTTCGGCGCTGTAGAGATCTCACTGGCAGGGGGAGTGCGCACCTTGACGTTGGAATGATGAGGTAGGCGCCGTGTCTGGCGGAGGAACTGAATGTGGTCTTCATGGACGGTGAAGCCATACGAGTCACCGGCACGGCCGCTGAGCGCCATGGACTCTATGCTCGGCAGCGGCGCGGATCGACGGTGACGTGGAGAAGCTCGGTGACGGCGTGTCGCGGCAGCACTCCGGTGAAGAGGACGATATGCAGCGGCAGCAAGAGGGAGAGAGGCGAGGTAAAGGGAGAGGAGGGCACGCGTGCATGCTATCGCCCCCTCCTCCCCCTACTTATATCCCCGCAGCGGCGGAGCCGAGGGGACGG
>NC_041391.1:682555293-682561288 GCF_002162155.2 Triticum dicoccoides
GCGTTTAAGGCGTGTATTAACCGCCCTGGGAAGCGCAACCGACCACCTCGGCCACAGCGGATCCGCGCGCGTGCTGAGGCCATGTCGTGGCAGGCCTGGGCCTGCGGCGACGTCCCGTCGCGTGGCAGGCCGACCTGGCCGGCAGGCGTTGTGTGGTTGGCAGGCAGTGGACAGCGAGCCTGTTGCCTGGCTGGCACACCACCTGGCCCACACCACGACCTTTTGAATTCTGCCAGGCAGCCGCGACCATGTCCGGCTCCTGACGCTCGACTCCTCCCAGCCGGACGGAGAAGAAGGCGGAAAGCCACTTAAGAGGGAAACTGCTGAGGCTCTCTGGCAGCCCAAAGCCATAGAACCTCATCAACTTCGGGGACTACTGACAGGGGGATAGACTTTGGGTAGCCTCATCCACACCCTAGCAGATTTCAAGACATCGGGGCTAGCACAGTCCCTCAGTCCGACTGGTCGCAAGGCCGGCCTCGGCGGCCGGCTGGAGCCAATGGGCCGCCTCCTAGAAGACGGCGCGCCCTGGAAGGCGGCGAGGGCAGGGGCCAACTCGTACCAGGTGGCCCTTTGCCTCCTCAAAGTCTGCACCCACCTGCTACGACAAGACAGGGCATGGCAACAGTGCCACCTGCCACCCCCGAATCCCGAAAGGAGCATGGCCATAGTACAGGTATACCAGGCGGACATCCCTCGCCTGGCACGGCACTGTAGCCACGTGGACCCTGACGATGCCTACGTCAGGCAGGGCCATGCCCGCACAACGGGCGGTCGGTGTGGCCTGCAGGCGGCGGGCCCCACCAGCACATGTATCACCAGAAGGCGGCGAGGCCTAGGCAGGCAGCCACGGAGGGAGGTCGGCTCCTGGCAGGCGGCTGCCCCTCCCCTTTGAGTCTGTGCACCATTAACTAGAGGTGACCGGGTGTGGCTACAGTGATCACCCGCCAGGCGGCGGCATTGTAGCCATGCGCCCACGACAAAGCAATCGTCATCAGGGCAATGCTACAATGTGGCCTGGTCCCCCTGGCCCGCGGGCGACGGGCACTACCTGTCGGCCGAGTTCACGGGAGTCGGTGGGGCCTACCAGACGGCGGGCCCCAGCTATCGGCGGAGAAGCCGGAGCCCAGAGACACTGATGGCCGGGTCCTACTACTAGTCGGATTTCCATTGTACCCATGGGGGTTAGGCCTATATAAACCCCCCAGGATCACCCATGCAAAGGGTTCAGTCCTTAGATCATTTCACACCCACATAGCTAAGGAGAAGTAGAACTAGCTGCCTTCTTCCTCCTCTAGCCCGAACAGCTCAAGGAGCAACCTTGTATTCACTATTGATCATAGTGATGCAGAGACCCCGCAAAGCAGGATTAGGGGTGTTATCTCCATGGAGAGCCCCGAACCTGAGTAAGACCCGACGTCCTTTGAGGTCTTGCCTACTCCCACTTCTAGAGCCCGGCAACGTTCTATTGACCCCCTACATGATTAGCCACCCGTTGGCATATGTCGAGGAAATACCACGACAATTTTCTTGATGCGTGAGGTGTAGCACAAGTATTGCCTCTAGGTTGGGTGAATAACTAACGTCCAAGTTTGCTGCTTTCACGAGAGCTAGCATGTCTCATCATTCATCTTAGAAACTTCTCCTCGTTCCTACAACGAGTTAGTGATAACATAGTAGAAATAATGTATAGTAGGACTTTCAATGCAATTGGCTCTTTGATCAGAGCCACCATGACTCATCCTATAAAAGGATTGCCTCGGTGCGAGTCAGTGAAATTATAAACATATATAATATCAGCAAAATTGTTGGGGAAGCCAAAGTAGTTACACCACTCTACCAAAGTGATGTTAATGTCTTGGTCAAAGAGACGGAAAGTGATCCTCTCTTCCTCATATGCATTTGGCATTTCTCGGTGCAACAAACATTTGTGTTTGCTGCCCGGACTTGTGCACAGGCGTGCGACGTGTCATACCTCAAGTATCAATGCTTAGTGTAAGAAAAACCAGAGAAACTGCTCTTCGTGAGATCAAGGAGGGGATCAAGAAGACGAATGACCAAGGAATCCTCCAGGAAAGTCCTCCTTGTCGGGCAGGCAAGCCCCACGGGGTCGAGACTGCACCTGGAGCCGAGGCCAGGCCGCCCCCAGCAAGGCCTCTGAGGCCGCCAAGGTCAGAAGCAAAGTCACAAGTCAAGCCCTGGCAGGTTCCACACCGGCAAGCCTCCACCAGAACACCATCGCTCCACCTCATCACACGCCAGTCACTAATTAGTGTGGTGTCGAGCTCTCAGGAGGCTAGGTAGATCATGTCGGGTACGTGGCAACCTACCGGAGAAGGATTTAACTTTATTGACACTCGTCTAGATGACGTGTCGAGCTAATAAGAGGAGGATGGATAAGCGGCGCAACAGTTTTGCCAGGATTCAACCTCCACATGACACCTGGTAGTGCATTTAATGCATTTTGTCCTAACTGCCTGAAGAGTTAGGTATGATAGCACTGTTCAGCTATCTAATCACACTATAATGACTATTTTGCCACTGTGGTTGCCCGTTGAGCTATAAAAGGAGGCCCGAGGCAACCTAGCAAAGGGTTCGAACTTTTGATCCCTCCACACTACGCGCGCAGCTGCTCTTCCCGAGGCACACTTGCCGGGGTCGAAGTGCTCCGTGTCTTCGTGTTCCTCTAGATCAATCCACCAAAGCAGGAGTAGGGTTTTACGCTGCAAAGCGGCCAGAACCTGGGTAAAAGAGAGTTGTCCCTTGCCGCGCTGCCCTGTTGTTTCTACTCTTTGTGCAATGTGACCATCCCCCTCACCAAACCACAAAGGGGCAGCCCTGCCCCATAGGTGATCGTGATCCGCCATGACAGCACTAAACCAACATTGTGCGAGAGAGTACTAAAAAACTCAAGCATCAACCATTCATAAGTCTCACATCCCTAATAAACAAAATGGTGAAACCCGGCATTATGACAAAGCAAATTACAATCATGAGTGATACCTAGCTTCGCGAGTGTATTAGCACAAGCCCATTTGGTTGCTTTGATCTTCCTTGTAGTGAGCTTTTGGAACTTCTTCCTTGCTCCACGATCAGTGAAGACGATTCCCTGAGTGAAAACTTGTTGTGGTTCCACGGTGGTTGAACTTGAATCACCACATACGCGAGAAGACCTCCGTGTGAACTTCTATAAAACAATATTTCAGTCCAACATAATGAAGCAATAATGCTCCTATGGTACACACATCATCATACTCCTCTAAAAACATAACATATCCATGCCAAACTCAAGCTTGAATAAAAAATATGCATATCCTAGTCATGGTAATGCTAGGCATGTAGAACATGGATTCGCGAAAAATAAGCTGGGGATCGGAGGAGAAACATATAGTTGATCGATCATACGGACGGACTCGAACTGAAAACGAACGATTAGAGAGATCGGTGAAGTTTCACTAGGGTTTGGAGGAAGAATAAGAAGAAAAGAGAGAGATGGGGGCGAAATACCTCCTTCCACAGGCTTATTGGAGCCGCCGACGTGTAAAACGACCGCTCATATGGGTGCAAGAGCCTGCATGGAACGCCGTCTTCAACTCGGTTAAACTCACCTTTGCCTGTGTACACATGAAACGACCACTGAAATGGGTGTCGGCGTCCATTTTGAATGCCGTCGTTCGCTCTATTATTTTTGTGCTTCTGGTCGAGGATGTCAAACAACCGCTCAAACGGGCGTGCGCCCGTTTGGAATGCCGTCGAGCGCTTTGGACTCACTGATGGTTTTTGCAGATAATCAAAACGACTGCAAAAATGAGTGTGTAGTTCGTTTGATATATGTTGTCCTTCACTCTGTTGTCTCTATTGTTTTGCGCTGGAACCTCTTGCAGGTCAAACGACCGCCCCAACGACTGTTGTGGTCACAGGAAGGGCCGTTTTTTTTCTGTTTCTTCTGAAACTTGTATTCTTCTTCATTTTCCTGCGGTGTTAGTTCCATAGCAATACATACATAGACATATTTCCAGGATAGGTTTTGTGGATGAAGATGATGATGAACTGATTGTGGCTGTGCTCGGCACTCCTTCTCTGATTGTTTTGTGAACATTTTGACGCGGTCCCCTTAATAAAAGTTGTTCAGGTGGATGACTTGCCTCGGTTTTGATGCAACGACTGCTCATGCGAGCGCGGGCGGTCACATGGAACACCGTCTTTGGCTCTGGAGGCCTTCTGACGCCTCCTGGTGACTTGTTTCTCCTCCATTAATGAAATATCTTGGTTTAAACAAGGTTGAAATGACTATAAAAAATCATTCATAAGTGCCATTGTGGAGGAGCACCAGCTGTTCGTGATGAATGCCAAGGAAGAAAAATGGTGGGGAAAAGAATAGGTGAGAAAGATGCGAGATGGATAAAGCAGAGTAGGCAATTGCGCCCCTCCCCCTCAAAGGGATATGCATGTAGGTTCATGGTTGTTTCTCATGTCATCTGTCTGGCGCGGGGATACACGATCACAAACCGACCACAAAGAGCGCACGCGATAGACGCAACGCTTGGCTGATGGCCGACGTGCATAGTTAGCCTTTTCAAAATGATGATCATGTCATGGATACATCATTAGATCAAATGTGAGACGTTACATATAGGTGGTTGAATGGCCGAGATAATTTTGGATTCATCAAACTCATGCTTTTATAAGAAGTAGTAGATAGATAAATAATATACAGATAGATAATAGATAAAACGAAGCACCACATCCCAAAAACATGGTCAAGTGCATGAAAAAATGTCTACTTTGGCAACAACACAATCATGTCCAAACTAGAAAAGAAAATTAAAGAAGGAAAGAAGGAAAAGGGATACAAGGCTCCACCAAACCGACTACTCGTGACGAAGAGGCTAAGCAAGCCAACGTCCAACTGCGATGAGAGTATCGATCATGCCCCGGTCGCTCCTTGTCCCACTACCTAGAAAACTAGTGTTAGTGTTGCAAGAAGACTACAAATTTAAATACCGAGTTAGTGGCATTGCTGCAAGTAGACTCTCTCAACCGTCTTATTATGAATTGTGCAAATGATCCAGGACGATGCCGCGAACACTAACCAAAAGAGGTGTCTCCTCTTATGTGTACGATTGGCCTGAGCGTCCAGAAACTCGTCCATGTTTGGGGCTGCCATTCAGGCTAGAACCTCATGGAAAAATCTCCATATGAAGAGGGTAGCAGGATGGAAGAAGAAAATGTGGGTCCCAGACTCGGAGACACCACAAAGAGGCACATATCATTGCCTGACCCATGATGCTTAGCCACCTCCGTCTCTAGGAGAGATGATCTCGCATAAGCTACCAAACAGATATCTTTGCTGGAAGCGGAGCATTCCATAATGATTGGTCCATGCCACAATCGACGCACGATCTGGGGCACGATAGGCCGAGCTCACGAAGAAGAGCCTTGACGGGGACATGTGCCAAGACACCTCATCCGAAGAGTCCATCAACACTAGAGGGAGAGCCCTCGAAATAGACCCAAGCTAATGCCTCCCGAGGGTCATGTGTATGAAGGAACATGATGTTCCAACTCCCTTTTGGACGATCGAGGCAACCAATAACATCACGTCCAAAAAATCACAAACATGCTCGAAACTCAGCGTGAAGCGAAGCCCTACCAAGCAACAGGTCAAGGTGGCTGGTTTGTCACACGTGGAGATCACTACAACATGTGCGCCACCTAGCACCTTATGTGTGAGATGCACACCAAGGTTTAAATATGAATCAGTTGTGCCCTAGTGGTTCATTTTCAAAATTAAACTGAGTCACCTATTGAGTTAGCTGCTGTTAAAATCATATATATCAAGATTTGTAGATAGATGATCACGTGAGGTATCGACGGCAGGGTGGGGCACTGGGACAGGGTGAATATGGGGTGACCATGCATCCACATAAAAAGATGTTGTTGGTGGAGATAGAGAAGGAAGCAACTTATTGGGCGAGGAGGTTAGAAGAAGATT
>NC_041391.1:682561913-682576735 GCF_002162155.2 Triticum dicoccoides
GGACTATGAGGGGATGGGAGAGAGGGTGCCTGCGTCGACCAATTTTTAAACATCGGTGGTTGGAGGTGGGTTTAAAGTAAGTAGTGAGGTGCGTCGTCAGATCAGAAAAAAGGCATTTACTGACAAAAATAATTAATTGTTGTTGAACAGGTAATTAATCTCGAAGAACCCTTTATGTTCTCGCTACAAACGACCAACATTAGTTACATATTATCTACCTATATACCCCTCAATTTGGGGTGGTTGTTGAATTCTACCAGCATCTTTTCAATTAATGTCACTAGTCAGCAATCTGTGCACCTGCAAATGCTAGCACTTTGGATATACATTGTATGCCTAAAATTGTGCACATTAGAAATGTCATGGCAAAATTAGAACACACTCTTTGACATATCATTAGTGAATGCATGTTACTGTTTTTCATGGTTAGATTTCGATGTTGAAAGAGTTATATTCCTTCTATATACCTATTGTGCCATGGCGCACTTGACCTCAGATTGATAGAAGTTGCATCCTCTATTTGTAAATATAAGACGTCTTATATATAGGAACATGGGTAGTAGTTAATATGAGGGTGCAACTTTGTTGATGTTATGCATACGTGGTCAACATGCATAGGCGTGAATGAAAAAAAATCATGTTTGTTCAATTCATTTATAAATATCCCATGAATTTGTAGAAGTTCTAGAAAAAGAATGAATGAAAGTCTAAATTTCATCTTCAGTTAGCCTTTATGACATCCATGCAGAAGTGCGCTATGTCGATGAGATCATTTATTTTGATGTTCGACCATATAGCGAACAATATTTCATAAAATGTCAAAGCAATATTCTATACACTTCACAGAAAAATCACAATATCATATTTTATTTTTTGACCATATAGCTCACATATGTTTTCTTTAGTGATGAGTGCAGTTTTTTCCTTTGAGGGAAACAAAGAGAGACCATGGGGAGAAAGACTCACCTATGTTTTGTTTAGGGATGATGCTCAGTTTTTTTATGAGGGAAAACGGAGAGAGACGTGGGGAGGAGGACTTTTGAGGGAAATAAAGAGAGATCATGGGGAGGACTCCTGTACGTGGGATAGGAGAGCTACTCTTCTATTTTTTTTGAACAATTAGCTGGTCTCCTGTTTCATCCTATGACTATATAGTGAATGATATATTAATTGGATGGTCAAAATTTCTTAGTTCTAATGATTAACCTGGTGTCTCGTATGGTGCTTTCAATTAGTACATATATGGGTAAAAATTGTATCCTTAATTCTGAAAAGTGTTTAGAAATATACACCGCACTCCAGTTTAGAAGAAACGAGGTTATATAACAAGCTACAGATTGCAGTTGTCATACAGAGGCTACTTGAATGCTTCTCGCAAAATAAAAATAAAAATGGGGCTACTTGACTGCATACCCAAAAAATACAACCGTGACATAAATTTTGTGCCCTCATCCAGCGAGGGGAAATACTCCGATCATCAGCAGTGACCTTTCTGGCTCTTTCCAATCCAGCTACCTTAGAAACGCTTGCGTGCCAGGAGGCTTTAGCTTTGACAAGGATTTGGGAGTTCGTTGACTGAAGATTGTTGAGTAAATAGGAAGTTTTTTGATTAAATTAATCCATCAATAAATCAAGAGCATGACATGGACAACATTGACAACACACTGATTACGATTTAACAGAGCATGTACTACGTAGTAGAAACATCTACGCATATCGCTAGTACTGCTATAACAGAAAGAAACATGAGAGGGATAAGCGATGTATACCCTCCAATCGGCCACGCGGCGGCGGTGACGGTGGCAGCAGCCGCGGCATCCTCGGCGGCCTTCTTGTCGGCCTCGGCCTTCTCAGCGGCGGCACGGTCGGCGTCGGTCGACATGGTGATGACGAAGGTGATGCGGACGTAGATGAACAGAAGCGAGCAGTCGCGTAGTCGCTACCCAAAAACCTAATCGCCCCTCTCCCGTACAGGATCCGGAGAGGTGGGGTTTCGGAGGCCTGCTCTCCCGTCAACCGTGTACGCGGTGAATGGGATGGAGTCACCGACGGCAGCAGCAGCAGAGGAACGACGTGGGCGTGGAGGCGTAGATGCGTTCTGTTTCGTTGCGGCTAGGGTTGGCAGCGCCCCACATATATATGTGCGGCCGTGCGTGGAGAGACGTGGGCTGAACCCACGTCCAAGTCGGTAGCCTATGATCCGACGTCTCAGATCGTGGCCCTACCTGTCAAAGACTCTCCGTTCCTGACCGGCAAAAAGAACCGCATAGGAGTGAGCTTGGCTCGGCTCAATCCCGCAACCCGCGGCGCGGCGCGGCGTGACGAGGCGTGGCATGGCGAGGCGAGCTGAGGAGGAGGAGTGCACGAGGGCTTCTTTTCTTCTCAAGCTCCAATAGCATGAGGGAGAGAATCCCTTATAAACCACTCCAACTCTCCTTCCACTAACATGGTAGGACTAAACTTCCCGCCATCTTGTCATGCCACCTACATGGTCCCTTAGAGATTAAATCTGAAGTTGTCATATGGGCTCTAGGCCCATCTCATATTTCGACAATCCCCCACCAGATCTCAGGGGGCCACTTTGTCCTTTGTTCCAAACGTTGTTTTGATATACCAGCATCTCAGTGGAGACCGATTAAGGTTGAGCTCCACCTAGACTAAGTAGTTACACTCCTTCACAACTGAACAATGGACTATGCCATGAATTGTCAGTTTGGCGTCAAGAAGTTTCACCACAAGTCTCACTGATACGAGGCTGCCGAAGGCCGACCCTTCGGGTGGAGCATATTAGTCACACTCCTGGACTGTTCATGAGCTTGCTAGAGATCACCCCAATCTCATAGACTGTGACCAGCAGTCGGGCTCATATAGGTGTGTTCCTCCAAAGATCGCTCTGTAGGATAGCATCTTGCTTATACATATAAGCCTTGGAACACATTAAGACATCAATCATCCTTCCATACAGTTTCCGAGAGTATTGCATCTCCAACAGAGTGGGTTAGTAAGGTTACTCTCCTCAGTTCACCACTGGCTTGTTTCCCCAGGTCCTACTTCACGGGATCTCCGATCACATAGGTTGGGTTACTACCATGGCAACTTATGTGGGTCTCATACCCATCTCCCTTGATGCACTATCTATCACAACACGTGATAGGCCTTTAGTAAAGGGATCTGCCAGATTCTTAGCCGTTTGGATATAATCCAATGCTATCACTTCGGAGTTTCTCAATTTTCTGACAGCTTTCAATCTCAATCTTATGTGTTTGTTGGACTTCATGTTGTCCTTTGAACTCTTCACTTTGACAATAACTGTTTGATTATCACAGTTCATAAGGATGGCCGGAACTGGCTTCTCAACCACTGGCAAGTCCATCAACAGATCTCGAAGCCATTCTGCTTCGCCACCCGATGTGTCTAATGTTGTTAGTTCTGCTTCCATTATCGATCTTGTTAAGATCGTTTGCTTGCAAGACTTCCAGGAAACAGCACCACCTCCAAGAGTAAACATATACCCTGTTGTGGCCTTCATCTCATCAGCATCGGAGATCCAATTCACATCACTATACCCTTCAAGTACCGACGGGTATCCGATATAGTGAAGTCCATAGTTCATAGTACCTTTCAGATAGCGCATAACTCTCTCGATAGCATGCCAATGTACATCACCCGGATTGGAAACAAACCTGCTCAGTTTGCTCACAGCAAACGCGATGTCAGGCCTCGTTGCACTTGCTAGGTACATGAGTGAACCAATGATTTAAGAGTATCTCAGTTGATCCTTAGTTGTGCCTTCGAACTTTCGGACCAACACACTAGGATCATATGGTGTTTGAGATGGTTTGCAGTCTGAATATCCAAAGCGACTCAACCCCTTCTCAACATAATGGGATTGCAGAAGTGTAATCCCACTCTCATTATCTCTCAATAGCTTGATGTTCAAGATAACATCAGCCACACCAAGGTCTTTCATCTCAAAGTTCTGAGATAGGAAAGACTTAACCTCCTCGATCAACTTGAGATTAGTTCCAAATATCAGTATGTCATCAACATACAAACATAGTATAACTCCTTCGCCCCTACCATAGCGATAGTATACACATTTGTCGGCCTCATTAACAACAAAGCCAACAGATGTCAACGTTTCATTAAACTTGTCATGCCATTGCTTAGGCGCTTGTCTCAGACCATATAAAGATTTCACCAACTTACACACCTTTCCTTCCTAACCATCTATCACAAAGTCATCAGGCTGTTGCATATAGATTTCCTCCTTTAGCTCTCCGTTCAGGAAAGCCGTCTTAACATCCATCTAATGAATGAGAAGACCATGCGAGGCCGCCGACGAGAGTAATACTCGAATGGTGGTCAGTCTGGCCACATGTGAATAAGTGTCGAAGAAATCTTCTTCTTCTTTCTGGGCGTAGCCCTTGGCCACAAGCCTAGCCTTGTACTTTTCTATCATATCGTCGGGCCTAAGCTTCTTCTTGAACACCCACTTACATCCCAATGGTTTGCAACCATAAGGACGCTCAGTAAGCTCCAAAGTCCCGTTAGCCATGATGGAATCCACCTCGCTATGGACCGCATCCTTCCAGTAGTCAGCTTCTAGAGATGCATACGCTTCTGAAATAGAAGTGGGACTATCCTCCACGAGGTATATGAAGAAATCATCACCAAAGGTCTTTACATTCCTTTATCTCTTGCCCCTACCAAGGGTTTCCTCATTATCCTCCTCAGGATTTTCATCATGTGTTTCTTTATAATATTCCATCGGAATGGCAGGTTCAGGAGTCTACTCAGATTCCTGTCTAGAAGTGCTCTGTACATCTCTCATGGGGAAAATGTTCTCAAAGAATGTAGCATCCTTGGACTCCATAATTGTACCGACCTTCATGTAAAGTACCTCAGATTTCACTACTAGAAATCTATAGCCAACACTATTCATAGCGTAGCCCAAATTAACACAGTCCATAGTTTTTGGTCCAAGCTTACGCTTTTTGGGGATCGGCACATTTACTTTCGCCAAGCAGTCCCAAGTTCGTAAGTACGAGAGTGTTGTCCTTCTCTTGGTCCACTTCTCATAAGGAGTGATCTCGTTATCCTTTGTCGGAAGACTCGAAACTTTATTCAGGACATGACATGATGTCATTATAGCCTCCTCCCACCATGCCTTGGATAAACCCGACGTATCTAACATGGCGTTAACCAAATCAGTTAGAGTACAGTTTTTCCGCTCGGCAACCCCGTTTGACTGGGGTGAGTAGGGAGGCGTCCTCTCGTGAATAATACCGTGTTCCGCACAGAAGGCATCAAACTCTTTCGAGAAGTACTCTCCACCACGATCTGACCGGACTCGTTTAATTTTCTTTTCGAGTTGATTCTCAACTTCTGCCTTATAGATTTTAAAGTAGTGTAGAGCCTCATCCTTGGTATTTAACAGATACACATAGCAATATCTAGTGGAATCATCTATCAAAGTCATGAAATATTTATTTCCACCTTTAGTCAATACACCATTCAACTCACAAAGATCAGAATGTATGAGTTCAAGTGGCGCCAAGTGTCTCTCCTCTGCTGCCTTGTGAGGCTTGCGAGGTTGCTTAAGTTGCACACACGAATGGCACTTAGAACCTTTGGCTAAAGTGAAACTCGGGATTAAATTCAATTTTGCTAGCCGCATCATAACACCGAAACTAATGTGACAAAGACGTGAATGCCAAACTTCAGATTCATTAACACTCAAATGAATATTGTTCACGACTTTATTACATAGATCTGCAAGAGAAAGGCGGAACATGCCTCCGCATTCATAACCCTTTCCAACAAATAGTGCACATTTCATAACAACTAATTTATTAGACTCGGATACCAACTTAAACCCTTCTCTACATAGAAGAGAGCCACTAACGAGGTTCTCCTTGATGGCATGGACATGTTGCACGTTCTTCAGCTGCACGATCCTTCCCGAAGTAAACTTCAGATCGACCGTGCTAACACCAAGAACAGAAGCAATAGCGCCAGTCCCCATCAGTACGGACCCGTGACCTATGGTCTGGTAAGAAGAAAACAATGAAATGTCAGCACACACATGAACACCTGCACCTGTGTCGACCCACCAATCAGTGGAAGGCCAAACTGAAAATACAGCAAATAAATTACCGTACCCAGATGCACCACTCTCATTGTTGCTCACAATCATATTGACAGACTTGGAGTCCTGCCCTTGCTTCTTGTACTTGTTTGGACACTTGTTGGCCCAATGTTCAACCGAACCATAAGTAAAGCAGCCCTCATCCTTCTTGTTCTTCTTGAAGGTCTTCTGACCCTTCTTCTTAAAGTCGGCATTCTGTTGGACACCGTTCTTTCCCTTGGGCTTGTGGGAATTGGAGTTCTTCTGATGTACCATATTGGCCACAGAAGTTCCTTCGACCCCTTTTCCATGCGAGTCCTTTGCCCTTGAATTCTGCTCAACACTCAGATGGCCAATGACATCCTCCACAGAGAATTCACGCCTTTGATGTTTCAGAGTGGTGGCAAAGTTCCTCCAGGAATTGGGGAGCTTAGCGATTATGCAGCCCGTGACAAACTTGCCCGATAACTCGCACTTAAGAAGCTCAAGCTCCTTAACAATGCATATTATCTCATGAGCCTGCTCCAATACAGGACGGTTTTCAACCATCTTGTAATCGTGAAACTGCTCTATAATATACATCTCGCTCCCTGCATCGGCAGCCACGAACTTAGATTCGAGCGCCTCCCCCAAGTCCTTGGCAGACCGCATATGCAAATATGCGTCAACCAGCTTATCTCCAATCACGCTCAGAACTGCCACGAGGAACAGGACAGTGGCCTCCTTGAACGCATTCTCCTGTTCAGGAGCGATCGTTCCTGTGGGAGTCACACCGGCGACCCAGAACACGTTCATGGCCGTGAGCCATAAGGTGGTTTTAGTCTGCCAACGCTTAAAGTACGTCCCCGTAAACAGGGACGGTTTCAGTGCAGCAGCAAAACCAGAATTCGAAAAACTCCTACACACGTTAGGGTTTTGAATTGTTGAGTAAATAGGTAGTTTTTCGATTAAATAAATCCATGAATAAATCATGAGCATTACATGGACAACATTGAGAACACACTGATTACGATTTAACAGAGCATGTACTACGCACGTAGTAGAAACATCTACGCATATCGCTAGTACTGCTACAACAAAAAGAAACACGAGTGGGAGAAGCGAAGTATACCCTCCAATATGCGAGGCGGCGGCGGTGATGGTGGCAGCAGCCGCGGCATCCTCGGCGGCCTTCTTGTCGGCCTCGGCCTTCTCAGCGGCAGCACGGTCGGTGTCGGTCGACATGGTGATGACGAAGGTGATGCGGACGTAGATGAACAGAAGCAAGCAGTCGCGTAGTCGCTACCCAAAAACCTAATCGCCCCTCTCCCGTACAGGACCCGGAGAGGCGGGGTTTCGGAGGCCTGCTCTCCCGTCAACCGTGTACGCGGTGAACGGGATGGAGTCGCCGGTGGCAGCAGCAGCAGAGGAACAACGTGGGCGTGGAGGCGTAGATGCGTTCTGTTTCGCTGCGGCTAGGGTTGGCAGCGCCCCACATATGTATGTGTGGCCGCGCGTGGAGAGACGTGGGCTGAACCCACGTCCAAGTCGGTAGCCCATGATCCGACGTCTCAGATCATGGCCCTACCAGTCAAAGACTCTCCGTTCCTGACCGGCAAAAAGAAGCGCATAGGAGTGAGCTCAGCTCGGCTCAATCCCGCAACCCGCGGCGTGGCGAGGCAAGCGGAGGAGGAGGAGTGCACGAGGGTTTCTTTTCTTCTCAAGCTCCAATAGCATGAGGGAGAGAATCCCTTATAAACCACTCCAACTCTCCTTCCACTGGCATGGTGGGACTAAACTTTTCACCACCTTATCATGCCACCTACATGGGCCCTTAGAGATTAAATCTGAAATTGTCATATGGGCTCTAGGTCCATCTCATATTTCAACAAAGATCGCTTTAGACCGTCTCTGGGTTGTCAATGATATCCATCAACATTCATGTGGCCATAATGCCTCGGTGATTAAGGAACCAGGCGAATAGTCCAAGAAGTTCTAGGAAGTAACGTTCCTTGCATGTTGGTCGGCATTCCTGGCTTCTTCAGCCTCATGATGTAATTCGTATTTCTCAAAACATTACTATGCATCAATAAAGCGGGTGAATTGTTCTAAAAAAAGATTGCGTCCATTGATTCTATCTTTATTAATATGGGACATCAAATTAACGGTCAAATGTTTTTCTTGCAAGATTTTATTATATGTCTATTTTTCTTACTAACTCGTAATATACTTTTAATATATAATAGATTCCTCTGTGCAGTAAAAAAATAGACTTTTTGTTGAAAGTTTGAGGTCACTTTTCTAAATGATGCAATGAACTTAGGCACATTTTATGCGTTTGATCTTGTTTTATCTAGATGATGACACTCTAAACAATATTTCTTCCAAACAAAATTCCCTATCATCAAAATATACTGTGTTTCCATAAACATCATGTTTCCAAATATCAAATTATTTGTTAGTGGTTCCTGCAGCAACACGCAGGGTATCATAGTAAAGTAAGTTATTGGGAACAAAGGAGTTAGTCTCACTATTTTCGTAGAAGTGTTTCATGATTCTCATCTATTATTTCTTAGCAACATAATCATATGAAAAACAAGAGATAAAAGTTACACCTTAAAAATGTATCTGATTTTTGTTCTTTTATTTGACAGAAATAGATAGTTGACGCTTTCGGCACAGTAAAGATGATAGCTTGCATTTGCGAGGGCGCTATGCTAGTCTCAATAGTAATCACAAGCAAAATACTTGCATGTCTTGCATGACAAAACTTTGCAGCAAGATAAACATTATGGCATATATGTATCTTCATATAAGTCTGCTTTACAAATTTTCAAGTGTCTAGAATCAAGAAATCCCACATCACAACTACAAGTCCACATTCCATGTCGCACCTACTGAAATGATTATTCAAATAATAAAGATGGTTATGTAGATCTATTATTAGACAGTAGTCTGAACATGATCATGCATCACTTTAGATATTTGACGTTGTGGTGCCCTTGTACCGCCTTGGTCTTGTGCTAATATATATGGTCCACTGTACGTTCATCTCAGAACATCCGGAAATCTTCTCAACTTTGGTCCATTCCCCAGGCGTTTTGGCTTTATATCCTATATATGTTAACAAATGAAATATCATGCACTGGAGTTCTAAATAAAAATACTCATAACACTGAAAAAACCTATGAATGAAGGAGATACTCTACCAGTGACACGTTCCACTTCCTACTACACGGACTAAGCTTTGCCACTGACATGCATGCTGGTTATTTTCGCTGCTAGACCTGAGGCTTCAAGTGATATCAGTGAATATCACTTCTCTTGCCGACATGCACCGGTCAAGATCAGTTTTTCTTAGGCAACAGGATTATTTGCAATAGAAACATGGGTAGTCTATATACAATTATACACATACTACTACTAGTTCATCTTAGTACTGATTAG
The DNA here is from genome assembly GCF_002162155.2 of Triticum dicoccoides. Taxonomy (NCBI): domain Eukaryota; kingdom Viridiplantae; phylum Streptophyta; class Magnoliopsida; order Poales; family Poaceae; genus Triticum; species Triticum dicoccoides. Next base: position 682,571,470 of record NC_041391.1, read on the forward strand.
ACTGATGTTTCCATTGAGTAACTGGGTACATATTTAGGATGCAAACCAAACCTAGCAGTATCAACACTGATATGATGTGATACAAAAAACCTCTACTACACACATATCTCTACTAACTGTCAATGCACACCACTATTTGGTTTCCTCAAAAAAATGTTGCACAAAAGACTTAAGGTATATACAAGATTAGACAAAGGCATCAACCACAACCTTGTTATATTCGTATTAAGAAGATGAAAAATATAAGGCGCAAGAATTAACAGATATGATGTCCAGAAGACAGTGTGTTTGGGCTATTGCAGGATACCTGGTCGAATATCGCTGTAGGTATGGCAAGTGTCGCCACTGCATTAGGGGCGTCTACTATTCCAGATATCCTACCTTCACATGGACAGCATGACAGTAAAATATAGACCTGCATACAACCCAAAGTTAAGAACTTTTGGTAATATCACTCTCACATGATATAGACCTGCATACAATCCAAAATACATTGTTGTAGTTAATAATCCTAGTGCCTACCTGCTCCTTGGAGTACCCAAATCTAGAAAGGTACTCAATGGCGTTGAGAACTGCACGCTTGTAGGCAACTGATGCATCAAGGAAATGTTGTTTCCCCGACTCATCCACGCTGATGCCCTCGAAGACTAACCATTCCGAGAAACGCGGCTCCACCGGACCTATCTCAAAGATAGGATTTACATGAAGTGGTGTTGGACCAACAGGAGTCAAGTATTCCTTCATGCCACCTCTTATAATTTCACACCTACATAAAATAAATCATTAGAGCTTCACAAGCACACCACAAGAAGTGAATCACATAGGCAATTCTTTTATTATGCAACTAGCAAATTCAGCAACTCCTGTAAGGTTAATCAACTAAGGCTGCGTTTGGCAGCTCAGTATTTTTCAAGTTTTACAAGGATACCATGGTTTTGAGAAAAAACACTGGTTTTAAATACTTTGACGTGTTTGGCATAAATTAATACTTCAGTTTTATAAACTGTAGTATGTCTGATACTGTGGTTTTTTTGCGGTATTTGCAAAAGAGGTCTTGACCTCTTTTTTCGTAAACACAGAAACGCTTGCTTGACTTCTTCTACATGTCGTCATTTATCCGCCATTGCTTCGTCTTCCCTGCAGCCATCCTGGGAAGAAAAGTACGTGCTCTTCTACATTGACTACTCTGCCATTCCAACGACCTACCTCCACTTGACGACTCCGTCGTTGATTTATTTAATCCGTTGCCTATTGTTCCATTGCCACAAGGGGCAGCCCGTAGAACGATTAGAGCATCTACAGCCGGGCCTCTAATACCTATCTCAAACGTCCAGACAGGTCATTCGGTCATTGACCGGTCAAAAAAATCGATCCAAGCGGACCTCTCAAACCGTGGACAAACGTCCGGATTGACTAGCACCCCTCATATCCAGCTCAAATATATGACGGATATGGGGCGGCCCGGTCACGCCCAGGCACGTCCGCAAGCCCGGCCCACCATCGACCCCACAAAAAACCCCAATCTGGGTGGCGAGCTCAAACCCTAGCTCACTTTGCCCCTCTCTCCCACTCCATCCACTCCTCTCCCTCTCCCTTCCCGATCCCATCCACCACGATGAGCAGCTCCGGCAGCAACCCCTACTCGGAGCTCGACTACGAGGAGGAGAAGGCCCTCCGCATTGCACTGGAGCGGTCCAAGATGGAGACCGACGGCAACTCCGGATCTGGAGTATCGCCGCATCTCTCGGCCGGCACAGCACGGACGCCGGAGCTGGACCCTCCAGGCCCGCCGCAGCGATACAAGGACAACACAGTCCGCGTCGGCCGCGCGCCATCTCCTTCCCCCGCCAACCGCTCCTCCAGGCGGCCAGCGCTGGGTGCTTGTGCCCGCGCCTCCGGCCCGCATGCGCACTCTGGAGTCGAACTTGTCCGGGGACGAACTATGATCTTTTGGATGGTGGTGAAGTATGTTAATGTCCGTTTGCACCCGATCTTGTGTTCCTCTACAGCCGATTTTTGTTGTCCGTCATTTGATCACATAGGATAGATCAACGTTTGCATCTCTAGTATGGACATAAGGCGCCGAATATGAGATACGCGGATGCAGAGTGGCAAATACGAAGGGTGCCCGGTCAGTGCCCGCGGACGCTTGAGGGTCTGTATTTGCCAACTGCGGCTTTAGATGCTCTTAGAATGGGAAGTTGATCGATTGATCCCGACTTCCCGATACAAAGCATACTAAGCTAGCTAGCCAATTGATTGTGTGAATGGCCCTACACACAGCCCGATTGTAACTCCTTGTCCTTCAGTGCAGCTGTGTTTAGTTCAGCTCGACGATGAATGCATCAATTAAACCAAGAAAAGTGAGGAATACTGTATTTGCCAAACATCTCCATAGTTTTGCTAAAACTGAGAAAAACCGTGATTTCTAAAAACTGAAGTATCCATTGCCCACACATTTGAATACTGAGGTTTTCACTTACTACGGTTTTGGAAAAACTGTGTAGCCAAACTAGGCCTAAGAATTGCAGTTTGTTAGGTACAATATGAATTAACAATGTTGTTAGAAATATAGCTATATGCACTAGTATCTATTTATCTCTGCCCATCTGGATCTTACAGGTCTCAAGCAAGCAGCTGTTAAGATGCTTCCTGCTACTGTGCCAGCCTAGTTTCTTGATGACGAATGGTGAAACTTAATAATGGGAATTTCTATTACATTAATGGATCTGGCCATCTGGGTTGTCCAGCAAACAACTACTCCTATGAGACACCAGTCACATTTAAAACATAGTATAATGTGACAAGTATTGAAAAGTGTAGAAAAGAGCAAATTAAGGAAATTACTTTAGCTCAAGGAATCCACTCATTTCTATTGCTCCACAAAATGAGACTTCACCATCACCTTGGGAGAAGTGCATATCACCAGTACTCAAATTTGCTCCTTCAACAAATACTGGTAGATAAACTTTGGAACCTCTGCTTAGATTCTTTATGTCACAGTTACCCCCATTCTCTCTTCCAGGAATCGTTCTTGCTGCTTCATTTGCAATTTTTTCCCATTCAGCAGTCCCTTCTTGCATCTGCAGAACATTGCACGCATTGTGAACTTATCTCTCTGACAATACATAAACAAAGTATCGATGAACACGGGGCTTGGGATTGTTTGGATTGCTAATTATATGAACCTGATCACTGGCAATTTAATTTTATTGAGTATATTCTTTCAATCTGTTCAGTCTACATCTGCCAGCGGTGGCGATATTTTTTGTTGTTAACTTTTCTCCAACCGTTCTTTGACTCCGTGTCGTGGTGGTTAGCTAGACTTGGTCTGTCATCTCTGTAAGGAGTGATTATTAGAGGATTATAGATCTTCTCAGCTGCATCTTGCTGGTGGAGGAAGGCCAAGTGAGGTGAACAAATGGGGATCGGCTCGAGAGATCAAATGGTGTGTCAATCATGATTTAGATCCCAGGTGACCATTTTTGGCTACGCGTTGTGGCCATCTCTATTCAGCATCAGACAAAAAGTGTTTAGCAACAGTACAAAAACATTTTGTTATCTTCCAATTTTTGCAATGGTTTCTTCACGCCTTAATAATGTAGAACATGTAAATCCGTCTATTCCTGAGTTCCGCCAGGTTGTAAAATGCATGCTGATTTTACCAATGCAAGGAAGATGAGGGATCACCCCTGCCTTTTTTAGGGTATATATACCCCTGGTTTCAGAAACAAATTACTCCAATATATTTCCTAAATAAATAGTATCTGCGTGCAAAACTGTTGCACTGGAATTATGGGTCACATAACAAAATTAATCATTTTTATTTATTTCTCTACAAAACTCAAAGCTTACAACTCAGATGCATCGACAGAAAGAAAGTAGAACTTGAAAAGCTGTAAAAGTGAAACCATTCATGAGGCAGCACATCATACCTTCCCAAGTAAGCAGTTGTGGGAGGTTGGTAAGCTAGCAAGGGGTCTCTGGTGTAGAACTTGACACAAATTCAGAGACTCGTGACCCGCCTCGACCAATTCTCTTTCCCTTTGGTTCCATATATTGAGAAGCTCGGCTGACGGTGCAGTTCCCACTATACCAGGATGAGTTAACCCCGGAAACCGAACACCTGTGGTATGCACAAAATGGAACTATTTGAATGATATAGAGCTGAAATGCTTCATTTATAGTAATATATAGCAACAGCTTTTACCTGGTATCTGAGGGGAGTGCGTGTAAATTCCTTCGAAATACCAAATGGCTTTTCTTGCACTCGGGAAGTGGTCAGTTAAGAACCCGCCTCCATGCTCCCTTTCAAATGTTCCAGTATAACCCCACTCGTCACCGGGAAGCGGGCCGAGGTTGCAGATCTCCACCGCAAGAAGATCACCGGGTGAAGCTGGAACCCCTTCGGAATCAACTACTCTAAGTGGGCCACTGAGATAGTGAGGCTGTGGAAAACCCATAATCAGTTTGTTGGCACAATTAACACTTGCTTCTATTTGATGCATGCATGAGAGAAATGCTTCTCTACCATAATAAACAGAACATCAAACCATAGTCAACAAATAGAAGCAACTTCCAACCCCGATCTAGATCGAACAGTCTTCGCCGCCTTGTCTAACAAACATTTCTTCCATAAAAACAAGTGAATGCATACTTACCGCTGCAAAATCCAGAGATTTGATATCGTCTGCCGAGTCATCATCTCTAACCTGCCCTCCGGTACAATCGACCATCTCAACACGGAATAATTCCCCTTGAGTCACATCGGCGACCGGAGGGATGTCCGGGTGCCAGCGGTTGTGGAGAGGAACCTCCTGCTCCCATGGCTTCTTCTTCACATCTATGGGCACTACAAGCCTGGGAGTGAGAGGAGCCATGTTAATTTGTTATGCCAGCTTCAGAGTTCAGAGCTTCATCGTCCCTTTGTAAGGCAAGGCACCCTTCCTACATGCATTAATTCCCGGAAAATGGCGATGCGTACGTAGCCGGCCGAGATGGGTAATCTTTCAATGCATTGAGGCGTTGTGTGTGTAGGTGGCGCGTGCAGCCTTGCAAGCGCAGCACATGCAAGTTGAGCCAAAGCTCGCTGATGCAGCACGTCTGGATGTATTGTCCCGTCAGTCCGTCACCCACCGTTTACGAATGGTTCAGCGGTACTGCAATAATGCAGCCGGCGGAGGGTTGCGTATTGTTCGTTGTCTCTCACATGCGTCTATGAATTACTACGCGATTGATTAAGATTTATCAGTACACACTTTCGGAT
>NC_041391.1:682577025-682636525 GCF_002162155.2 Triticum dicoccoides
CACACATTTATATTTATAAATCTTGTTCAAGAATTTGTTGGATTAACCAGTTAACTACTTGTCGATTAAGCCCTATTCATAGGATCATCGAGTAGCCGATAAAGTGATAAATCATCCAACTAATGGATTAACTTGCCTGTTAGCCTACTAATACTCTACTCGTCAGCTAACCGAGCATCTACCGGTTAACGATTTCGTCAACAATGTTTATAAATTGTTGAAACCGAAACTGGATTTATAGTGTTCAACCGGATGGGATAATGGGCACTACTGGATTCAGCATGCGTGTGCCTTGAAATTGAAACTGTCAACCTGGCCTTCTGGTCAAGCCTCGACATATATTCTTAGTACATCACCATCGCCGGCTGGCCGGCCGGACGGCAAGGTGATGATTGGACCCTGGCTGATTAAGAATTCGCCGCTACTACTCTCGCTGCTCACTGCATCCGGCCGGCCAGCACAATGGCCGTCCCACCCTCGCGAAAACAAACACGAAAAACCGTTGTTTATTGATCAATCTTTGACTAGCTAGCACGTACGTACACTCGATGGCCGGCAAGGCGATGGCTGCTGGATCTTTTGTTTTTTGATGAGGCGATGGCTGGATCTTGACTGCCTGGAAAAACGTACGCTGGCCGTGGCTGTGTCGGCGGTGACTGCGTCAGCCGACCTTCCCAAACTCGCCTAGCGGATCCAGATGACTATAGCAGTGGCATACATGCAATTTGGCACCAGTCTCTGCTGATCAAACTTCCAGCAGGCAAAGAACAACAGTGGAAGACGATGAGGGAAGTGCATGCAGTTTTCCACTTCAGAATGGATCGAGGTGTTCCCTCTCGGCCGTTGACTCCTGGCACTTCTGTGCTAAGCAGTCACGGCAATTCATGAAAGGATGGGGTGCGAACGTAGGCCGGGACGTTGGTGAGCGGAAGAAAGCCCTCCTTGAGGCCATCCAGTCCCTCGACTTGCGGGCTGATTCCGCAGGCCTTTCAGCTGAGGAATGGATGCTTGGATACGACCTGGAAGACCAACTCACGGTCATCTATACGGATGAGGAGGCGTACTTGTGCTTGCGAGGTACGCACAATTGGGTCCTCAAGGGGGATGCCAATACCGCCTACTTCCAGGCCATTGAGAACGGCCGCCGTCGTCGTAACTCCATCCCTCTCCTTTGGGACGGAGAGACCCTCCTGCAGCGACCGGAAGACATCAGGGCCCATGTAGACGGCTTTTACAAAGACCTACTCTCTGCCTCCCCGCAGGGAGGGCTTGCCCTCGCGCATGACATCTGGCCGGCACACTGTTGTGTCTCACCTGCGAACAATGTGGCCCTCACGGCCCCGTTCTCCGAACAGGAAGTGTGGGAGGCCATTCATGAACCCCTCTTCGGCCCCCGGTCCGGATGGCCTTCCGGTGAAGTTCTTCCAGTCTTTCTGGGAGGTAATTAAGCCGGAGGTGATGGCCCTGTTTGAGGAGTTCATTGTTTGGTCCATCGACCTCACCAGGTTGAACTTTGGGGTAATCACCCTCATCCCTAAAGTACTTGGAGCTTCGGATATCCGTCAATTCCGCCCAATTACGATGATTAATATCATCTTCCGCATCCTCACTAAGGGGTACGCCATTAGGGTGGCCCCAATCGCTGACCGGATCACGCACCCGGATCAGTCAGCGTTTATCCAGGGCCGGTACATCTTGGACGATGTCCTGGTGTTTCACGAAGTGCTCCATGAGGTGCACTCCAAACACCTCAAGGCAGTCTTTCTGAAACTGGATTTCCACAAGGCGTACGACACAGTCAGTTGGTCCTTCCTTCGGGAATGCTTGCTCCGGAAGAGCTTGGACGACAAATGGGTCACTCGGGTTATGAAAATGGTCTCCTCGGGCCGTACAACGGTGAACATCAATGGCGAGGTTGGACCTTTCTTCCCCACACTCTGTGGGGTGCGCCAGGGCGACCCATTCTCCCCGTTCCTCTTCAACATGGTCGTGGATGCTCTGGCGGCCATTTTAGATAAGGCCAAAGTGGAGGGTCACATTAAGGGCATTGTGCCGCATCTTGTTGGAGGGGACGGGATATCCCTCCTTCAATACGCTAATGACACTATTATTATGGTGGAAAGCTCAGCGAGCGACATCACGAACTTGAAGTTCCTCCTGTTATGCTTTCAGCAGATGTCGGGCCTCAGGGTCAACTTCGACAAAAGTGAGGTGATGGTCTTGGGATATTCCCAAGACGAGCGTCAGAGCATTGCGAACCGGCTTAATTGCCAGCTCAGGTGTTTCCCCACGACTTATCTGGGATCGCCATTAGTGATTCGCGGATCGCGGTGGCTGAGCTGCGCCCCTCGGTTGGGAAGCTTCAGCACCACATTGAGCCCTGCCAGGGCAGGTGGCTGTCGAAGGCTGCCCGGACGGTGCTCATTAACTCGTCCCTCTCCAGTCTGCTCTTATTCATCATGAGCTTCTACAGCTTTTCGGAGACCCTGCATCATGAGATTGCCACTGTCCAGGGACGCTTCTTCTGGGTTGGCAAGGGTGATAAGCAGAAGTACCACATGGTTCTGTGGTCGGAGATCTGTAAGCCACGTGACAAGGGCGGTCTTGGGATCATGTCATCCAAACGCATGAACACTGCCCTCCTGACTAGGTGGTTGTGGCGGATTGCCAACGGTGAGGGTGGTATGTGGCTTCGCCTCATTCAGCAAAAATACCTCCGTGGCCAGCCTCTCGCCTTCTGCCAGCGGTCTGGGGGTTCCCAGTTCTGGCAATCCATCGTCCAACTCCTCCGCGTCCTTCACATTGGGACCTCCAACTCGGTTGGCTCGGGCACTGCCACGCTGTTTTGGTTCGATAGATGGGCCAGTGCCATGCCCCTCGTAGCCTGCTTCGCTGACTTGTTCTCCATCGCGGTTGATCCGTGAATTTCGGTCGCGATGGCCCTTACTGACTTAGGGAAACTCACGTTCCGTCGTCCTTTTGGTCTGGCTGAGGTCGCTGACTGACATGAGTTGCTCGACTGCATTGCTCTCCACGAGCCAGATCTTGAGATAGGAGATGACCCCACCAGATGGTGTCTTGAGCCCTCGGGGCAATTCTCCACTAAGTCTCTCTACCAGGCCATCGCCCCCTCGATGGGCCATGAGGCGCTCACCACCATTTGGGAGATCCGACTCCCCTTGAAGATTAGGATTTTCTTGTGGCAATGGATTCGCGGCCGCCTTTCGTCCGGCGTGGAGTTCCTGGAGCGCAACGGACCCGGTGATGAGCAGTGCCCGCTTTGCGGGCCTGAAGAGGATTCAAACCATATCTTCTTCACCTGCGTGTCCGCGTAGTTCCTCTGGAGTTGTTTCCGCGAAGTAGTGGGTGGAAGTTGGGATCACAACAACTTCCCCGCTCTCTTTGCCGAACTCCAGTCGCTTGCACCCTCTGTGTGCCACAATAGGTGGCTGATCATTGGGGTGCTTGTCTGGACGTTGTGGACTGTTAGGAATAAGCTTGTGATTCAGCGTATCTCTTTTCGTCGTGCTACTAACGCTTTGTTCAAATGGTCTGGTTTCTTGCAGCTTTGGCGGCCGCTTAGCCGTCCCAGGGAGAGAGACGCTGATACGTCCATTGTGCATCCTGCTTTTATATCAATATTTATTGCATTATGGGCTGTTATTACACATTATATCTCAATAGTTATGGCTATTCTCTCTTATTTTACAAGGTTTACCATGAAGAGGGGGAATGCCGGCAGCTGGAATTCTGGCTGGAAAAGGAGCAAATATTGGAAACCTATTCTGCACAGCTTCAAAAATCCTGAAACTCCACGGAAGTCAGTTTTGGAATTAATAAGAATTACTGAGCGAAGAAAACACCAGAGGGGGCCCACAACCTGGCCAGGAGGGTGAGGGCGCGCCCACCCCTACTGGGTGCGCCCCCTGTCTCCTGGGCCCCCTGGTGGCCCTTCGGTGCCCATCTTCTGCTATATGAAGGCTTTTACCCTGGAAAAAATCAGAGGCAAGCTTACGGGACGAAACTCCGCCGCCACGAGGCGGAACCTTGGCGGAACCAATCTAGAGCTCCGGCAGAGCTGTTCTGCTGGGGAAACTTCCCTCCGGGAGGGGGAAATCATCACCATTGTCATCACCAACGATCCTCTCATCGGGAGGGGGCAATCTCCATCAACATCTTCACCAACACCATCTCCTCTCAAAACCTTAGTTCATCTCTTGTATCTAATCTTGTATCAAAACCACAAATTGGTACCTGTGGGTTGCTAGTAGTGTTGATTACTCCTTGTAGTTGATGCTAATTGGTTTACTTGGTGGAAGATCATATGTTCAGATCCTTAATGCATATTATTACTCCTCTGATTATGAACATGAATATGCTTTGTGAGTAGTTACTTTTGTTCCTGAGGACATGGGTGAAGTCTTGCTATTAGTAGTCATGTGAATTTGGTATTCGTTCGATATTTTGATGAGATGTATGTTATCTCTCCTCTAGTGGTGTTATGTGAACGTCGACTATATGACACTTCACCATTATTTGGGCCTATAGGAAGGCATTGGGAAGTAATAAGTAGATGATGGGTTGCTAGAGTGACAGAAGTTTAAACCCTAGTTTCTGCGTTGCTAAATAAGGGGCTGATTTGGATCCGTATGTTTCATGTTGTGGTTAGGTTTACCTTAATACTTCTTTTGTAGTTGCGGATGCTTGCAATAGGGGTTAATCATAAGTGGGATGCTTGTCCAAGTAAGGGCAGTACCCAAGCACCAGTCCACCCACATATCAAATTATCAAAGTACCGAACATGAATCATATGAGCGTGATGAAAACTAGCTTGACGATAATTCCTATGTGTCCTCAGGAGCTCTTATCTCATTATAAAAAATTGTCCAGGCTTGTCCTTTGCTACAAAAAGGATTGGGCCACCTTGCTGCACTTTATTTACTTTCATTGCTTGTTACCCGTTACAATTTATCTTATCACAAAACTATCTATTACCTACAATTTCAGTGCTTGCAGAGAAAACCTTACTGAAAACCGGGCAGAAATGACAAATCTGACCTATGGACAAAATTATTTCACAAACTAAACTGTGTTTGAAAAAATTTCACCCAACTGACCTTTTTGTGTAGCGCTCGGCATCTAGGCGTCACACTACATTGTGCAGCGCCTAGCTCTCAAGCGCTACACGTCTAGCCAGTGTCGCACCCCAGACTGCCGAAAAAGGCTAAGTCAGTGTGCAACGCCTGAGAGCTCAGCGCTACACTATACAGTGTAGCGCCTAACATATAGGCGTTGCACTACTGAACTTGGTCATGACATGCACCATCCAAGGTCACGTAGCATCTATGAATCTAGCTAACCTACCTTCAGACATGTCGCTGTCGCCCTATCCCCTAGCTCGTTTCAGTCCTTTGCTATGGACACGAGATGGATAGAGCGGTAAGTGCATATGTGCCATGCCCACGTGAGCCTGGCGAGGCTCCGCCTGGCTGCCCCAATGCGACGGAAACACCTCGACCGCGCCATCTGCGGACATGCTAGTTCTTGTTCTGGGACGCATGCAAACCTATCCATGCATGCATCAGCGTATTTATACACTACTCTGTGTTGTGCTGCTTCCGAAAGAAGCTTGCTTTGTTTACAGTGACGTTGGGCGAAAGGCTGAAGTATACCGGCCACTAATGCAGCGCCTAGCTCTCAGGCGTTACACACTGACTTAGCATGTTTGAGGCAGCCTGGGATGTGACACTGGCTAGGCGAGTAGCGCCTGAGACCTAGGCGCCGCACAGTGTAGTGTGACGCCTAGATGTCGGGCGCTACACAAAAGGGTCGGTCGGGTGAAATTTTTTTAAACACAGTTTAATTTGTGAAATAGTTTCGTCCATATGTCAGATTTTTCATTTTTGCCCTGAAAACCGCTTGTCATTTCCTTCTGCTCCTCGTTGGATTCGACACTCTTACTTATCGAAAGGACTACGTTAGATCCCCTATACTTGTGGGTCAGCAAGACTCTTTTCTGGCACCGTTGTCGGGGAGTGAAGCGCGTTTGGTGAGTGGAACTTGGTAAGGAAATATTTATATAGTATGCTGAAATTTTCTGTCACTTGTTACTATGGAAACTAATCCTTTGAGGGGCTTGTTCGGGATATCTTCATCCCGACCAGAAGAGCAAAGAGTTGCTCCTCAACCTACTGAATCTACTGAAAATATTAACTTTGAGATTCCTTCGGGTATGATAGAGAAACTGCTAGCTAATCCCTTTGCAGGAGACGGAACATTGCATCCCGATTTATACCTTATCTTTGTGGATGAAGTTTGTGGATTATTTAAGCTTGCAGGTATTCCCGATGATGTTGTCAAAAGGAAGGTCTTCCCTTTATCTTTGAAGGGAGATGCATTGACATGGTATAGGCTATGTGATGATGTGGGATCTTGGAATTATAGACGATTGAAGTTGGAATTTCACCAGAAGTTCTATCCTATGCATCTTGTTCATCGTGATCGTAATTACATATATAATTTCTGACCTCGCGAAGGAGAAAGCATCGCTCAAGCTTGGGGGAGGCTTAAGTCAATGTTATATTCATGCCCCAATCATGAGCTCTCCAGAGAAATGATCATTCAAAAAATTTATGCTCGGCTTTCTCCCAATGATCGCAACATGCTCACTACTTCCTGTGTTGGCTCTTATATGCTGAAGACTATTGAATTCAAATGGGTTTATTGGAAAGAATTAAACGCAACTCTGAAGATTGGGGTTCCGAAGATGGTAAGGAGTCAGGTATGACACCTAAGTTTGATTGTGTTAAATCTTTTATGGATACCGATGCTTTTCGTGGATTTAGTGTTAAATATGGACTTGACTCTAAGATAGTAGCTTCTTTCTGTGAATCTTTTGCTACTCACGTCGATCTCCCTAAGGAGAAGTGTTTTAAATATAATCCCCCCATTGAAGTAAAAGTAGTTGCACCTATTACAGTTGAAGAAAAGACTGTCACTTATAATGATCCTATTGTTCCTACTTCTTATGTTGAGAAACCTCCTTTTCCTGTTAGGATAAAGGATCATGCTAAGACTTCGACTGTTGTTCGTAAGAGTAATACTAGGACTTATACACCTCCTGGGCAAATCAAAGTTGAACCTAGTATTGCTTTGGTTAAAGATCTTCTGGATGATGATTTAGATGGGCATGTTATTTATTTTTGTGGTGAGACTGCCAATATTGCTAGACCAGATGCTAAGATACATAGACCTGTTGCCATTTGGGATTGTTAGAGATGTTGAAGTCTTGTGTGGGAAGGTTAAATATCCTGCTGATTTTCTTGTTCTTGGTTCCCAACAAGATGACTTTTGTCCCATTATTTTTGGTAGACCCTTCTTGAATACTGTTAATGCTAGGATTGATTGTGAAAAGGATATTGTTACAATTGGCTTAGAGGATGTGTCTCATGAGTTTAATTTTGCTAAGTTTCATAGACAACCTCGTGATAGAGAATTACCTAGTAAGGATGAGATTATTGGTATTGCTTCTATTGTCGTGCCTCCTACTGATCCGTTAGAACAATATTTGCTAGACCATAAAAATGATATGTTTATGAAGGAAATAAGGGAAATAGATGAAGTGTTCCTTCAACAGGAACCTATTCTGAAACACAACTTACCTGTTGAAATCCTAGGGGGTCCCCCTCCGCCCAAGGGTGATCCCGTGTTTGAACTCAAACCATTACCTGATAATCTTAAGTATTCTTATCTTGATGAAAAGAAAATATATCCTGTTATTATTAGTGCTAACCTTTCAGAGCAAGAAGAAGAAAGATTATTGAAAACTCTGAAGAAGCACCGTGCTACTATTGGATATACTCTGGATGATCTCAAGGGCATTAGTCCCACGTTATGCCAACACAAAATTAATTTAGAGGACGATGCCAAACCAGTTAGAGATCCTCAACGATGATTGAATCCTAAGATGAAAGAAGTGGTAAGAAAGGAGATACTAAAGCTCCTTGAGGCAAGTATAATTTATCCCGTTGCTGATAGTGATTGGGTAAGCCCTATCCATTGTGTTCCTAAAAAGGGAGGTATTACTGTCGTTCCTAATGATAAAGATGAATTGATCCCGCAAAGAATTATTACATGTTATAGGATGGTAATTGATTTCCGTAAATTAAATAAAGCTACTAAGAAAGATCATTACCCTTTACCTTTTATCGATCAAATGCTAGAACTACTATCCAAACACACACATTTCTGCTTTCTAGATGGTTATTCTGGTTTCTCTCAAATACCCGTGTCAGCGAAGGATCAATCAAAAACTGCTTTTACTTTCCCTTTCGTTACTTTTGCTTATAGACGTATGCCTTTTGGTTTATGTAATGCACCTTCTACCTTTCAAACATGTATGATGGCTATATTCTCTGACTTTTATGAAAAGATTTGTGAGGTATTCATGGATGATTTCTCCGTTTATGGATCCTCTTTTGATGATTGCTTGAGCAACCTTGATCGAGTTTTGCAGAGATGTGAAGACACTAGTCTCGTCTTGAATTGTGAAAGGTGCCACTTTATGATTAATGAAGGCAGTGTCTTGGGGCATAAGATTTCTGAGAGAGGTATTGAAGTTGACAAAGCTAAAGTTGACGCTATTGAAAAGATGCCATGTCCCAAGGACATAAAAGGTATAAGAAGTTTCCTTGGTCATGCAAGTTTTTATAGGAGGTTCATTAAGGACTTTTCTAAAATCTTTAGGCCTCTGACTAATTTATTACAAAAAGATACTCCTTTTGTCTTTGATGATGATTGTGTAGAAGCATTTGAAATACTTAAGAAAGCTTTGATCATTGCACCTATTGTTCAGCCACCTGATTGGAATTTACCCTTTGAAATTATGTGTGATGCTAGCGATTATGTTGTAGGTGCTATTCTAGGGCAAAGAGTTGATAATAAATTGAATGTTATCCAGGATGCTAGTAAGACTCTTGATACTGCCCAGAGAAATTATGCTACTACTGAAAAAGAATTCTTAGCAGTTGTGTTTGCATGTGATAAGTTTAGACCTTACATTTTTGATTCCAAAGTTACTATTCACACTGATCATGCTACTATTAAATATCTTATGGAAAAGAAAGATGCTAAGCCTAGACTCATTAGATGGGTTCTCTTACTCCAAGAATTTGATTTGCATATTATTGATGGAAAGGGAGCTGAGAACCCCGTTGCAGACAACTTGTCTATGTTAGAGAATGTTCTTGATGACCCACTGCCTATTGATGATAGCTTTCCTGATGAACAATTAGCAGTCATTAATGCTTCTCGTACTGCTCCTTGGTATGCTGATTATGCTAATTACATTGTTACTAAATTTATACCACCTAGTTTCACATACCAGCAAAATAAAAAGTTCTTTTATGATTTAAGACATTACTTCTGGGATGATCCACACCTTTATAAAGAAGGAGTAGATGGTGTTATTAGACGTTGTGAACCTTAGCATGAACAGGAATAGATCCGACGCAAGTGTCACTCTGAATCATATGGAGGACACCATGCTGGAGATAGAACTGCACATAAGGTATTGCAATCTGGTTTTTATTGGCCTACTCTCTTCAAAGATGCTCGTAATTTTGTCTTATCTTGTGATGAATGCCAAAGAATTGGTAATATTAGTAGACGTCAAGAAATGCTATGAATTATTCTCTTGTTATTGAACCATTTGATGTTTGGGGCTTTGATTATATGGGACCTTTTCCTGCCTCTAATGGTTACACACATATTTTAGTTGTTGTTGATTACGTTACTAAGTGGGTAGAAGCTATTCCAACTAGTAGTGCTGATCATAACACCTCTATTGAAATGATTAAAGAAGTTAATTTTTCCGAGGTTTGGAGTCCCTAGATATCTTATGACTGATGGTGGTTCACATTTTATTCATGGTGCTTTTCGTAAAATGCTTGCTAAGTATGATGTTAATCATAGAATCACATCTCCTTATCACCCGCAGTCTAGTGGTCAAGTAGAGTTGAGCAATAGAGAGCTCAAATTAATTTTGCAAAAGACTATGAGTAGAGCTAGAAATAATTGGTCCAAGAAACTTGATGATGCATTATGGGCCTATAGAACTGCATACAAAAATCCTATGGGTATGCCTCCGTATAAGATGGTTTATGAAAACGCATGTCACTTACCTCTTGAACTTGAACATAAAGCATATTGGGCTATTAAAGAGCTCAACTATGACTTCAAACTTGCCGATGAGAAGAGGCTATTTGATATTAGCTCACTTGATGAATGGAGAACCCAAGCCTATGAGAATGCCAAGCTATTCAAAGAAAAAGTCAAATGCTGGCATGACAAAAGGATACAAAAGTGTGAGTTTAACGTAGGTGATTATGTGTTATTATTCAAATCTCGTTTAAGATTTTTTGCAGGAGAACTTCTCTCTAAATGGGAAGGTCCTTACGTTATCGAGGAGGTCTATCGTTCCGGTGCCATAAAAATCAACAACTTCGAAGGCACAAGTCCGAGGGTGGTGAACGTTCAAAGAATTAAACATTATATCTCAGGTAATCCTATCAATGTTGAAACTAATATTGTTGAAACGTAACCCCTGAGGAATACATAAGGGACACTGTCCAGAATGTTCCAGACTCCGAAAAGGAATAGATATGTGGTACAGTAAGTAAACCGTCTCCAAAACAATTCTAATGGCAATTTTTGTCAGTTTTGGAATATTTAAGAATTTTGGAAAGAAAGAAGTAGTCCGGGAAGGACATGAGGCCTCCACGAGGGTGGAGGGCGCGCCCACCCTTCCTGGGCGCACCCCCCTGTCTCGTGGACACCTCGTGTACCTCCCGGACTCCGTTTTCTTGCACGTTACGTATTTTGGTCGGTAAAAATTCATTATATAATCTCCCGAAGGCTTTGACCACCGTATCACGCAAATATCCTCTGTTTTTGTTTCGAGTTGTTCCTGTTGCAGTTTAAGAGCAAGATGTCTTCTCAAGAGTCAGTCGGGGAGAGTCGGGTGTCTCACCCGACACCAGGTCCAGGAGCAAATAGCGATGCTTATCACTTTGGACCATCAATGGAGGATGAGATGGAGGCCGACTTGAAAAGGATAGATGCCATGGAGGAAGATCAAGGAGTCACCTCTTGTCTCCAAGAAGGATTCATGATGGGGGAACTACATAGCTCGGCTATTCCAAATTCGATCGTCCCTTCCAACGTTAAATTTCTTTCTTATGAAAATATGAAAAAGAGCGTCACTTGTTCTCCAGAAGCTATGCAACATCCTTGGGTAAAGGGAGCTTTAGCTATTACGGGCAAGCTCCGCAAAGAAATTATGGACCTCAAACAACAAGTCAATAAGCTCGAGGAGGAGAATCGTATCCTGAGGGGCATCATCGCCAAGAAGATCATAACACCAACCATGAAGAAGGAGACATAATCACATGGGTATGGGCACTCCCCTTGGCAACTGCCAAGCTTGGGGGAGGTGCCCTGGTATCGTATCACCATCACACTCCAATCTTTACCGTTTTATTAGTTCGATCCTTTTAGTAGTATCTTGATATAGTAGATTGAAGTTTTAGTATCAATTAGTTTTGAGTTTTGCTTTGTGATCTCTTTATGTAATCGAGTCCGTGAGCTATCTATAATAAAGATTAGTGTTGAGTCAAGGGCTTTGCTATCTTGCTATGATCTTTGAGGAAGTAGAAAGAATAAAAGAATAAAAGAGCTCATATTAATCTTATGGATAGTAATGACTTCACACATAGAAAGTATGAGGCATAAAAGTTGTTGAGAGTTGACAAATGTAGTTTTGGTCATCGTTGCAATTAATAGGAAGTAATAAGAAAGGAGAGGTTTTCACATACAAATATATTATCTTGGACATCTTTTATGATGTGAGCACTCATTAAGTATGACATGCTAAAAGAGTTGATGTTGGACAAGGAAGACAACGTAATGGTTTATGTTTTCTCACATCTCAGCTAAAGTACATTGTCATTGACCTTCCAAACATGTTGAGCTTGCCTTTCCCCCTCATGCTAGCCAAATTCCTTGCACCAAGTAGAGATACTACTTGTGCTTCCAAATATCGTTAAACCCAGTTTTTGCCATGAGGGTCCACCAGACCTACCTATGGATTGAGTAAGATCCTTCAAGTAAGTTGTCATGTTGCAGGCAATAAAATTTGATATCTAAATATGTATGACTTATTAGTGCAGATAAAATAAGCTTTATACGATCTTGTTGTGGAAGCAATAAAAGCGACGGACTGCATAATAAAGGTCCGCATACAAGTGGCAATATAAAGTGACGTTCTTTTGCATTAAGATTTTATGCATCCAACCCTAAAACCACATGACACCCTCTGCTTCCCTCTGCGAAGGGCCTATCTTTTACTTTATGTTTTTTACTTTATGCTTGAGACAAGGTGATCTTCACCTTTCCCATTTCATTTTATCCTTTGGCAAGCTCCTCGTGTTTGAAAGATCTTGATATATATATCCAATTGGATGTAAGTTAGCATGAATTATTATTGTTGACATCACCCAAAGGTGAATACGTTGGGAGGCAACACACTAAGTGTTGGGGAACGTAGCAGAAATTAAAAATTTTCTACGCATCACCAAGATCAATCTATGGAGTAATCTAGCAACGAGGGGAAGAGGAGTGCATCTACATACCCTTGTAGATCGCTAAGCGGAAGCGTTCAAGTGAATGGGGTTGACGGAGTCGTACTCGTCGTGATCCAAATCACCGATGATCCTAGCGCCGAACGGACGGCACCTCCGCGTTCAACACACATACGATTGGGAGAGACATCTCCTCCTTCTTGATCCAGCAAGGGAAGGAGAGGTTGATGGAGATCCAGCAACATGACGGTGTGGTGGTGGAAGTAGCAGGATCCAGGCAGGGCTTCGCCAAGCGCAAGCATGGAGGAAGAGGTGTCACAGGGTGGGAGGGAGGCGCCAGGGACTCAGGTGCGGCTGCCTTCCCTCCCCTCCCACTATATATAGGGGCCTAGGGGGGCGTCGGCCCCTTGTAGATCCCATCTAGGGAGGGGGCGGCTGCCCTAGGGGTGGCTTGGCCTCCAAGCCAAGTGGAGGCGCCCCCCATCCCTTAGGGTTTCCAACCCTAGGCACATGGTAGTGTTGGAAATATGCCCTAGAGGCAATAATAAATTGATTATTATTATATTTCCTTGTTCATGATAATCGTTTATTATCCATGCTAGAATTGTATTGATAGGAAACTCAGATACATGTGTGGATACATAGACAACACCATGTCCCTAGTAAGCCTCTAGTTGACTAGCTCGTTAATCAATAGATGGTTACGGTTTCCTGACCATGGACATTGGATGTCGTTGATAACGGGATCACATCATTAGGAGAATGATGTGATGGACAAGACCCAATCCTAAGCCTAGCACAAGATCATGTAGTTCGTATGCTAAAGCTTTTCTAATGTCAAGTATCATTTCCTTAGACCATGAGATTGTGCAACTCCCGGATACCGTAGGAGTGCTTTGGGTGTGCCAAACGTCACAACGTAACTGGGTGGCTATAAAGGTACACTACGGGTATCTCTGAAAGTGTCTGTTGGGTTGGCACGAATCGAGATTGGGATTTTGTCACTCCGTGTAAACGGAGAGGTATCTCTGGGCCCACTCGGTAGGACATCATCATAATGTGCACAATGTGACCAAGGGGTTGATCACGGGATGATGTGTTACGGAACGAGTAAAGAGACTTGCCGGTAACGAGATTGAACAAGGTATCGGTATACCGACGTGATCTTGACGTGAGCACATGCCTTGACGTGATCTTGAAGGTGTTCAAGATGGATCAGTCAAAGAAGGAGTTCTTGCCTGAGTTGTAAGGTATGAAGTTAAGACTTAAAGCTCGACCATGGCAGAATAGAGAGAAAGGAACGAAGGTCGTCCCCTATGCTTAAGACATAGGCTCTACAGTATGCTATGCTGTGTACCGCACCTGAAGTGTGCTTTACCATGAGTCAGTCAAGGGGTACAAGAGTGATCCAAGAATGGATCACAGGACAGCGGTCAAAGTTATCCTTAGTAACTAGTGGACTAAGGAATTTTCTCAATTATGGAGGTGGTAAAAGAGTTCGTCGTAAAGGGTTACGTCGATGCAAGCTTAACACCTATCCGGATAGCTCTGAGTAGAGATACCGGATACGTATAATGGAGCAACAATTTAGAATAGCTCCAAGTAGAACAGTTATTTGGAATAGCTCCAAATAGAATGTGGTAGCTGCATCTAGGAGATGACATAGAGATTTGTAAAGCACACACGGATCTGAAAGGTTCAGACCCTTTGACTATAACCTCTCTCACAAGCATAACATGATCAAACCCAGAACTCATCGAGTGTTAATCACATGGTAAATGTGAACTAGATTATTGACTCTAGTAAACTCTTTGGGTGTTAGTCACATGGGGATGTGACCTTGAGTGTTAATCACATATCGATGTGAACTAGATTATTGACTCTAGTGCAAGTGGGAGACTGTTGGAAATATGCCCTAGAGGCAATAATAAATTGATTATTATTATATTTCCTTGTTCATGATAATCGTTTATTATCCATGCTAGAATTGTATTGATAGAAAACTCAGATACATGTGTGGATACATAGACAACACCATGTCCCTAGTAAGCCTCTAGTTGACTAGCTCGTTAATCAATAGATGGTTACGGTTTCCTGACCATGGACATTGGATGTCGTTGATAACGGGTCACATCATTAGGAGAATGATGTGATGGACAAGACCCAATCCTAAGCCTAGCACAAGATCATGTAGTTCGTATGCTAAAGCTTTTCTAATGTCAAGTATCATTTCCTTAGACCATGAGATTGTGCAACTCCCGGATACCGTAGGAGTGCTTTGGGTGTGCCAAACGTCACAATGTAACTGGGTGGCTATAAAGGTACACTACGGGTATCTCTGAAAGTGTCTGTTGGGTTGGCACGAATCGAGATTGGGATTTTGTCACTCCGTGTAAACGGAGAGGTATCTCTGGGCCCACTCGGTAGGACATCATCATAATGTGCACAATGTGACCAAGGGGTTGATCACGGGATGATGTGTTACGGAACGAGTAAAGAGACTTGCCGGTAACGAGATTGAACAAGGTATCGGTATACCGACGATCGAATCTCGGGCAAGTACCATACCGCTAGACAAAGGGAATTGTATACGGGATCGATTGAGTCCTTGACATCGTGGTTCATCCGATGAGATCATCGTGGAACATGTGGGAGCCAACATGGGTATCCAGATCCCGCTGTTGGTTATTGACCGGAGAACATCTCGGTCATGACTACATGTCTCCCGAACCCGTATGGTCTACACACTTAAGGTTCGATGACGCTAGGGTTATAAAGGAAGATTGTATGTGGTTACCGAATGTTGTTCGGAGTCCCGGATGAGATCCCGGACGTCACGAGGAGTTCCGGAATGGTCCGGAGGTAAAGATTTATATATAGGAAGTCCTGTTTCGGCCATCGGGACAAGTTTCGGGGTCATCGGTATTGTACCGGGACCACCGGAAGGGTCCCGGGGGCCCACCGGGTGGGGCCACCTGCCCCGGGGGGCCACATGGGCTGTAGGGGGTGCGCCTTGGCCTACATGGGCCAAGGGCACCAGCCCCTAGAGGCCCATGCGCCAAGATAAAGGAAAAAGGGGAGAGTCCTAAAGGGGGAAGGCACCTCCGAGGTGCCTTGGGGAGGATGGACTCCTCCCCCCTCCTTAGCCGCACCCCTTTCTTGGAGTAGGGGGAAAGGCTGCGCCTCCCCCTTCTCCCCTGCCCCTATATATAGTGGAGGGGAGGGAGGGCATCCATACCTGAGCCCTTGGCGCCTCCCTCCCTCCCGTGACACCTCCTCCTCTCCCGTAGGTGCTTGGCGAAGCCCTGCAGGATTGCCACGCTCCTCCATCACCACCACGCCGTTGTGCTGCTGCTGGATGGAGTCTTCCTCAACCTCTCCCTCTCTCCTTGCTGGATCAAGGCATGGGAGACATCGTCGAGCTGTACGTGTGTTGAACGCGGAGGTGCCGTCCGTTCGGCACTAGGATCATCGGTGATCTGAATCACGACGAGTACGACTCCATCAACCCCGTTCACTTGAACGCTTCCGCTTAGCGATCTACAAGGGTATGTAGATGCACTCTCCTTTCTACTCGTTGCTGGTTTCTCCATAGATAGATCTTGGTGACGCGTAGGGAAAAATTTTGAATTTCTGCTACGTTCCCCAACAGTGGCATCATGAGCTAGGTCTATTGCGTAGATTCTTTGCACGAGTAGAACACAAAGTAGTTGTGGGCGTCGATATTGTTCAATATGCTTGCCGTTACTAGTCTTATCTTGATTCGGCGGCATCGTGGGATGAAGCGGCCCGGACCAACCTTACACGTACGCTTACGTGAGACCGGTTCCACCGACAAACATGCACTAGTTGCATAAGGTGGCTGGCGGGTGTCTGTCTCTCCCACTTTAGTCGGATCGGATTCGATGAAAAGGGTCCTTATGAAGGGTAAATAGCAATTGGCATATCACGTTGTGGTTCATGCGTAGGTAAGAAACGTTCTTGCTAGAAACCCATAGCAGCCACGTAAAACATGCAAACAACAATTAGAGGACGTCTAACTTGTTTTTGCAGGGTATGCTTTGTGATGTGATATGGCCAAAAAGGATGTGATGAATGATATATGTGATGTATGAGATTGATCATGTTCTTGTAATAGGAATCACGACTTGCATGTCGATGAGTATGACAACCGGCAGGAGCCATAGGAGTTGTCTTTATTTATTTGTGACCTGCGTGTCAACTTAAACGTCATGTAATTACTTTACTTTATTGCTAACCGTTAGCCATAGTAGTAGAAGTAATAGTTGGCGAGGCAACTTCATGAAGACACAATGATGGAGATCATGATGATGGAGATCATGGTGTCATGCCGGTGACGATGATGATCATGGAGCCCCGAAGATGGAGATCAAAAGGAGCAAAGTGATGATGGCCATATCATGTCACTATTTGATTGCATGTGATGTTTATCATGTTTATACATCTTATTTGCTTAGATACGATCAACATGAAGATGTTCACCGATGATGACTAGTCCGTCTCACGTGATGATCGAACACGGCCTAGTTTGACTCGGATCATGTAATCACTTAGATGACTAGAGGGATGTCTATCTGAGTGGGAGTTCATAAGATGAACTTAATTATCCTGAACATAGTCAAAAGGTTTTTGCAAATTATGTCGTAGCTCACGCTATAGTTCTACTGTTTAGATATGTTCCTAGAGAAAAATTAGTTGAAAGTTGATAGTAGCAATTATGCGGACTAGGTCCGTAAACTGAGGATTGCCCTCATTGCTTCATAGAAGGCTTATGTCCTTAATGCACCGCTCAGTGTGCTGAACCTCGAACGTTGTCTGTGGTTGTTGCGAACATCTGACATACACGTTTTGATAACTACGTGATAGTTCAGTTAAACGGTTTAGAGTTGAGGCACCAAAGACGTTTTTGAAACATCGCGAAACATATGAGATGTTTTGAGGGCTGAAATTGGGATTTCAGGCTCGTGCCCATGTCAAGAGGTATAAGACCTCCGATGACTTTCTTAACCTGCAAACTAAGGAGAAAAGCTCAATTGTTGAGCTTGTGCTCAGATTGTCTGAGTACAACAATCATTTGAATCGGGTGGGAGTTGATCTTCCAGATGAGATAGTGATGTTTCTCCAAAGACATTGCCACCAAGCTGCTAGAGCTTCGTGATGAACTATAACATATCAGGGATAGATATGATGATCCTTGAGGTATTCGCGATGTTTGACACCGCGAAAGTAGAAATCAAGAAGGAGCATCAATTGTTGATGGTTGGTGAAACCACTAGTTTCAAGAAGGGCAAGGGCAAGAAGGGATACTTCATGAAACGGCAAATCAGCTGCTGCTCTAGTGAAGAAACCCAAGGTAAAACCCAAACCCGAGACTAAGTGCTTCTGTAATAAGGGGAACAACCACTAGAGCAGAATTACCCTAGATACTTGGTAGATAAGAAGGCTGGCAAGGTCGATAGAAGTATATTGGATATACATTGTGTTAATGTGTACTTTGCTATTACTCCTAGTAGCACCAGGGTATTAGATACCGGTTCGGTTGCTAAGTGTTAGTAACTCGAAACAAAAGGCTACGGAATAAACGGAGACTAGCTAAAGGTGAGCTGACGATATGTGTTGGAAGTTTTTCCAAGCTTGATATGATCAAGCATCGCACGCTCCCTCTACCAAAGAGATTTGTGTTAAACCTAAATAATTGTTATTTGGTGTTTGCGTTGAGCATAGACATGATTGGATTACGTCTGTCGCAATACGGTTATTCATTTAAGGAGAATAATGGTTACTCTGTTTATTTGAATAATACCTTCAATGGTCTTACACCTAAAATGAATGGTTTATTAAATCTCGATCGTAGTGATACACATGTTCATGCCATAAGATAGTAATGATAGTACCACTTACTTGTGGCACTGCCATGTAAGTCATAATGGTATAAAACGCATGAAGAAGCTCCATGTTGATGGATCTTTGGGCTCACTCGTTTTTGAAAAGTTTGAGACATGCGAACCATGTCTATTGGTGTATATGCATGAAGAAACTCCATGCAAATGGACCGTTTTGACTCACTTGATTTTGAATCACTTGGGACATGCAAATCATACCACATGGGCAAGATGACTGAAAAGCCTCGTTTTCAGTAAGATGGAGCAAGATAGCAACTTGTTGGAAGTAACACATTTTGATGTGTGCAGTCCAATGAGTGCTGAGGCATGCAGTGAATATCGTTATGTTCTTACTTCACAGATGATTCGAGTAGATGTTGAGTATATTTACTTGATGAATCACGAGTCTGAATTATTGAAAGGTTCAAGTAATTTCAGTGTGAAGTTGAAAAATCGTCGTGACAAGAGGATAAAAGATCTATGATATGATCATAGAGATGAATATCTGAATCACGAGTTTGGCACAGAATTAAGACATTGTGGAAATTGTTTCACAACTGATACAGCCTGGAACACCATAGTGTGATGGTGTGTCCGAACATCATAACTGCACCCTATTGGATATGATGCATACCATGATGTCTCCTATCGAATTACCATGATAGTTTATGGGTTAGGCATTAGAGACAACCACATTCACTTTAAATAGGGCACCACGTAATTCCGATGAGATGACACCGTATGAACTATGGTTTAGAGAAACCTAAGCTGTCATTTCTTAAAAGTTTCGGGCTGCGACGCTTATGTGGAAAAGTTTCAGGCTGATAAGCTCGAACCCAAAGCGGATAAATGCATCTTCATAGGACACCCAAAACAGTTGGGTATACCTCCTGTCTCAGATCCGAAAGCAATAAGGGATTGTTTCTAGAATCGGGTCCTTTCTCGAGGAAAAGTTTCTCTCGAAAGAATTGAGTGGGAGGATGGTGGAGACTTGATGAGGTTATTGAACCGTCTCTTCAACTAGTGTGTGGCAGAGCACAGGGAGTTGTTCCTGTGGCACCTACACCAATTGAAGTGGAAGCTTATGATAGTGATCATGAAACTTCAGATCAAGTCACTACCAAACCTCGTGGGATGACAAGGATGCGTACTACTTCAGAGTGGTACGTAATCCTGTCTTGGAAGTCATGTTGCTAGACAACAATGAACCTACGAGCTATGGAGAAGCGGTGGTGGGCCTGGATTCCGATAAATGGCTCAAGATCATAAAATCCGAGAGAGGATCCATGTATGAAAACAAAGTGTAGACTTTGGAAGAACTACTTGATGGTCGTAAGGCTGTTAGGTACATATGGATTTTGAAAGGAAGACAGACAATGATGGTAAGTGTCACCATTGAGAAAGCTCGACTTGTCGTTAAGATGTTTTTCGACAAGTTCAAGGAGTTGACTACAATGAGACTTTCTCACTCGTAGCGATGCTAAGAGTCTGTTGGAATTATATTAGCAATTACTGCGTTATTTATGAAATCTTGCAGATAGGATGTCAAAACATTGTTTCCTCGACGATTCTTGAGGAAAGGTTGTATGTGATACAACCGGAAGGTTTTTTCTATCCTGAAATATGCTAATAAGTATGCAAAGCTCTAGCAATCCTTCTGAGGACTGGAGTGAGCATCTCGGAGTTGGAATGTATGCTTTGATGATGATCAAAGTTTTTGGGTGTATACAAAGTTTATGAGAAACTTGCATTTCCAAAGAAGTGAGTGGGAGCACTATAGAATTTCTGATGAGTACATGTTGTTGACATGTTGATGATCAGAAATGATTTTCTAGAAAGCATATAGGGTTATTTGAAAGGTGTTTTTTCAATGGAAAACCTGGATTAAGCTACTTGAACATTGAGCATCAAGATTTATAAGGATAGATCAAAACGCTTAATAGTACTTTCAAATGAGCACATGCCTTGACGTGATCTTGAAGGTGTTCAAGATGGATCAGTCAAAGAAGGAGTTCTTGCCTGAGTTGTAAGGTATGAAGTTAAGACTTAAAGCTCGACCATGGCAGAATAGAGAGAAAGGAACGAAGGTCGTCCCCTATGCTTAAGACATAGGCTCTACAGTATGCTATGCTGTGTACCGCACCTGAAGTGTGCTTTACCATGAGTCAGTCAAGGGGTACAAGAGTGATCCAAGAATGGATCGCAGGACAGCGGTCAAAGTTATCCTTAGTAACTAGTGGACTAAGGAATTTTCTCAATTATGGAGGTGGTAAAAGAGTTCGTCGTAAAGGGTTACGTCGATGCAAGCTTAACACCTATCCGGATAGCTCTGAGTAGAGATATCGGATACGTATAATGGAGCAACAATTTAGAATAGCTCCAAGTAGAACAGTTATTTGGAATAGCTCCAAATAGAACGTGGGAGCTGCATCTAGGAGATGACATAGAGATTTGTAAAGCACACACGGATCTGAAAGGTTCAGACCCGTTGACTATAACCTCTCTCACAAGCATAACATGATCAAACCCAAAACTCATCGAGTGTTAATCACATGGTAAATGTGAACTAGATTATTGACTCTAGTAAACTCTTTGGGTGTTAGTCACATGGGGATGTGACCTTGAGTGTTAATCACATATCGATGTGAACTAGATTATTGACTCTAGTGCAAGTGGGAGACTGTTGGAAATATGCCCTAGAGGCAATAATAAATTGATTATTATTATATTTCCTTGTTCATGATAATCGTTTATTATCCATGCTAGAATTGTATTGATAGGAAACTCAGATACATGTGTGGATACATAGACAACACCATGTCCCTAGTAAGCCTCTAGTTGACTAGCTCGTTAATCAATAGATGGTTATGGTTTCCTGACCATGGACATTGGATGTCATTGATAACGGGATCACATCATTAGGAGAATGATGTGATGGACAAGACTCAATCCTAAGCCTAGCACAAGATCATGTAGTTCGTATGCTAAAGCTTTTCTAATGTCAAGTATCATTTCCTTAGACCATGAGATTGTGCAACTCCCGGATACCGTAGGAGTGCTTTGGGTGTGCCAAACGTCACAACGTAACTGGGTGGCTATAAAGGTACACTACGGGTATCTCTGAAAGTGTCTGTTGGGTTGGCACGAATCGAGATTGGGATTTTGTCACTCCGTGTAAACGGAGAGGTATCTCTGGGCCCACTCGGTAGGACATCATCATAATGTGCACAATGTGACCAAGGGGTTGATCACGGGATGATGTGTTACGGAACGAGTAAAGAGACTTGCCGGTAACGAGATTGAACAAGGTATCGGTATACCGACGATCGAATCTCGGGCAAGTACCATACCGCTAGACAAAGGGAATTGTATACGGGATCGATTGAGTCCTTGACATCGTGGTTCATCCGATGAGATCATCGTGGAACATGTGGGAGCCAACATGGGTATCCAGATCCCGCTGTTGGTTATTGACCGGAGAACATCTCGGTCATGACTACATGTCTCCCGAACCCGTATGGTCTACACACTTAAGGTTCGATGACGCTAGGGTTATAAAGGAAGATTGTATGTGGTTACCGAATGTTGTTCGGAGTCCCGGATGAGATCCCGGACGTCACGAGGAGTTCCGGAATGGTCCGGAGGTAAAGATTTATATATAGGAAGTCCTGTTTCGGCCATCGGGACAAGTTTCGGGGTCATCGGTATTGTACCGGGACCACCGGAAGGGTCCCGGGGGCCCACCGGGTGGGGCCACCTGCCCCGGGGGGCCACATGGGCTGTAGGGGGTGCGCCTTGGCCTACATGGGCCAAGGGCACCAGCCCCTAGAGGCCCATGCGCCAAGATAAAGGAAAAAGGGGAGAGTCCTAAAGGGGGAAGGCACCTCCGAGGTGCCTTGGGGAGGATGGACTCCTCCCCCCTCCTTAGCCGCACCCCTTTCTTGGAGTAGGGGGCAAGGCTGCGCCTTCCCCCTCTCCCCTGCCCCTATATATAGTGGAGGGGAGGGAGGGCATCCATACCTGAGCCCTTGGCGCCTCCCTCCCTCCCGTGACACCTCCTCCTCTCCCGTAGGTGCTTGGCGAAGCCCTGCAGGATTGCCACGCTCCTCCATCACCACCACGCCGTTGTGCTGCTGCTGGATGGAGTCTTCCTCAACCTCTCCCTCTCTCCTTGCTGGATCAAGGCGTGGGAGACATCGTCGAGCTGTACGTGTGTTGAACGCGGAGGTGCCGTCCGTTCGGCACTAGATCATCGGTGATTTGAATCACGACGAGTACGACTCCATCAACCCCGTTCACTTGAACGCTTCCGCTTAGCGATCTACAAGGGTATGTAGATGCACTCCCCTTTCTACTCGTTGCTGGTTTCTCCATAGATAGATCTTGGTGACGCGTAGGAAAATTTTGAATTTCTGCTACGTTCCCCAACAGGTAGGCCCAAGGGGGGCGCACCAGCTTACCAGGGGATGGTTCCCACGCCCCTTCAACCCATGGGGCCCTCCGGGATAGGTGGCCCCACCCGGTGGACCCCCGGGACCCTTCCGGTGGTCTCGGTACAATACCGATGATCCCCGAAACTTTCCTGGTGGCCGAAACTGGACTTCCTATATATAAATCTTTACCTACGGACCATTCCGGAACTCCTCGTGACATCCGGGATCTCATCCGGGACTCCGAACAACTTTCAGGTTACCGCATACTAATATCTCTACAAGCCTAGCGTCACCGAACCTTAAGTGTGTAGACCCTACGGGTTCGGGAACCATGCAGACATGACCGAGACAACTCTCCGGCCAATAACCAACAGCGGGATCTGGATACCCATGTTGGCTCCCACATGTTCCACGATGATCTCATCGGATGAACCACGATGTCAAGGACTCAATCGATCCCGTATACAATTCCCTTTGTCTAGCGGTATGGTACTTGCCCGAGATTCGATCGTCGGTATACCGATACCTTGTTCAATCTCGTTACCGGCAAGTCTCTTTACTCGTTCCGTAACACATCATCCCGTGATCAACCCCTTGGTCACATTGTGCACATTATGATGATGTCCTACCGAGTGGGCCCAGAGATACCTCTCCGTTTACACGGAGTGACAAAATCCCAATCTCGATTCGTGCCAACCCAACAGACACTTTCAGAGATACCCGTAGTGTACCTTTATAGCCACCCAGTTACGTTGTGACGTTTGGCACACCCAAAGCACTCCTACGGTATCCGGGAGTTGCACAATCTCATGGTCTAAGGAAATGATACTTGACATTAGAAAAGCTTTAGCATACGAACTACATGATCTTGTGCTAGGCTTAGGATTGGGTCTTGTCCATCACATCATTCTCCTAATGATGTGATCCCGTTATCAACGACATCCAACGTCCATGGTCAGGAAACCGTAACCATCTATTGATCAACGAGCTAGTCAACTAGAGGCTTACCAGGGACATCGTGTTGTCTATGTATCCACACATGTATCTGAGTTTCCTATCAATACAATTATAGCATGGATAATAAACGATTATCATGAACAAGGAAATATAATAATACTAACTAATTTATTATTGCCTCTAGGGCATATTTCCAACAGTCTCCCACTTGCACTAGAGTCAATAATCTAGTTCACATCGCCATGTGATTAACACTCACAGGTCATATCGCCATGTGACCAACATCCAAAGAGTTTACTAGAATCAATAATCTAGTTCATATCACTATGTGATTAACACTCAATGAGTTCTGGGTTTGATCATGTTATGCTTGTGAGAGAGGTTGTAGTCAACGGGTCCGCAATATTCAGATCCCTATGTAATTCGCAAAACTTTATGTCATATCATAGATGCTGCTACCACGTTCCACTTGGAGCTATTCCAAATTGTTGCTCCATTATACATATCCGGTATCTCTACTCAGAGCTATCCGGATAGGTGTTAAGCTTGCATCGACGCAACTCTTTACGTCGAACTCTTTATCACCTCCATAACCGAGAAACATATCCTTATTCCTCTAAGGATAATTTTGACCGCTATCTGGTGATCCACTCCTTGATCACCTTTGTACCCTCTTGCTAGACATGTGGCAAGGCACACATCAGGTGCGGTACACAGCATAGCATACTATGGAGCCTACGTCTAAGCATAGGGGACGACCTTCGTCCTTTCTCTCTATTCTGCCGTGGTCAGGTCTTGAGTCTTACTCAACACTCACACCTTATAACCCAGCCAAGAACTCCTTCTCTGCCGATCTATTTTGAACTCCTTCAAAATCTTGTCATGGTGCGTACTCATTTGAAAGTACTATCAAGCGATTTTGATCTATCCTTATAGATCTTGATGCTTAATGTTCAAGTAGCTTAATCCAGGTTTTCCCTTGAAAAACACTTTTCAAATAACCCTATATGCTTTCCAGAAACTCTACATCATTTCTGATCAACAATATGTCAACAACATATACTCATCAGAAATTCTATAGTGCTCCCACTCACTTCTTTGGAAATACAAGT
This sequence comes from Triticum dicoccoides, assembly GCF_002162155.2. NCBI lineage: Eukaryota > Viridiplantae > Streptophyta > Magnoliopsida > Poales > Poaceae > Triticum > Triticum dicoccoides. The sequence goes on from NC_041391.1 coordinate 682,602,069, forward strand.
TTCTCATAAACTTTGTATAAACCCAAAATCTTTGATCATCTCATCAAAGTGTTAGCATCTTTTAGGATTGACAAAAACCTTCTGGTTGTATCACATGCAACCTTTCCTCAAGAAAATTTTCGAGGAAACAATGTTTTGACATCCTATCTGCAAGATTTCATAAATAATGCAGTAACTGCTAATAAGATTCCAACAGACTCTTAGCATCACTATGAGTGAGAAAGTCTCATCGTAGTCAACTCCTTGTACTTTGTCAGAAACATCTTAGCGACAAGCTGAGCTTTCTTAATGGTGACATATACCATCATTGTCTGTCTTCCCTCTTAGAATCCATCTGTACCCAACAGCCTTACGACCATTAAGTAGTTCTTCCAAAGTCTACACTTTGTTTTCATACATGGATCCTCTCTTGGATTTTATGGCCTCGAGCCATTTGCCGGAATCCGGGCCCATCACCACTTCTCCATAGCTCGTAGGTTCATTGTTGTCTAGCAACATGACCTCCTAAGACAGGATTACGTACCACTCTGAAGCAGTATGCATCCTTGTCGACCTACGAGGTTTGGTAGTGACTTGATCCGAAGTTTCATGATCACTATCATAAGCTTCCACTTCAATTGGTGTAGGTGACACAGGAACAACTCCTTGTGCCTTGCTACACACTAGTTGAAGTGACGGTTCAATAACCTCATCAAGTCTCCACCATCCTCCCACTCAATTCTTTCGAGAGAAACTTTTTCTCGAGAAAGGACCCGTTTCTAGAAACAATCACTCTTGCTTCCGGGTCTGAAATAGGAGGTATACCCAACTGTTTTGGGTATTCTATGAAGATGCATTTATCTGCTTTGGGTTCGAGCTTATCAGCCTGAAACTTTTCCGCATAAGCGTCGCAGCCCCAAACTTTTAAGAAACGATAGCTTAGGTTTCTCCAAACCATAGTTCATACGGTGTCGTCTCAACAGAATTGTGTGGTGCCCTATTTAAAGTGAATGCGGTTGTCTCTAATGCCTAACCCATAAACGATAGTGGTAATTTGATAAGAGACATCACGGTATGCACCATATCCAATAGGGTGCAGCTATGATGTTCGGACACACCATCACATTATCGTGTTCCAGGCGGTATTAGTTGTGAAACAATTTCCACAATGTCTTAATTGCATATCAAACTCATAACTCAGATACTCATCTCTGTGATCATATCATAGACATTTTATCCTCTTGTCACGACGATCTTCAACTTCACTCTGAAATTACTTGAACCTTTCAACAATTCAGATTTGTGTTTCATCAAGTAAACATACTCAGAATCTACTCAAATCATCTGTGAAGTAAGAACATAACGATATCCACTGCATGCCTCAACACTCATTAGACTGCACACATCAAAATGTATTACTTCCAACAAGTTGCTTTCTTGTTCCATCTTACTAAAACCGAGGCTTTTCAGTCATCTTGCCCATGTGGTATGATTTGCATGTCTCAAGTGATTCAAAATCAAGTGAGTCCAAACGATCCATCTCCATGGAGTTTCTTCATGCGTATACACTAATAGACATGGTTCGCATGTCTCAATCTTTTCAAAAACGAGTGAGTCCAAAGATCCATCAACATGGAGCTTCTTCATGCGTTTTATACCAATATGACTTACATGGCAGTGCCACAAGTAGGTGGTACTATCATTACTATCTTATATCTTTTGGCATGAACATGTGTATCACTACGATCGAGATTCAATAAACTATTCATTTTAGGTGCAAGACCATTGAAGGTATTATTCAAATAAATAGAGTAACCATTATTCTCCTTAAATGAATAACCGTATTGCGATAGACATAATCCAATCATGTCTATGCTCAACGCAAACACCAAATAACAATTATTTAGGTTTAACACCGATCCCGATGGTAGAGGGAGCGTGCGATGTTTGATCACATCAACCTTGGAAATACTTCCAACAGATATCGTCACCTCGCCTTTATCTAGTCTCCGTTTATTCTGTAGCTTTTATTTCGAGTTACTAACACTTAGCAACTGAACCGGTATCTAATACCCTGGTGCTACTAGGAGTACTAGTAAAGTACACATTAACATAATGTATATCCAATATACTTCTATCGACCTTGCCAGCCTTTCTCATTTACCAAGTATCTAGGGTATTTCCGCTTCAATGACCGTTCCCCTTATATCAGAAGCACTTAGTCTCGGGTTTGGGTTCAACCTTGGGTTTCTTCACTAGAGCAGCAACTGATTTGCCGTTTCATGAAGTATCCCTTCTTGCCCTTGCCCTTCTTAAAACTAATGGTTCTACTAACCATCAACAATTGATGCTCCTTCTTGACTTCTAGTTTCGCGGTGTCAAACATCGCGAATAGCTCAAGGATCATCATATCTATCCCTGATATGTTATAGTTCATCACGAAGCTCTAGTAGCTTGGTGGAAATGACTTTGGAGAAACATCACTATCTCATCTGGAAGATTAACTCCCACTTGATTCAAGTGATTGTTGTACTCAGACAATCTGAGCACAAGCTCAACGATTGAGCTTTTCTTCCTAGGTTTGCAGGCTAAGAAACTCGTCGGAGGTCTTATACCTCTTGACGTGGGCACGAGCCTGAAATCCCAATTTTAGCTCTTGGAACATCTCATATGTTTCGCGATGTTTTAAAAATGTCTTTGGTGCCTCAATTCTAAACCGTTTAACATTACGCATTGAACTATCACGTGTCATCAAAACGTGTATGTCAGATGTTCGCAACATCCACAAACGACGCTCGAGGTTCAGCACACCGAGCGGTGCATTAAGGACATAAGCCTTCTATGCAGCAATGAGGACAATCCTCGGTTTACGGACCCAGTCCGCATAATTGCTACTATCAACTTTCAACTAAATTTTCTCTAGGAACATATCTAAAACAGTAGAACTAAAGCGCGAGCTACGACGTAATTTGCAAAAACCTTTTGACTATGTTTAGGATAATTAAGTTCATCTTATGAACTCCCACTCAGATAGACATCCCTCTAGTCATCTAAGTGATTACATGATCCGAGTCAACTAGGCCGTGTCCTATCATCACGTGAGACGGACTAGTCAACATCGGTGAACATCTTCATGTTGATCGTATCTTCTATACGACTCATCCTCGACCTTTCAGTCTTCCGTGTTCCAAGGCCATGTCTGTACATGCTAGGCTCGTCAAGTCAACCTAAGTGTATTGCGTGTGTAAATCTGGCTTACACCCGTTGTATTCGAACGTTAGGATCTATCACACCCGATCATCACGTGGTGCTTCAAAACAACGAACTTTCGCAACGGTGCATAGTTAGGGGGAACACTTTCTTGAAATTTTAATGAGGGATCATCTTATTTACTACCGTCATTCTAAGCAAATAAGATGCATAAACATGATAAACATCACATGCAATCAAAAAGTGACATGATATGGCCAATATCATTTTGCTCCTTTTGATCTCCATCATCGGGGCTCCATGATCATCATCGTCACCGGCATGACACCATGATCTCCATCATCGTGTCTCCATGAAGTTGTCTCACCAACTATTACTTCTACTACTATGGCTAATGGTTTAGCAATAAAGTAAAGTAATTACATGGCATTGTTCATTGACACGCAGGTCATACAATAAATTAAGACAACTCCTATGGCTCCTGCCGGTTGTCATACTCATCGACATGCAAGTTGTGATTCCTATTACAAGAACATGATCAATCTCATACATCACATAGCATTCATCACATTCTTTTGGCCATATCACATCACATAGCATACCCTGCAAAAACAAGTTAGACGTCCTCTAATTGTTGTTTGCATGTTTTACGTGGCTGCTATGGGTTTCTAGCAAGAACGTTTCTTACCTACGCAAAAAGCCACAACGTGATATGTCAATTGCTATTTACCCTTCATAAGGACCCTTTTCAACGAATCCGATCCGACTAAAGTGGGAGAGACTGGCACCCGCTAGCCACCTTATGCAACAAATGCATATCAGTCGGTGGAACCTGTCTCACGTAAGTATACGTGTAAGGTCGGTCTGGGCCGCTTCATCCCACAATACCGTCGAAACAAGATTGGACTAGTAACGGTAAGCATATTGAACAAACTCAACGCCCAAAACAACTTGTGTTCTACTCGTGCATAGAAACTACGCATAGACCTAGCTCATGATGCCACTTTTGGGGAACGTAGCAGAAATTCAAAATTTTCTACGCATCACCAAGATCAATCTATGAAGTAATCTAGCAACGAGGGGAAGGGGAGTGCATCTACATACCCTTGTAGGTCGCTAAGCGGAAGCGTTCAAGTGAACGGGGTTGGTGGAGTCGTACTCGTCGTGATCCAAATCACCGATGATCCTAGCGCCGAACGGACGGCACCTCCGCGTTCAACACACATACGGTTGGGAGAGACATCTCCTCCTTCTTGATCCAGCAAGGGAAGGAGAGTTGATGGAGATCCAGCAGCACGACGGCGTGGTGGTGGAAGTAGCGGGATCTCGGCAGGGCTTCGCCAAGCGCAAGCGGGGAGGAAGAGGTGTCACGGGAGGGAGGGAGGCGCCAGGGACTCAGGTGCGGCTGCCCTCCCTCCCCTCCACTATATATAGGGGCATAAGGGGGCGCCGGCCCCTTGTAGATCCCATCTAGGGAGGGGGGCGGCTGCCCTAGGGGTGGCTTGGCCTCCAAGCCAAGTGGAGGCGCCCCCACCCCTTAGGGTTTCCAATCCTAGGCGCATGGGAGGCCCAAGGGGGGGCGCACCAGCCCACCAGGGGCTGGTTCCCACGCTCCTTCAGCCCATGGGGCCCTCCGGGATAGGTGGCCCCACCCGGTGGACCCTCGGGACCCTTCCGGTGGTCCCGGTACAATACCGATGACCCCCGAAACTTTCCCGGTGGCCGAAGGTGGACTTCATATATATAAATCTTTACCTCCGGAGCATTCCAGAACTCCTCGTGACATCCAGGATCTCATCCGGGACTCCGAACAACTTTCGGGTTACCACATACTAATATCTCTACAACCCTAGCGTCACCGAACCTTAAGTGTGTAGACCCTACGGGTTCAGGAACCATGCAGACATGACCGAGACAACTCTCCGACCAATAACCAACAGCGGGATCTGGATACCCATGTTGGCTCCCACATGTTCCATGATGATCTCATCGGATGAACCACGATGTCGAGGATTCAATCAATCCCGTATTCAATTCCCTTTGTCTACCGGTATAGTACTTGCCCGAGATTCGATCGTCGGTATCCCAATACCTTTTTACCGGCAAGTCTCTTTACTCGTTCCGTAACACATCATCCCGTGATCAACTCCTTGGTCACATTGTGCACATTATGATGATGTCCTATCGAGTGGGCCCAGAGATACCTCTCCGTCACACGGAGTGACAAATCCCAGTCTTGATTCGTGCCAACCTAACAGACACTTTCGGAGATACCCGTAGTGCACCTTTATAGCCACCCAGTTACGTTGTGATGTTTGGTACACCCAAAGCATTCCTACGGTATCCGGGAGTTGCACAATCTCATGGTCTAAGGAAATGATACTTGACATTAGAAAAGCTTTAGCATACGAACTACACGATCTTTGTGCTAGGCTTAGGATTGGGTCTTGTCCATCACATCATTCTCCTAATGATGTGATCCATGGTCAGGAAACCGTAACCATCTATTGATCAACGAGCTAGTCAACTAGAGGCTTACCAGGGACATGGTGTTGTCTATGTATCCACACATGTATCTGAGTTTCCTATCAATACAATTATAGCATGGATAATAAATGATTATCATGAACAAGGAAATATAATAATAATAATAATAACTAATTTATTATTGCCTCTAGGGCATATTTCCAACACTAAGCCCCTATCTTTCTCAGTGTGTAGTTGAAACTCCATAACCACAAGTACTGCGTGAGTGTTAGCAATTGTAGAAGGCTATATGATAGTTGAGTATGTGGACTTGCTGAAAGGCTCTATTCTTGACTCTTTCTGATGTTATGATAAATTGCAATTGCTTCAATGACTGAGATTATAGTTTGTTAGTTCCCAATGAAGTTTCTGAACCATACTTGACATTGTGAATTGATCGTTACTTGAGCATAAGCAGTCATATGACAAAATCTATATATGTTGCTGTTATAAGAATGATCATGATGCCCTCATGTCCGTATTTTTCGATATCGGCTTCCGCTTGAGGACAATCGAGGTCTAAGCTTGGGGGAGTTGACGCGTCCATTGTGCATCATGCTTTCATATCAATATTTATTTCATTATGGGCTGTTATTACACATTATATCTCAATACTTATGGCTATTCTCTCTTATTTTACAAGGTTTACCATGAAGAGGGGGAATGCCGGCAGCTCAAATTCTGGCTGGAAAAGGAGCAAATATTGGAAACCTATTCTGCACAGCTCCAAAAATCCTGAAACTCCACGGAAGTCAGTTTTGGAATTAATAAGAACTATTGAGCAAATAAAATACCAGAGGAGGCCCACACCCTGGCCAGGAGGGTGGGGGGCGCCCACCCCTACTGGGCGCGCCCCACTGTCTCCTGGGCCCCCTGGTGGCCCTCCGGTGCCCATCTTCTGCTATATGAAGGCTTTTACCCTGGAAAAAAAATCAGAGGCAAGCTTATGGGATGAAACTCCGCCGCCACGAGGCAGAACCTTGGAGGAACCAATCTAGAGCTCCAGCAGAGTTGTTCTGCCGGGGAAACTTCCCTCCGGGAGGGGGAAATCATCACCATAGTCATCACCAACGATCCTCTCATCGGGAGGGGGTCAATCTCCATCAACATCTTCACCAGCACCATTCCTCTCAAAACCCTAGTTCATCTCTTGTATCCAATCTTGTATCAAAACCACAAATTGGTACATGTGGGTTGATAGTAGTGTTGATTACTCCTTGTAGTTGATGCTAATTGGTTTACTTGGTGGAAGATCATATGTTCAGATCCTTAATGCATATTATTACTCCTCTGATTATGAACATGAATATGCTTTGTGAGTAGTTACTTTTGTTCCCGAGGACATGGGTGAAGTATTGCTATTAGTAGTCATGTGAATTTGGTATTCGTTCGATATTTTTATGAGATGTATGTTGTCTCCCCTCTAGTGGTGTTATGTGAACGTCGACTACATGACACTTCACCATTATTTGGGCCTAGAGGAAGGCATTGGGAAGTAATAAGTAGATGATGGGTTGCTAGAGTGACAGAAGCTTAAATCCTAGTTTATGTGTTGCTTCGTAAGGGGCTGATTTGGATCCATATGTTTAATGATGTGGTTAGGTTTACCTTAATACTTCTTTTATAGTTGTGGATGCTTGCAATAGGGGTTAATCATAAGTGGGATGCTTGTCCAAGTAAGGGAAGTACCCAAGCACCAGTCCACCCACATATCAAATTATCAAAGTACCGAACGCGAATCATATGAGTGTGATGAAAACTAGCTTGACGATAATTCCTATGTGTCCTCGGGAGCTCTTTTCTGATTATAAAAAATTGTCCAGGCTTGTCCTTTGCTACAAAAAGGATTGGGCCACCTTGCTGCACTTTATTTACTTTCATTGCTTGTTACCCGTTACAATTTATCTTATCACAAAACTATCTATTACCTACAATTTCAGTGCTTGCAGAGAAAACCTTACTGAAAACCGCTTGTCATTTCCTTCTGCTCCTCGTTGGGTTCGACACTCTTACTTATCGAAAGGACTACGATAGATTCCCTATACTTGTGGTTCATCAGAAGCCATCACCGCCATCGTCACCCAGCTTCGCGCGATGGCTCTCCAGTTGACTCCTCGCTTCCCCCACCACCGTCGAAGCCAGATTAGATCTTCCCTTTCCCGCCGCCACCGCCGTTTATGTGTTGTCTTGTGTGTGTGTGTTGGGCTTGTTGTGATGTGCCCACAGCTGAACCTTATGTTTGTGAGGGTGTGTTGGACCGGTGCCTGCGGTGGCGTTGTGTGTGTTTGTGGGTTTTGTATGATACCTTGTGAACATTGTGTTCGGTGGTTGCTTTATTTATAAAGCGAGGCGAAAGCCTTTTTCGGTACGAGGAATAAGTGGAAGGTCAAGGAGGCCATACATGCGAATGCGTGGCTATCCAAAATCAAGCTCCCCAACAACTGGACGGTGGACCACATCCGACAGCTTGTCACCTTATGGGCTCGATTGAGGGCCACCCCCCTTGCGGTGGATGCCGACGACAGTATTACCTACCTGGAAACATACCGCCAGCGGGGTCTACTCCGCCACCGCCGCGTACAGCGCGCAACTGCTTGGCACGATCCATTCGCCCATGGGCACCGCTGTTTGGAAGGTCTAGGGGCCCCCAAAGATGAAATTCTTCGCATGGCTGGCAATACAAAACCATGTCTGGACGGCGGATAGACTGGAGAGCAGTGGCGCCATGGGCTGGCTTTTAGTGGAGGGGGGGGAGGGGGCACTGGGCACTGCCCAATTTGGCCCCCATGAAGCTCTGTCACTGTTGGAGAGGAGAGGGTGGCCGAACTGTGGCATCTGTCCACATCTTCTTCAAGTGCCGGTACTCCATTATACTATGGGGTATGATCAAGGGTTGGCTCAAGCTCGACTACCTCGACATCTCATCCTAGATCACGATGCGCTCCATCAAGGACTGGTGGCTCAACATGTCGGCTACTAATATGCCGAATCGAAAGGCGATGGCCTCCCATACTATGCTAACATGCTAGACCATATGGTGCGAGAGAAATGCACGGGTGTTTCGCCACCGGTCCACGCTACCGTCCATCTTGCTTTCAAACATACAGAACGATGCCAACCTTTGGGTAACCGTGGGCGCAAAGCACTTGGGCCAAATCATGCCAGGAGAGTAGTGGCCTTGTAATCTTTCTTTTCGCTTTTCTTTATAAAAGCAACTCTAAACTCCTTAATTAATGGATGAGGCAAATATTTTGCCTCCGTTTTGAAAAAAAAAAAAAACTTAAGCATGGATGCACTCTATTTCTATCCACTGCCAGTTGGGGATTCTTAGTATACTTGGTCCCCTTGGCCGTTTGAGTAAACTAAAGGATAATTAACAGAAACCGGAAACTGATTCATAAGGCTCTGCTTGGATTAGGTGTAAATTTATACAACCGGATTAAATCTACAGGTGTATAATACGGGCCGTGGTGTCATTTCCTCCCAGAATCAAAACGACGGCTGGAGATCTGTATTGTTTACAGATGTATTTGGGTGCAAACCGACAATCCAGGCGGGGCCTAAAGGGTGTCATACCCTCCAACCGATGTGTAAATTAATACAATGGCATATTAGAGCAGACATGAAGATTGAGTAAACATATGAAGCACCAAAGAAATGACAGCCCTGTCATTGTCGATGCCAGTATATCAAGAGGGAGCTTCACCAGACCATTTACACAAAAGGTTAGTATCCGGACTTCGCTTATGCTACACGGCGACAGAAGAAGATGCATGCACAGAAATCAGGGGTTGCCCCCTTAAAACCGGGTTCAGGTGCCGCATCCCATCCAGACAGAGCCCCACATGGCAACATCTCGACACTCTGCACCTAAGATTTAATGAAGCGAGACTTCCTGCAAGACAAACTTACGCAGCCAAACAGGGCACATGAGCCCGATTTCCATTAGACATGGCAAAGTCCCGGCCCAATTTCCATCTCTGATAACGGAAACAGAGCAACCTTCTGACTAACCATGACGCAGCAGGACTTCAACCAACTGGAAACTGTTCTGGTGATCTGCTGGCTCGCACTAAGCATTCAACACACCAAGGTTTTTTTCAGGAAATGGACCGGAAGGTAGAAAGCGAGAAAACTAAATGCAGCGATAACGGCCAGCAAAGGACCGCCCTTGCAGACTAACAAAAGGCTTTACGCCTACAATACGACCGAGCCCACATCTTAATTGCCTTGAGTGGTGGAAGCAGCATGGTCCGGTGCTGCACCTACAAAGGAAGCAGTGGCAGTGGGTCCTTCTGGAAACTGAAAACTGCACAAAACATGACAGTGCACAATAAGTTTGGTACCAAGATGCCCTCAATTGATATACACATGAGAATAGAGTTCGCCTTGTAAGGGAGACATAATACATGACCATTCAGATAGGCCTGAAGACTCACAAGGTTCACATAATACTTCTGCATGCGTGTAGTTTGCATATCAATCTGATCAAACGGACAGCAGGCTAGGAGCAACAGCGAAAACAAGAAGGCAAATGCAGTTTCTCTTTGCTAGATGGACAGGAAACACTACATTCCAGGATTATGTACTCTGTTATTCTAAAAAAAAAAAGGATTACATCCCCTGTCAACTGGAGATTTTCAGTAAAATTTAATCTATCAACTAGAAAGACAGCAAAGGTAAACTGCATTTCGAGATAAAACAGCTCCTAGCTTCATCAGTAAATATACAGTGCAAAGAGAAGAAGATCAACACAAATAATTTTGCACGAATGGCACTGATTTATAGGATGAACGACGATGTTTTCTAACTAATGTAGTCCAACCAGCATTTACAGAGTAATTAAATTTGTTGGAATTTAAAGGCCATTCTGAACTCCACCAGCATGCAATCCAATTAATATTAAAGGATAGTGAATACTAAATATGAATGGATTTACAAAGCTAATACGGAGTGTATAGTTACAGTAGACGTGTTAGAACAAATAGGAAAATTGCACAAACATATGGGGCATGAAGAACGAAAATAGGCGACTTACAGTATGAGGGTGAGGATGGAGCCTTTATGCTAATGTGATCACGGAGTATGCCACATGTCCATAAGATCTTCAAAATTTTGCGAATGTCCTCATCAACCTCATCACATTCGATATTGACAACCTTGAGGTGCGCACACATGAATGGTTGTTCTATTGATTTTTGGGCCCCTCTTGCTCTAGTGAGGTTCTATATAATGCAAAACATTCAGTAAGACAATAGCACATATGTGGTGATACCTTATACACAGAACATACCTTTATACCACCAAGCTGAAGAGTGAGCATCTCAAGAATTGGAGAGTGTTGGAGAATGCAAACTAGGTCAATAGATGTGAACCATTCATTGAGTAACAGTCTCTTTAAGTTGCAAAATATTGGGCACCATTCCAGATCCCATGTATAAATAAACTGGATAGATTGCAAATGAACAAAAAAGAAGTCAACATCGGGTTGATACTTTTAGTTCCAAAAGTAACTAAGTAGAGACAAAACTAGACCTCAAGCACCAAAAGTATTACACTTTATCCGATTAAGACGCTATGTTACTAATTCATTGACTTGAGAGCCATTGGTATAGACAAAATCATGGAAGTGTCGAGCTGTGGTGATGAAAAGAAAGCAAGTTGCTTATATGCAGATCTAAGAATTGATATTACAAGGGAAACTGCAGGTAACAAATGACACTAAGGGTAAGAAAGGCAGCAAGTGCAAGCATACCACTTGACGTACAGCTATCAACTCCAAATTGACAGCATTGGAGAGACCATTGAGAAGCACACCTCCCTCTATGGGATAAGTATGACAACCACAATCATACAAACCACAACCCTTCAGGTGCATATCTTCACACCAATCGTGACATGCACGGTCAAGCCCAACATAGGCTGTTACTAGAGATGGCATGTCCTCAAGGAAAGGGGTCACGCCATCAAAATCATCAACTTGCAGCGAGACAAGATCCGGTGCACAAATCCGAATGCGGAAATCCAGAGGGACCACGCAGAAATCAGTGATGCAGAGACGCTTCAGTGACTTGGATGATATCTCCCGCACATAAATGTTGCAATGCCGCAGCTTGAGATCCTCTAATACCGGGCAGGCGTTGAAGTCCAAACCAGGGAATTCTAGGCTAACCCAGTGAAGGTCTATGGCCTTCAGGTGCTGGGAGATGAGAGGCACATCGAATATTGGTGGGTCGAGGCCATCAATGTCCTCGACGTCAACGGGGCTGAGTGTGAGCTCCTCGGTCTGGCATGCCAGAACATAATCAATCAACAGCTTGGTGGTGTTTGCGAACGCTTCCAGCGGATCGCCAGGATAGACATTGATCTCACACTTGATGAGAGGTGAGTGCCCGCAGAGGCTGGTGACCAGCTTCGCCAGCTGCTCGAAACGCTCGCAGCTGCAGGCACTCGACCTCTTGTCAAAGAAGAGGATCAGGCTGGTCGTGCGTCTCCAAAGGTCATGCCACCGGGTGTCGAGCACGCAGGTCTGCAGGGCATCGTCCGCTGGCAGAAAGGACAGGACATGCCGGAGGAGCTCGTCGGGCAGGACGCGGAAGGGATCCTCGCCGCCTGCAGCAGCAATGGTATGCATTCCGTCGAGCAGGTGGTGGGCAACTCTTCTGTAGGAGAGCACAGAAATGAGCAGAACAATCAACAAGCGAAGGTCGAAACCCTAGTCAAATCTAGCATCGCCAAATCAGTGAATCTTTTCTCTTTCTGTAGGCAGCAAGCTGCAAAAAAATGGAGGCAGCATCTCACCTCAACTCGCGGACAGCGGGAAGCGCCGGTCGCTGGCAACCGCCGGGGAAATGGCAGATCTGAAGTCCTCCACCCTCCGCGTGCCCGCCCAGTCGAACCCCGCGTCAATTTCTCTCTCCCAACGCGTTGGACGGGTGCAAGCAATTAGCGAGCGAGCGTCCGACGGGAAGACCTCTGTTACTTCGCGCCGGAGGGGGGCTAGTGGAGCGCCTGAGCAGCGGAAGAAGGGGTGGCAGCTGGGCCGCGGTCGCGGGCACGGGGGGTTCGACGGCGCGCCTTGAGCCGCCGTCTGCACGCGGCAAATCGCCGGCGCAGAGAGGGTCGTTGGCTCGTGGCTCCAGTGAGTGGAGAGACGAACAGAGGAGGAAGAGGACCGAATTCCTTTTTTTTAAAATAACCACATTCTCCCTCCGTCCCATAATGTAAGATGTTTTTTGACACTACACTAGTGTCAAAAAGCGTCTTATTATGAGACGGAGGGAGTATATTACAAATGTACTCCGTATTACAAAGAGTACATACATGCTCATTACAGGAGACGCACATATAGTTGTCATGCAAATATTGCATCAAAGACTTCACAAGTAAAACTAGAATTTCACTTCGGCAGAATCTTGTGCCCCGCCAAAACATCGCCCACCATTGTCCTCCACCGTCGCCGAGGCAACGTCGAAGAAAAAGGGGAACTGCCTTCATACCAAGATCTAGAGGAGCACCTTTGCATATAAGGATACTTTTTGAGCCGATGAACCGAACCGTCGTAAGCGACGAGGCCGAGACTTTGTGGCATGTCGGCCGAAGTTCTTCCCTGTGTCCGCTAGATCCCAGCGCCATCTACTTCATTCGATGAGATCGAAGAAGTGAAACGTCACTGCATTCTGTCATCCACGCACCCCATTGCAAGACACCGAACACAACCATAACAATCGACACCAACACCACCTGAGAAAGTGTTGAGCACCGACAATCAAACACAAATCTTACCGGATCTGAAGATCGGCAAGAAGACCGAGCCACCTGCTCCCCAGCACCGACCATTAGAGCGCTACCGAGATGGAGGAAGAGCAGAAGCAAATTATTTCGAAGCGGCGCCGTCTCCACCATTAAAGCAGCACCTCTGTAAACAAACTATGGCTATCCTACATCTCTACCGGAGAGAAACTGTCGGGGTCCCTGCCCGCTCCCGCCGCTGGAACAGCAGACAGAGACGGACGAGGACCCAGCGTCGCCGGCGCCCGGTGGTGTAGAGGAAAGCTAATTTTCGCCTCCTGTATCGCCTCTGCGCAGCGGTTCCAGGAGCGAACCGTTTCGTACAAAAATAGTGAGGACCAAATTCTTTATGGGCGACGCTACGCGTCGAACGGCGGATAATAAGAAAATATCCGCCGCCTCGCTAACCATTCGATCAACACATTAATAGATGTCCGATATACCCGCATAAGTAGCCACTTCTTTGTAATAAGATTGGTGTTGTAGACAGTTCAAAAAAAAGATTGGTGTTGTAGAAGACCCTCTGCAACAACAAGCTTGTGGCAATCACCACCGCCTATACGTTTTTATTTTTCGCAACAAAGGTCTTGTTGCAGGAATTTTTGCAATGAAGGCCTTGTTGCAGGAATTTTCGCAACAGAGGTCTTGTTGCAGAAATTTTGGCAATGCGTTTTTTTTGCAACAAAGGTCTTGTTGCAGATTTTTTTTGCAATTAATGTCTTGTTGCAGAAAATGTAAAGATTGATAGAATCCTTTTGCAACATGGGTCGTGTTCCAGATTTTTTTTTGCAACTAGGATCATGTTGCAGAATTTCTTTGCAAATGAAGAACTTGACATGACGGAGAAGGTTTCGGCGGCAGGAGGAGCTTGAGGTGGTGGTGCCATGGCCGACCACGGCCGAGTTGGCCGTTGGTGTCAAATGGCAGCCGCCTGTGTTTCAGACGCCTCGCCAGTCGCAGTTGTGGTACGCGTGGTGGTGCCGCTTGCAACTTTAATGCTCCAGGCATGTTGCTCACCGCCGTTATCATGGCCGGTGGCTGGACTTGGGATGTCCATCATTGCTAGCAAACACCGTCCGTGCTTTGTAGAAGATGATTGATGCAAGCGGTTGCAAATTAATAAAGGGAAGAAATGAGTGGAGGGAAGAGGTTCGAGAAGAGATAAGGTTAGGAAGAGAGATGTGGATGGACCATGGGGACACGTGTTGTTCTGCGGAGGTGGATGACGCATTGGAGTTTTCCGCCGGCTGGAGGGAAGCTTTTCCCATCCTTATATTTCATTTCTTACAATTTTCTTTCTTTTTGCAAGAAAATATTTCTTTCCTTTTTGGCGCTCGGTCTCTTTTCTTCTTAAACTCAACCGATCTTCATTTTGCTCCCTTCACGACACTTCCGTCAGTTTTGACACATAATGGTGTAGGGTCTAATAATTTTTGGGAAAAAAAGTCTAATATAAAAGAAAAAAGTTCATTTTACTATCCTGAAAAAAGTTCTTGTTCACATAACCCCCTAATCTTTTTTCCAGTTCCCTTACCCCCCTAAACAATCCCAAACCGGGCAAAAACCATCCCTGGCTGGTTTTGCCCATACCGGACGCTGACGTGGACACGGTCAAAGGCGGTATTTGGCCTGTGGGTGGGGCCCTCTCAGCTAGACACACTCACTGACTGTTGGGCCCGGTCAAATATGACACATGGGGCCCACATCTCGGTTGCACGGAGATTAACAAGGGACTAATTTAGCCCTAATTGCATCATTAATAGAAGGGGACCCACATGTCAATGTCTCAGACTAACCCTAGTGATGAAGGGGACCCACATGTCAATGTCTCAGATTAACAGAAGGGGACCTAAACTAATGATGCCACATCAGCGTGGTCCTGCTCTGAGATCGCCGGTGTGGAGGGCTTCAGCGGCGGTGCATCAGCGCGGTCGTGCTCAGGCGCAGCCGTGCGCAGAGGAGGCCGGGGCGACGGTCAAGGCGGCTGCTGTCGTGGAATTAACACGTCAGATGTCCTCATGAAAGGACTTAGTCGCGGAGCCATCGCTACGGGTTAGCTTGAAGGGGTTAAACCGGACAAGGGACACGGGAATTTTATACTAGTTCGGCCCCTTCGATGAAGGTAAAAGCCTACGTCTAGCTGTGATGGGATTGATTGGGTTTCCATGATCAGGGAGCGGATACGCTTTGCCTGAGTCTTGAGTTGTTGTCTGTTGTCCCTGAACCGCTGCCGGGTCGTCCCTTTATATACACAGCTTGACGCCCGGCCGGTCTACAGAGTCCCGAGGCCGACTCATACAAGGGTCCGGCTCGGTCTCTCTTTTCCTAACTTATAATACAAGTTACATGATTATCGTGGTCTACCACTACGGGCCCTAATCCGCCTTTGGGCTCCGGGCCTCTAAGCTTCATAGTAAAACGCCATCTTCTGAGTCTTCATGGGCTTCAATATAGTTGAGGGTAAACCGGCCCCTCCTGGGAAGTTTATACTCAGTAGTTATATCCCCAACATTAGGCCCCAGATTGATTTGAACCTGTTCATGTCAATCTTCAATACTTAGAAAAATCCTGTGAACATCTTCCTTCGTCTCTGTAAACCGCCACGATGTCTTCTTTTATAAACTTTGTTAAACCGGCATGACGTCATCCTCTGGATATAGCAACGGATCATCATGACGTCATCTCTGTAAAAAACGAATAAAAAGATTCCCTTCATTTAATGTCATCCCGGAAATCGAGGCGACAACTGCGCCACTTGCCGCTTTGGATTCCTCGATTCTCGTGCCTGTCACTTATCTTCCTTCCCTGTTATAAATAAGCCCAACGAGCACTTTCATTTTCTCCCCTTTCTTCTCATCTTCTTCCTCGCGACCCGAAGAACCCCAGCGCCACCGCCGCCGTCGATCTTCGAATCTGCACCGACCAAGGCCGCTGCATCACCCTGTTTGTTCCAGAGACCCTACCGCGCTCCTCCGCCGCTGAGTGGCTCTGGTAGGTTCTCTTCCTTGTAACCCTTGATCTCCATTAGGTTTCCAAGTTCATCCATGTTCGTCTCCGTTCATCAGTTCTTCTGTGTTCCTCCTTCTAGTCTTTCTACTGAATATACATATGTGCGCCTGATAGTTTTAAACTACAGCTAGATCCATGTTTTTAGTTCACCGTACCGTAGCATCTTACTGCTTCTGAGTAGACTCCGTCTGGTTCGTCTCTGTTCCTCTTTATCGCCATTGTAGGGCTCAGGAATATTTCCTTCAGTTATCCATGGTAGATCCAAAATTGTACTACGATATTGTGAAACATGTTTCTGCAACACTTAGTAGATTTTCAATTCTGGCCCTTCTGCCTAGGGGCGGTTTAACCTTTGATAGTCAGTCCGCCATACACCATTAGCCCTCACTTAAACCGCCAACTTGATTTGAACGGCAATTTTCCGGTTTAACACTGAATATTACACTTTAAACCGTCAATTGTAAACCGGCCTTTATTTTTCCTTTCATAGTTTGCCTTTCGAGATGACAAAACAATTCTCTGCTTGCAATTGGGTTCCGTCCCGGATCACGGAGACACAAATCAACGGATATGTCACCACTGGCGCTTTAGCCTCAAAAAGGGTCCTTCATTGGCGAGTTCCGGGCTCTGAATGCCCACCTGAACCTAAAGATGGAGAAGTGATTGTGTTTATGCAACACTTAGACCGGGGATTCAGCCCGCCCGGATCAAAAAATTTCCGGGATGTCCTCGCAAGCTTCCAACTCCATCCACAAGATATTGGACCGAACTCCATGTCCAATATATGCAACTTTCAAGTATTCTGCGAAGTCTACCTTCAAGAAGAACCATCTGTGGAGTTGTTCCGAGATTTTTTTCCATTTGAACCGCCGTACAGAGTTCTCCGATGGTCCCAAAACAGAGCTTGGTGGTGTTTCGATTCAAAAGAGGAAAGAAGTTGACTTCCCTCATGCAAAACATCATAGCCATCCCAAAGATTGGAACCAAACTTGGTTTTATTGCCGGAACACTGCCCCTGATGGAGAAAACCCTTTGCCGAGATACCGCCCTCACCGGCTTAGCAATGGTCATCCATTACCTTCACGCTTAACCGCCGCAGAACGGAAGACTTTTGCGCCTCAACTCGCCAAGCTCCAGGCTCTCATGGCCAACGGTTTGACTGGCATTGATCTCGTCCGCTGTTGGGTTTCTTGGGGCATTCTGCCTTTAAGCCGCCGCCCCGGATTGATGCATGAATACACTGGCAACGTCAAAGATCCTCAACGATATCATGAAATAGTAATAACAGACCTTGAAGTTACTGTCTGTAAAGAAGATGCTTGATGAAACGATCTCTGCATGCAGCCAAACCGGGTTGCCACCTTTTTGCGTCTCCAATCAACCGCCTGCGGTAAAGTTCAGCTTAATGCTTACTGATTTGCCTCCGCTTTAATTATGTGCTAACATTCCTTTGCCTTAATTTCACAGGCCAACAACTCCTTCTGGAAACAGACTAAACCGGCCAGGGCTCCTCGTGCAAAGTCCAAGGCTACCAAGAAAATTGCCAAGAAGAAAACCGCTGAGTCTTCTGATCCGCCAGAAGATGATGAATCGGACGCAGAGGTATAATTTGACTCACTTGGTTCCTTTTTCATACATCTTATTGACAATGATCATTCCCAGGATGATGCTGAGGCCAGCCGTGCAGACCACGTTGAGGTAATCACTCTTTCCTTCGATTCGGATCTTGTGCCGGTTCAAACAGTTCGCCGTACAGTTCAGAAAGTAAAACACTCTCACCCCCTTGCTCATTTGGATCCAAAATTTTCTTTGAAGACACAGCAAACTGAAGAACGTCGCACAACCCGGCACAGTGGCCAGCAAATCACCTCGTCCGGTCTTCCAGATACACCAACCTGGAAGCGTCGTCCAGAGGTGACTTGTTCTCCTGAAAAACTTTATTCTTTGAAGGGTTTCTTCCGATGCCCACTCAATTCGTTTGATCCAAATTACCAGGCATCTTCCAACTCGTCTGGAGGTTCATCAACCACTCAGCTGCCTCCCCTCAAGACCGTCGCTGGGTAAATATATTACTTTTCAATTTGTTTCTTCATGTGTCGGTTTATCATACTCTAACTTTTGATGTTGTAGTGCCAAGGCTCGATTGAGTAAAAAGGCCAAGACCAGCGGCCCTACTGACGATGTTGATCCGGAGAAGACCCCAGAGAATGATGGCAAAAATTCTGAGATTGTCAGAGATGACTCTGCTCCGCAAAACCCGGGTGCTGATGTTAATCCGTCGGAGGTTGATCCGACGACACATGTTGATACATCAAATCCTCATACCAACCCCCCAAGTCCAACTGTTGATCAGCGGGATTCAACTGCTGATCTGCCAAGTCCTACTACCAAACCGCCGAGCCTTGCTGCCAAAGCGCCAAGCCCAGTTAAGGAGAATGTCAATCCATCAAGCCCAGCCAAAGATGATGATGTTGTTGATACTGGCACTGCGTATACCGCCCCGGGCAATCCAGTTGTTTTGTCCAAACATTCCGCCAAGGATGAATTTGATTTTATGAACAAAGGGAAAGGCAAGACTGACTTGTCAAGCTATGCTGATTTGTCTACTCAGGATCTTCATTCCGGTTTCTTGAACCGCCTCTTCACAAGCCGGGATTATGAGGCTGGTTTGGTAAATCTAATGAAGGAACGCTATGAGGTAAACACTTTGATCTTTATTCTGTAACTTCATTGTATTGTAGCCCCCAAGGGCCGGTTTGTTTTAGAAAGTCAAACCGGGACTTGTATATTCCATACCGCACTTTGTTGATTTTCCTTGTGCATGTTTTGATCAAATACACATTAGCCCCCAAGTGCCAAGATTAAAACTTGTATTAATCCTTGGGACTTCAAACAATCAGTAGAAAAAGTGATCCACATTAGCCCCCAAGTGCCAAGTGTATAACTGGTTATATGCTTGGGACTTTTTAAATAAGATATTGACATGCTCTTCTGACTGTTGTAGACTGAGATAAATCAACAAGTCTCTCAAATTGCTGATCTTCAAGAGAATCTTAAATCCCAACAAGCAGAAACCACCAAGGCAAAAGATGAGTTAAAAACCGACTTAACCATCATGGAGCAGCTCAAAGAGTGGTTCAAGTCTGAGCGGGCCAACTGGGACACCGAAAAGGCTGGATTGCTGAAGCGGGTGGAAGACGCTGAATCGGCTCTTAAATCGGTGGCCGAAGAGCTGAGTGGATTGAAGCGCCAAGTTAATGCCATGACTTCTGTAATATTTGGTAAGTACCTTTTGCCAAGGCTTTGTGAACGTCTAGCTTTGAAATATTGCCGGTTTAACATGAAATCCTTAAACCGCTGTAGGTAGCCACATTGCTCATCTGGGCTCTGATATGCGGAAGAAGCTAAAGGCAGCCTATACACTGATTGAACAACTGTATACCGGTGCCCAACGGGTTATCTGCGCATCCTCCTATGACAATGCGGCCCCAACACTGATCAAGGACATGCTGTCCAGGTTATCCATGACGCCAGCACAAATAGAAGAGGTGAAGCGATCCGCTGCCAGGGCTGGCGCTTTGTTAGCACTTACCCGAGCCAAAGCATGGATAGCTGATCTCGATCT
This sequence comes from Triticum dicoccoides, assembly GCF_002162155.2. Lineage (NCBI taxonomy): Eukaryota > Viridiplantae > Streptophyta > Magnoliopsida > Poales > Poaceae > Triticum > Triticum dicoccoides. Next base: position 682,622,209 of record NC_041391.1, read on the forward strand.
GGTTGATATTGCCAAGGGCTTTCCCAGTGAACAAGAAAATAGGGCACAATTTGACAACGAGGCCCTCAAAAGGGTGACGAGGGAAATGCGTCCTCTGGCGAGTCAGTTGGCAGAAGAAACTAACTTGACGGTTCACCGGTCCTTCTATGATGCCAACAACAAACGGATTGAGGTTGTCATTCCTGAAGTGCAAAATCTTATTCCGCCAATCCGTAAGCACACTTACGCCCCTGACGTTGATCCGACTGAGCTTATAAGTGAAGAGGCTGTCTTTCAGGCCTTAACCCGGATTGACTGGACCGCCACTGACTTCCAGCCACTGGATGGGGAGGAGGAGGCTGAACCGACGCCAGATGACCCATCCACTTCGCGTCAACATGGTGATGAGGCTTGATCCAGCAATTCGGTTGACACTTCAGAAACTGTCCGGTTCAAAGAAACATTTCCATATTTTGGGACGTAAAGCGCCGTGTAATAGGCTAGCAAAAATACTTTGATCGGCTGCCATCGTGCAGTGGGAGATACTTTATGTGATCCACCATGATAATTTCAATGTTGGTTCATATATCATAGTATGCAATCCCTATGTCTGCATAAAAAGAATTGTCCTGTAATGTGATATCACTTTAGTTGGCTTGCCAACTTTGATTGTAATAAGGGTGAAAACCCAAATCTGGAATTGTGTATAACTCCATCATGTAGTGATGGCGTATAATAAGTCATGCCGGATTATGATGAACACCAGATGACCAAAGCTCGCGACAAGTAGTCAAAGCCAGGTCGGGTTAACGAACTCCGGTTTGATAATAAGGTCTGTCAACTTGTGAGTGAAAACCGAGCCGGTTTATGAAACACCGGGCTAACAAGATGATTGAAAAAGCCAGACCAGATCAAAGATACCGGTTTAACATTGACTTCATCAAAAGAAAATAGTGACAAACGCAAATAAAACCATGTAGTCGAGGCTTTTCAAGGGCTGCCAGGCCCAAATTCGAGGCTTTTCATGGGCTGCCAGGCCGCTGAGTTGAACCATTTGACAAAGCCTTTTAAGATGGGCCTCCAACTAACCAATCACCGTTTTAACTTTGACAAGTTCAGGGTCTCAATGAGAGTAACTATCAAACGTTCGGAGGGTCATGCCAGGATTACCTGGATAGGAGTGGCTTACTTGATGAAGGCAGGTTAACCCGGGGTTTTAGGTAAATATACCAGGCTTCCAAGCTGTGGGTCGATACCCAGCTACAAGGGTCGTTTCAAACTCCTTGGTATTTGACGCAAGGAGCCCCCAAGTAACATGATGAGCTGTGCTTATTGGGTGCCTATGTTTGAGCTGTGCATAGCATCCAGACTCTCTTTGGCCCCTCGGGTGTGAAGCTCCCAAGCTGTATTGTGGCGCGATAGCCGGTTTAACAGGCAGTACTCCGCTTTGTCAGCTGAAGCTCCCATGTAACTCAAAGGATATTTGAGAAAGAACAGCAGAGGTCCTGCTTATAGCAAGGATGTTGGTTTATTTTATTAATCATAATATATACATTGTCGAAATATGTACATAAGAAAAAGCCTATGGCTCAAGTGTAGTAAGGTCGTAGGAGAGCTATGTTCCATGACCGCCAGGTCTCCTCCTCAGAGTTGCGTGAGTTGTATCGAACGTCAATGAGGTAGTATGATCCGTTGTGCAGATTTTTGCTGACCACAAAGGGCCCTTCCCAAGGTGGGGATAACTTGTGCATGTCGATCTGATCCTGGATGAGCCGGAGCACCAAGTCGCCTTCTTGAAAGGTTCTTGTCTTAACCTGGCGGCTGTGATAACGCCGCAGGTCTTGTTGATAAACTGCCGATCGAGCCAAAGCCATGTCCCGTTTCTCATCTAACAGGTCCAGCGCCTCTTGGCGTGCTTGCTCGTTGTCCGCTTCAACATAATTAGTAACCCGGGGCGAGTCATGACGAATATCACTTGGGAAAACCGCCTCTACCCCGTACACCATGAAGAAAGGTGTGTATCCTATTGATCGATTGGGGGTGGTGTTGATACTCCATAATACAGAAGGCAATTCTTCCACCCAACAACCCGGCGTCTGCTTCAAGGGAATCATGAGCCGGGGTTTAGTACCCTTCAAAATTTCTTGATTGGCTCTCTCTGCTTGACCGTTGGATTGAGGATGCACCACAGATGCTAAATCAAGCTGGATGTGCTCTCTCTGACAAAAATCCTCCATCTCACCCTTAGAAAGGTTTGTACCATTATCCGTGATGATGCTATGTGGGAAGCCAAAACGGAAGATAATCTTTTTGAGAAATTGAACCACCGTAGCCGCATCACACTTGCTGACAGGCTCCGCTTCAACCCACTTGGTGAATTTATCAACTGCCACCAACAGGTGGGTCTTCTTATCCTTGGAACGCTTAAAGGGTCCCACCATATCGAGCCCCCAAGTAGTAAAAGGCCAAGTGATAGGAATCATCCGTAGTTCTTGAGCTGGAACATGAGCTCGACGTGAAAACTTTTGACAAGCATCACATCGCTTTACCAGATCCTCCGCATCAGCATGAGCTGTCAACCAGTAAAACCCATGACGAAAAGCTTTTGCAACCAGGGACTTTGAACCGGTATGATGACCACAATCCCCTTCATAATTTCCCGTAGGATCTCTTGGCCTTCTTCCGGAGAAACACAACACTGAAATATGCCTGAAACGCTACAACGGTGTAACTTGCCATTGTGGATAACCATGGACTTGGATCGCCGGACTATCTGCCGAGCCAGGACTTCATCATCTGGTAACTCGCCCTGGTTCATATACGCCAGATATGGAACCGTCCAATCCGGCACAACGTGTAAAGCGGCCACCAATTGAGCCTCCGGATCGGGAACAGCCAAATCCTCTTCTGTAGGTAACTTAACAGACGGGTTATGGAAGATATTTAAAAAGGTATTAGGAGGTACCGGTTTACGCTGAGATCCGAGCCGGCTTAAAGCGTCTGTTGCTTCGTTTTTGCATCGATCGATATGCTCAACCTGGTACCCTTTGAAGTGACCTGCTACAATATCCACCTCACGTCTGTAAGCTGCCATGAGTGGATCTTTAGAATCCCAAGTACTAGAAACTTGCTGAGCCACCAGATCAGAATCTCCAAAACAATGAAGTCGACTCAAGTTCATCTCCTTAGCCACACGGAGACCATGGAGTAAAGCTTCGTACTCAGTGCATTGTTAGTACAGGGAAACATCAAGCGGAGAACATAGCAAATTTTATCACCTCGAGGGGAAGTAAGGACAACTCCGGCCCCCGAGCCCTCCAATTGCCTGGATCCATCAAAATGAATAGTCCAGTATGTACTATCCGATTTATCCTCTGGTGCTTGCAACTCGGTCCAATCATTGATAAAGTCCACAAGTGCTTGAGACTTGGGCTGTTCGAGGCACATACTTCAAACCGTGTGGACCAAGCTCAATTGCCCACTTTGCAACCCGGCCAGTTGCTTCCCTATTTTGAATTATATCGCCTAAAGGAGCAGAACTAACCACTGTGATGGGATGGCCTTGAAATTATTGTTTGAGCTTTCGACTTGCCATAAAAACACCATACACCAATTTCTGCCAATGTGGATAGCTCTGTTTTGACTCGATCAGAACTTCACTGATGTAATACACGGGTCATTGAACCGGATACTCCTTCCCAGCCTCCTTACGCTCAACCACAATTGCCACACTGACCACTCAGGCATTGGCAACCACGTATAACAGCAAGGGCTCATTATCAACCAGAGCTGCAAGAACTGGCGGTTCAACCAACTACCGCTTTAACTCCTCAAAAGCCGCGTTAGCTGCGTCACTCCAAACGAAATCGTCTGTCTTTTTCAACATCTGATATAAAGGAATTGCCTTCTCTCCCAAACAACTGATAAACCGGCTAAGGTATGCAATCCGACCCGCCAAACGCTAAACATCGTTGATAAACTTCGGTTTAGCCAGGGATGTAATCGCTTTAATTTTTTCCGGATTAGCCTCAATACCTCTGTTGGATACCAGAAAGCCTAAGAGCTTGCCTGCTGGAACACCAAAAACACCTTTATCTGGATTAAGCATCATTTTGTAAACCCGAAGATTGTCAAACGTCTCCTTGAGGTCATCTATCAGTGTTTCCTTCTTCCTGGATTTTACCACAATGTCATCCACATAGGCATGAACATTACGCCGAATCTGCGTGTGAAGGCAATTCTGCACACAACGCTGATAAGTTGCCTGGGCACTCTTGAGCCCAAAGGGCATAGAAACATAGCAGAAGGCTCCAAAGGGAGTGATGAAAGTTGTCTTCTCCTGGTCCTTAACTGCCATCTTAATCTGATGATAACCTGAATAGGCATCCAAGAAACTCAGGCGCTCACAACCCGCCGTCGCATCAATAATCTGATCAATACGCGGGAGAGCAAAGGGATCGGCCGGACAAGCCTTATTCAAGTCTGTGTAGTCCACACACATACGCCAAGTGCCGTTTTTCTTGAGAACAAGCACCGGATTAGCCAACCACTCGGGGTGAAATACCTCAACAATAAACCCAGCAGCCAATAGCCGGGCTACCTCTTCACCAATAGCCTTGCGTCTTTCCTTGTTGAAGCGGCGAAGAAATTGCTTGACCGGTTTAAACTTGGGATCAATATTGAGAGTGTGCTCAGCGAGTTCCCTCGGTACACCTGGCATGTCAGAAGGCTTCCATGCAAAAATGTCCCGGTTCTCACGGATGAACTCGATGAGCACACTTTCCTATTCCAGATCCAGATTTGTGCTGATGCTGAACTGCTTGGACGAATCGCCAGGAACAAAGTCAACAAGTTTAGTCTCATCAGCCGGTTTGAACATCAGGTTCGGGTCATGCTCAGTTGTGGGCTTCTTCAGAGGGGTCATGTCTGTCGGATCAACATTATCCTTATAGAACTTCAACTCCTCTGTAGCACAAACCGACTCAGCATAGTGTTGGAAATATGCCCTAGAGGCAATAATAAAAGGATTATTATTATATTTCCTTGTTCATGATAATTGTCTTTATTCATGCTATAATTGTATTATCCGGAAATCGTAATACATGTGTGAATAAATAGACCACAATATGTCCCTAGTAAGCCTCTAGTTGACTAGCTCGTTGATCAACAGATAGTCATGGTTTCCTGACTATGGACATTAGATGTCGTTGATAATGGGATCACATCATTAGGAGAATGATGTGATGGACAAGACCCAATCCTAAGCATAGCACAAGATCGTGTAGTTCATTTTTCTAGAGCTTTTCCAATGTCAAGTATCTTTTCCTTAGACCATGAGATCGTGTAACTCTCGGATACTGTAGGAGTGCTTTGGGTGTGCCAAACGTCACAACGTAACTGGGTGACTATAAAGGTGCACTACAGGTATCTCCGAAAGAGTCTGTTGGGTTGACACGGATCGAGACTGGGATTTGTCACTCCGTATGACGGAGAGGTATCACTGGGCCCACTCGGTAATGCATCATCATAATGAGCTCAAATTGACCAAGTGTCTGGTCATGGGATCATGCATTACGGTACGAGTAAAGTGACTTGCCGGTAATGAGACTGAACGAGGTATTGGGATACCGACGATCGAGCCTCGGACAAGTAACGTACCGATTGATAAAGGGAATTGTATACGGGGTTGATTGAATCCTCGACATCGTGGTTCATCTGATGAGATCATCGAGGAGCATGTGGGATCCAACATGGGTATCCAGATCCCGCTGTTGGTTATTGACCGGAGAGCCTTCTCGGTCATGTCTGCATGTCTCCCGAACCCGTAGGGTCTACACACTTAAGGTTCGGTGATGCTAGGGTTGTATGAATATATGTATGCAGCAAACTAAAAGTTGTTCGGAGTCCCGGATGAGATCCCGGATGTCAGGAGGAGTTCCGGAATGGTCCGGAGGTAAAGAATTTTATATAGGAAGTGTTATTTCGGCCATCGGGAAAGTTTCGGGGTCACCCGGTATTGTACCGGGACCACCGGAAGGGTCCCGGGGGTCCACCGGGTGGGGCCACCTATCCTGAAGGGCCCCATGGGCTGAAGTGGGAGGGGAACCAGCCCCTAGTGGGCTGGTGCGCCCCCGCTTGGGCCCCTCCTGCGCCTAGGGTTGGAAACCCTAGGGTGGGGGGCGCACCACTTGCCTTGGGGGGCACTCCACCCCCCCTGGCCGCCGCCCCTTGGGAGATTCCCATCTCCAGGGCCGGTGCCCCCCTTGGGGGCCTATATAAAGGAGGGGGGAGGGAGGGTAGCCGCACCCTGAGTCTTGGCGCCTCCCTCTCCCTACTACACCTCTTCCTCCTCCCGTAGTTGCTTGGCGAAGCCCTGCCGGAGTCCTGCTGCATCCACCACCACGCCGTCGTGCTGCTGGATCTTCATCAACCTCTCCTTCTCCCTTGCTGGATCAAGACGGAGGAGACGTCATGCTGACCGTACGTGTGTTGAATGCGGAGGTGCCGTCCGTTCGGCGCTAGGATCTCCGGTGATAGGATCACGACGAGAACGACTACCTCAACCCCGTTCTCTTGAACGCTTCCGCTCGCGATCTACAAAGGTATGTTACTTGGTGAAACCGTAGGAAAATTTTTATTTTCTGCAACGTTCCCCAACAGTGGCATCATGAGCTAGGTCTATGCGTAGTTCTCTATTGCACGAGTAGAACACAAATTTGTTGTGGGCATAGATCTTGTCAACTTAGTTGCCGCTACTATTCTTATTTTGCTTCAGCGGTATTGTGGGATGAAGCGGCCCGGACCGACCTTACACGTACGCTTACGTGAGACAGGTTCCACCGACTGACATGCACTAGTTGCATAAGGTGGCTAGCGGGTGTCTGTCTCTCCCACTTTAGTTGGAGCGGATTCGATGAAAAGGGTCCTTATGAAGGGTAAATATAAGTTGACAAAAAAACATGTTGTGGTTATTCATAGGTAAGGAAACGTTCTTGCTAGAACCCAATTGCAGCCACGTAAGAGATGCAACAACAATTAGAGGACGTCTAACTTGTTTTTGCAGCAATTGTCTTGTGATGTGATATGGCCAGAAGTTGTGATGAATGATGAATGATATATTGTGATGTATGAGATCATGTTCTATTAATAGGAATCACGACTTGCATGTCGATGAGTATGACAACCGGCAGGAGCCATAGCAGTTGTCTTTATTTTTGTATGACCTGCGTGTCATTGAAGAACGCGATGTAAATTACTTTACTTTATTGCTAAACGTGTTAGCCATAGAAGTAGAAGTAGTCGTTGGCGTGACAACTTCATGACGACACAATGATGGAGATCATGATGATGGAGATCATGGTGTCATGCCGGTGACAAAGATGATCATGGAGCCCCGAAGATGGAGATCAAAGGAGCTATATGATATTGGCAATATCATGTCACTACTATATAATTGCATGTGATGTTTATTATGTTTATGCACCTTGTTTACTTAGAACGACGGTAGTAAATAAGATGATCCCTTATAACAATTTCAAGAAAGTGTTCTCCCCTAACTGTGCGTCGTTGCTAAAGTTCGTCGTTTCGAAGCACCACGTGATGATCGGGTGTGATAGATTCTTACGTTCACATACAACGGGTGTAAGACAGTTTTACACATGCAAAACACTTAGGGTTAACTTGACGAGCCTAGCATGTACAGACATGGCCTCAGAACACAGAGACCGAAAGGTCGAACATGAGTCGTATGGAAGATACGATCAACATGGAGATGTTCACTGATGATGACTAGTCCGTCTCACGTGATGATCGGACACGGCCTAGTCGACTCGGATCGTGTAACACTTAGATGACTAGAGGGATGTCTAATCTGAGTGGGAGTTCATTAAATAATTTGATTAGATGAACTTAGTTATCATGAACTTAGTCTAAAATATTTGCAAAATATGTCTTGTAGATCAAATGGCCAACGCTCATGTCAACATGAACTTCAACGCATTCCTAGAGAAAACCAAGCTGAAAGATGATGGCAGCAACTATTCGGACTGGGTCCAGAACCTGAGGATCATCCTCATAGCAGCCAAGAAAGCATATGTACTAGAAGGACCGCTAGGTGATGCACCCATCCCAGAGAACCAAGACGTTATGAACGCTTGGCAGTCACGTGCTGATGATTATTCCCTCGTTCAGTGCGGCATGCTTTACAGCTTAGAACCGGGGCTCCAAAAGCATTTTGAGCAACACGGAGCATATGAGATGTTCGAGGAGCTGGAAATGGTTTTTCAAGCTCATGCCCGGGTCGAGAGATATGAAGTCTATGACAAGTTCTATAGTTGTAAGATGGAGGAAAACAGTTCTGTCAGTGAGCACATACTCAAAATCTCTGGGTTGCACAACCGCCTGTCCTAGCTGGAGATCAACCTCCCGGACGAGGTGGTCATTGACAGAATCCTTCAGTCGCTCCCACCGAGCTACAAGAGCTTTGTGATGAACTACAATATGCAGGGAATGGTGAAGACCATTCCTGAAGTATTTTCAATGCTGAAGTCAGCAGAGGTTGAAATCAAGAAAGAACATCAAGTGTTGATGGTCAATAAGACCACTAAGTTCAAGAAGGGCAAGGGTAAGAAGAACTTCAAGAAGGACGGTAAAGATGTTGCCGCACCCGGTAAGCCAGTTGCCGGGAAGAAGTCAAAGAATGGACCCAAGCCTGAGACTAAGTGTTTTTATTGCAAAGGGAAGGGTCACTGGAAGCGGAACTGCCCCCAAATACTTAGCAGACAAGAAGGCCGGCAACACTAAAGGTATATGTGATATACATGTAATTGATGTGTACCTTACCAGTACTCGTAGTAACTCCTGGGTATTTGATACCGGTGCCGTTCCTCATATTTTTAACTCACAGCAGGAGCTGCGGAATAAGCGGAGACTGGTGAAGGACGAGGTGACGATGCGCGTCGGGAATGGTTCCAAGGTTGATGTGATCGCCGTCGGCACACTGCCTCTACATTTACCCACGGGATTAGTTTTAAACCTCAACAATTGTTATTTAGTGCCAAGTTTGAGCATGAACATTGTATCTGGATCTTGTTCAATACGAGATGGCTACTCATTTAAATATGAGAATAATGGTTGTTCTATTTATATGAGAGATATGTTTTATGGTCATGCCCCGATGGTCAATGGTTTATTCTTAATGAATCTTGGACATAATGTTACACATATTCATAGTGTGAATACCAAAAGATGTAAAGTTGATAACGATAGTCCCACATACTTGTGGCACTGCCGCCTTGGTCACATTGGTGTCAAGCGCATGAAGAAGCTCCATGCTGATGGACTTTTAGAGTCTCTCGATTATGAATCATTTGACACATGCGAACCATGCCTCATGGGCAAAATGACCAAGACTCCGTTCTCCGGAACAATGGAGCGAGCAGCCAACTTATTGAAAATCATACATATCGATGTGTGTGGTCCAATGAGCATTGAGGCTCGCGGAGGATATCGTTATGTTCTCACTCTCACTGATGACTTGCGTAGATATGTGTATGTCTACTTGATGAAACACAAGTCTGAGACCTTTGAAAAGTTCAAGGAATTTCAGAATGAGGTAGAGAATCAACGTGACCGAAAGATAAAGTTCCTACGATCAGATCGTGGAGGAGAATATTTAAGTCACGAATTTGGTACGCACTTAAGGAAATGTGGAATCGTTTCACAACTCACGCCGCCTGGAACACCTCAGCGTAACGGTGTGTCCGAACGTCGTAATCGCACTCTATTGGATATGGTGCGGTCTATGATGTCTCTTACCGATTTACCGCTATCATTTTGGGGATACGCTCTAGAGACAGCTACATTCACTTCAAATAGGGCTCCGTCTAAATCCGTTGAGACGACACCGTATGAATTATGGTTTGGGAAGAAACCTAAGCTGTCGTTTCTAAAAGTTTGGGGATGCGATGCTTATGTCAAGAAACTTCAACCTGAAAAGCTCGAACCCAAGTCGGAAAAATGCATCTTCATAGGATACCCTAAGGAAACCATTGGGTATACCTTCTACTTAAGATCCGAGGGCAAGATCTTTGTTGCCAAGAACGGATCCTTTCTGGAAAAAGAGTTTCTCTCGAAAGATGTAAGTGGGAGGAAAGTAGAACTCGATGAAGTACTACCTCTTGAACCGGAAAATAGTGCAGCTCAGGAAAATGTTCCTGTGGTGCCTACACCAACTGGAGAGGAAATTAATGATGATGATCAAGGTACTTCGGATCAAGTTGCTACTGAACTTCGTAGGTCCACAAGGACGCGTTCCACACCAGAGTGGTATGGCAACCCTGTCCTGGAAATCATGTTGTTAGACAACGGTGAACCTTCGAACTATGAAGAAGCGATGGCGAGCCCAGATTCCAACAAATGGCTTGAAGCCATGCAATCCGAGATAGAATCCATGTATGAAAACAAAGTATGGACTTTGATAGACTTGCCCGATGATCGGCGAGCGATAGAAAACAAATGGATCTTTAAGAAGAAGACGGACGCGGATGGTAATATTACCATCTATAAAGCTCGACTTGTCGCTAAGGGTTATCGGCAAGTTCAAGGGGTTGACTACGATGAGACTTTCTCTCCCGTAGCAAAGCTGAAGTTCGTCCGAATCATGTTAGCAATTGCCGCATACTATGATTATGAGATATGGCAGATGGACGTCAAAACGGCATTCCTTAACGGACATCTTAAGGAAGAACTGTATATGATGCAGCCGGAGGGTTTTGTCGATCCTAAGAATGCTAACAAGGTATGCAAGCTCCAGCGATCCATTTATGGGCTGGTGCAAGCATCTCGGAGTTGGAACATTCGCTTTGATGAGTTGATCAAAGCATTTGGGTTTATGCAGACTTATGGAGAAGCCTGCGTTTACAAGAAAGTGAGTGGGAGCTCTGTAGCATTTCTCATATTATAGATGACATATTTTTGATGGGAAATGATATAGAACTTTTGGACATCATTAAGGCCTACTTGAATAAGTGTTTTTCAATGAAGGACCTTGGAGAAGTTGCTTACATATTAGGCATCAAGATCTATAGGGATAGATCGAGACGCCTCATAGGTCTTTCACAAAGCACATACCTTGATAAGATATTGAAGAAGTTCAAAATGGATCAGTCCAAGAAAGGGTTCTTGCCTGTATTGCAAGGTGTGAGATTGAGCTCGGCTCAATGCCCGACCACAGTAAAAGATAAAGAAGAGATGAGTGTCATCCCCTATGCCTCAGCCATAGGATCTATTATGTATGCCATGCTGTGTACCAGACCTGATGTAAACCTTGCCGTAAGTTTGATAGGAAGGTACCAAAGTAATTCCGGCAAGGACACTGGACAGCGGTCAAGAATATCCTGAAGTACCTGACAAGGACAAAGGACATGTTTCTCGTTTATGGAGGTGATGAAGAGCTCGCCGTAAAGGGTTACGTCGACGCTAGCTTCGACACAGATCGGGATGACTCTAAGTCACAAACCGGATACATGTATATGTTGAATGGTGGAGCAGTAAGCTGGTGCAGCTGCAAGCAGAGCGTCGTGGTGGGATCTACATGTGAAGCGGAGTACATGGCAGCCTCGGAGGCAGCGCATGAAGCAATTTGGGTGAAGGAGTTCATCACCGACCTAGGAGTCATACCCAATGCATCGGGGCCGATCAAACTCTTCTGTGACAACACTGGAGCTATTTCCCTTGCCAAGGAGCCCAGGTTTCACAAGAAGACCAGGCACATCAAGTGTCGTTTCAACTCCATCCGTGAAAATGTTCAAGATGGAGACATAGATATTTGCAAAGTACATACGGATCTGAATGTCGCAGATCCGTTGACTAAACCTCTTTCGCGAGCAAAACATGATCAACACCAGAACTCTATGGGTGTTCGATTCATCACAATGTAACTAGATTATTGACTCTAGTGCAAGTGGGAGACTGTTGGAAATATGCCCTAGAGGCAATAATAAAAGGATTATTATTATATTTCCTTGTTCATGATAATTGTCTTTATTCATGCTATAATTGTATTATCCGGAAATCGTAATACACGTGTGAATAAATAGACCACAATATGTCCCTAGTAAGCCTCTAGTTGACTAGCTCATTGATCAACAGATAGTCATCGTTTCCTGACTATGGACATTAGATGTTGTTGATAACGGGATCACATCATTAGGAGAATGATGTGATGGACAAGACCCAATCCTAAGCATAGCACAAGATCGTGTAGTTCGTTTTGCTAGAGCTTTTCCAATGTCAAGTATCTTTTCCTTAGACCATGAGATCGTGTAACTCCCGGATACCGTAGGAGTGTTTTGGGTGTACCAAACGTCACAACATAACTGGGTGACTATAAAGGTGCACTACAAGTATCTCCGAAAGTGTCTGTTGGGTTGACACGGATCGAGACTGGGATTTGTCACTCCGTATGATGGAGAGGTATCACTGGGCCCACTCGGTAATGCATCATCATAATGAGCTCAAAGTGACCAAGTGTCTGGTCAAGGGATCATGCATTACGGTACGAGTAAAGTGACTTGCCGGTAACGAGACTAAACGAGGTATTGGGATACCGACGATCGAGTCTCGGGCAAGTAACGTACCGATTGACAAAGGGAATTGTATACGGGGTTGATTGAATCCTCGACATCGTGGTTCATCCGATGAGATCATCGAGGAGCATGTGGGAGCCAACATGGGTATCCAGATCCCGCTGTTGGTTATTGACCGGAGAGCCTTCTCGGTCATGTCTGCATGTCTCCCGAACCCGTAGGGTCTACACACTTAAGGTTCGGTGATGCTAGGGTTGTATGAATATATGTATGCAGCAAACTGAAAGTTGTTCGGAGTCCCGAATGAGATCCCGGACGTCACGAGGAGTTCTGGAATGGTCCGGAGGTAAAGAATTATATATAGGAAGTGCTGTTTCGGCCATCGGGAAAGTTTCGGGGTCACCCGGTATTGTACCGGGACCACCGGAAGGGTCCCGGGGATCCACCGGGTGGGGCCACCTATCCTGAAGGGCCCCATGGGCTGAAGTGGGAGGGGAACCAGCCCCTAGTGGGCTGGTGCGCCCCCGCTTGGGCACCTCCTGCGCCTAGGGTTGGAAACCCTAGGGTGGGGGGCGCACCACTTGCCTTGGGGGGCACTCCACCCCCCTGGCCGCCGCCCCTTGGGAGATTCCCATCTCCAGGGCTGGCGCCCCCCCTTGGGGGCCTATATAAAGGAGGGGGGAGGGAGGGCTGCCGCACCCTGAGTCTTGGCGCCTCCCTCTCCCTGCTACACCTCTTCCTCCTCCCGCAGTTGCTTGGCGAAGCCCTGCCGGAGTCCTACTGCATCCACCACCACGCCGTCGTGCTGCTGGATCTTCATCAACCTCTCCTTCCCCCTTGCTGGATCAAGACGAAGGAGACGTCACGCTGACTGTACGTGTGTTGAACGCGGAGGTGCCGTCCGTTCGGCACTAGGATCTCCGGTGATAGGATCACGACGAGAACGACTAGCTCAACCCCGTTCTCTTGAACGCTTCCGCTCGCGATCTACAAAGGTATGTAGATGCACTCCTATCACTAGTAGAAAAAGGACCTAATATGTGAAACATTAGTACCGATTGGCATATGAGCCGGCACTAATGCTCCCATTAGTGTCGGTTCAAATGACTTGGCGGGAGGTGACCTTTAGTACCGGTTCTTTGGGAATCTTTAGTACCGGTTCGTGCCACGAACCGGTACTAAAGATGCTGGTGCCCGGCCAGCACCTTTAGTACCGGTTCGTGGCACAAACCGGTACTAAATAGGTTGTGGCAGGCGCTATTTTTAGTCCCACCTCGCTCCCCTAACAAGAATTTGACCACCTTAAGTATGTTACTTCTCAAACCATCCCAAGCATTTGGTCTTCATTGAACTCTATGTGTAGGATCTATGGCTGCAATAGGAGTCTTCGCTGGTTCTTAAATCGGTGGTAGATTCCTATTGACGATTTAGATTCTATACAAAAAGATCGTTGATCATCAATGTATTTTTTATATGTACTTCTGTGTAGAAGTAGCGCGCGTTTTGGCTGAAAGGCGGTACTGATCAATGTATTTTTTCTGCGTTCAGATGCACAATTTAAATATGTTATTTTTCGAACTATCACAAGCATTTGGTCTTCATTGAACTCTATATATAAAAAAGAGGAAGAAGAAGCAGAAGAAGACGAAGAAGAGGAGGAAGAAGAAGAAGACGAGGAGAAGAAGAAGAAGAAGAAGAAGAAGAAGAGGAGGAGGAGGAGAAGAAGAAGAAGAAGAAGAAGAGGAAGAGGA
>NC_041391.1:682647855-682648775 GCF_002162155.2 Triticum dicoccoides
GAGGAGGAGGATGAAGAAGAAGGAGAAGAAGAATAAGAAGAGGAAGAAGAAGAAGAGGAAGAAGAAGAAGAGGAGGAGGAAGAAGAAGGAGAAGAGGAGGAAGAAGAAGGAGAAAATATTCACAAAGAAACTAAATACAGCAAAAAAAACTACTCAGAAATAAATAGAAGAAAACAATAAAGCAGAAAAGAAATAACTATATAAACAAATTACTCAAAAATAAATAGAAGAAAATTAATACTATTCAGAAATAAATAGATGAAAAAAATAAAGCAGAAAAGGAATAACTATATAAAAAAATTACTCAAAAATAAATAGAAGAAAATAAATAATGTAGAAAAGAAAAAAAATTATATAAAGGAAAAATATTCACAAAGAAACGAAATACAACAAAAAAATATTGGGGCGCTGCCCGGTGGGCCTGCCAGACCTTGGGTGTGCAAATACATGCCCAGTAGGGCCAGCAGGCTCACAGGGCAGTGCGCGCTAGGTAGGCCCAGAGGAGTTCGAAATGGCAGCCGCGGCTGGGTTTGTAAACCAGTGCGGCTGCCCTTCGCTCGGCGAGGTGGGACTAAACGTAGCGCGCTGGGGTGGCAGCGCACGGGCATTAGTACCGGTTGGTGGCTCCAACCGGTACTAATGTGTTGCCCTTTAGTACCGGTTTGAGCCATCAACCGGTACTAAAAGCCCTCGTTTCCCGCCGCTTGGGCTGGCCAAAATTGGCCTTTAGTACCGGTTGGTGGCTCCAACCGGTACTAAAGACCCCTACTATATATATGGCACTTACGAAAATTCAGTTATCGTCGCCAGTTCGTTCCACTTCTCGCGCGCACTCGCCCTCGCTGCCCCCGCCGCCCGTCGTTGTCGTCGCCGCGCGCCCCCGCCTCCCGTTGTCGTCGTCGCCCTCACCGCCCGTCGTC
>NC_041391.1:682649279-682660487 GCF_002162155.2 Triticum dicoccoides
AATTTATTTTTAGTAAATGCTTAGTTGAACTTGTTGAATTAATATATAGAACTAGTTTATTTTTAGTAAATATAATGCTTAGTTTGAACTAGTTGAATTAATATATAGAACTTGTTTATTTTTAGTAAATGCTTAGTTGATCTTGTTGAATTAATATATAGAACTAGTTTATTTTTAGTAAATATAATGCTTAGTTTGAACTAGTTGAATTAATATATAGAACTAGTTTATTTTTAATAAATGCTTAGTTGAACTAGTTGAATTAATATAACTAGTTTATTTTTAGTAAATGCTTAATTGAATTAATAGAAGTAGTTGAATTAATTGAATTAGTAAGTGTTTAATGTTTCGCCTAATATGAACATAGGAAATGTAGTTTGACGACGGAAAAAATTTCATTATGTGCGAATACTGTGAAGACCAGGGCGGCCAGTGCGACAGAAATTTCCTTGTTGATGGTAGGCAATTCAGCATCAAGATGGATGAGACTTTCGAATTCGATACAGTAAGTCACTATGCTTCATTAAGAATTTTGTTTTCATAATTAAGCATGACTTATATATGCTTCATTTGTCTGACTTATAATTTTTAATTTTCACTATTCTACTAGCGCATCCCCTGCCATGCAAGAATTTTTGTCTTGGATAAGATAGGTTTAAAGATATGGAAACTATGGAGGTAAAGAGAGCTTACCTGAAAACTGAGCATGATGGTTATACTTTCAACGTCAAAGTATACAATGCACACACGTACACCTATTTTGAATGCAAAACTTGGCAGGCACTATGCAAGGCTTATGCATTTGAGCCTGGTATGGTTATCACCTTTGGTATTCGTCCGGAAGATGATATTGAAGGTAATAGAGACATATGGGTCAATGTGCAGACGCCTCCAGTTCTACCATTATGTGAGTTCTTCTCAACTATATTTTTGTCTTTGATATTGCTTATTCAAAAATAACTGACAACTAATTTCTATTGACAGATTATCTCCATTCAGCCAAACATGTCCGGCGCTTGGTAGACAGGACCTACTACTGTCCCGGAGCTGAACTAAACTGCGAGGAGATAAGTCATTATGTTTCATGGCTTGAGTATCTTCATACTGTGAAGACAAATTTTCTTCCTGCACTTAGAAATGTTAGTACTCAAAACGTGCGACCAATAGTGATGGTATTGAACTACGGTCACATCTATTTAGGAATGATGGTAAGATATTTACTATTTGTCCTCAGTGCATATTTTGCATACATAAATTTTTTTGCTAAATTTTCATTGCTAAGTATATTAATTAAGTACTATACAATGTTCTTCAACAGGGACTCCCGATGACAGTTGTGCCTTAGGGGATCGAGACTAAAGGTCGGATGTCAATTGTTAGCTTACGACCAAGATATCCTGCATTGCACATGAATGCATTCAGGATTTCTAGAAGCGATGAATGCTTAATAGTGAAAGATTGGAGGAAAATTGTTAATGATCGCAGAGAAGTACTATGGGGCAGCAATGAGAAGCGCAGCCCACGATTAGGAGACAGGTTCATCGGCATGCTCCAGTATGATCAATCAGAAGAGCTATACATGTTCTATGTTATTTTACCAGAGAGAGTAGCTAGCAGGAGTGATTTAGCTAGTTCTTCATGCTGCTCTTAATTAGTACTTGTCCTTTCATGTCCGTGTTCTTCATTCTGAACTTAAGAGATTTGCTTTTGTGGTGTTATATATGAACGCTTATAATATCATGACAATCATGTTGAACTCGATCGATAATATTTTTGCTTCTGGTACAAGTGAATGTTTCTTCTTTAAGCTAGTAGTGCTGGTGGTGATTAGATAGCTGGTTAATTATTATATGACATATCCGTATATATTATAACCGCAGATTAGTTTCAGCTGGATGGATCCTACCTAAGTGATCAACTATATGCCATATCGGTATATATTATAGTTGATCAAGTATAATATGGATATGGCATATGCTCTAGCTAGCTAGCTAGCTACTAGAGATATCCAATAATGCATCCAGTCGAAACTAATCCGCGACACTTTCACCTAATGATTTAACAACTCATTATAATGTAAAACGATCACTAAATTAAATTGAAAACACAAAATTAAAGAAAATTAAAAAAACACCCAAACATTTAGTACCGGTTGGTGTTACCAACCGGTACTAATGCCCTCCATGCAAACGGGCCTGGCTCGTGCCATGTGGTGGCACTTTAGCGCCGGTTCGTGACGAACCGGTAGTAAAGGGGGGGCCTTTAGTCCCCACTCTTTAGTGCCGGTTCGCCAACCGGCACTAAAGGCCATCACGAACCGGCACTAAAGCCCGGTTCTGCACTAGTGTATCACTCGTTGCTTAGATGAACTCATAGATGGATCTTGGTGAAACCGTAGGAAAATTTTTATTTTCTGCAACGTTCCCCAACACATAGGCCGCATCACCTTCCTCGCAATCCAAAGCGATTTTACGACTTCCGTGAACCGTAATGGTCCCTTTATGACCCGGCATCTTGAGCTGCAGGTAAATATAACAAGGCCTCATCATGAACTTTGCATAAGCCGGTCGCCCAAACAGTGAGTGGTACGGGCTCTGGATCCTCACCACTTCAAAGGTCAATGTCTCAGACCGGGAATCATGTTCATCAACAAACACAACTTCCAAAGCGATCTTACCAACAGGATATGCTGATTTACCTGGTACTACACCATGGAAAACAGTGTTGGATGGTTTAAGACTCTTGTCTATCAACCCCATGCGACGGAAGGTTTCATAATACAGAATGTTGATACTGCTTCCTCCATCCATGAGCACCTTGGTGAACTTATAACCTCCCACCTGAGGTGCCACCACCAAAGCCAGGTGACCCGGATTGTCAACCCGGGGCGGATGATCCTCCCTGCTCACAATGGGCTGCTCGGACCACCGCAAATACCGTGGCACCGCCGGTTCAACATCATTAACTGCCCTCTTGTGAAGCTTCTGATCACGCTTGCACAAACTAGTGGTGAACACATGATACTGCCCATCATTCAACTGCTTTGGGTGACTCTGGTAACCCGACTGCTGCTGATTTCCTTGATTATTCTGCTGGTTATTACAACCTTGGTTGTTCTGGTTGCCCTGATTATTCTGAAATCCAAAGTTTGAACCGCCGCCACCATGAAAACCTGGACCTGAACCGCCCGATGGACCCTGATCATACCGAAAAAGATCAGAGTTTTTGAACTCCTTTATAATGTGACAATCCTTCCAGAGATGCGTTGCAGGAACCTCCTTGGTCCCATGCTTTGGGCAGGGCTGATTCAACAAACGCTCCAGATTCATTCCGCCGCCGCGCTGGGGCGGTTTACCCTTACGACGCTGCACATTAGCGTTAGCTACAAAATCTGAATCCGCTTTACGCTTACCGTTATTCCCATGGCCTCCTTGGTTGTGCTGCTGTCCCTTCGCACCATCGTTCTTCTTTCCATTCTCCGGTTTCTCCTCATCAGAATCGGGATCCTTGGTATTATCAGGATCGGCATACTTGACCAAGGCGGCCATAAGGGTGCCCAAGTCATCGCAGTGGCGCTTGAGCCATCCCAACTTCATCTTTAGTGACTTAAACTGGCAATTGTGTTCCAGAGTGATGATTGCCTGACCAACGTTAATCCGGTCTGAAGAATGCAAAACTTCTGAAACTCGGCACACCCAATGAGTGGTTGACTCGTTCTCCCCTTGAACACAGGCATCCAGATCCACAATAGACATGGGCTGTTTGCAGGTGTCTTTTAAATTAGCTATAAACCGGGCCTTCAACTGGTCCCATGATCCGATGGAGTTAGATGGTAAGTTTTTCAACCAAGTACGGGTTGTTCCTTCCAACATCATCGTGAAATACTTTGCACAAGCCGCTTCATCCACATCCAGCATATCCATTGCCATCTCGTAACTCTCGACCCACGCCTCAGGTGGCTGATCAGCCGTGTAATTCGGCACCTTACGTGGACCTTTGAAATCTTTAGGCAGTCGCACATTGCGTAGAGCCGGAATGAGACAAGGCACCCCCTAGGAACTGAAGGCTAACCCGGTACCATGGTCTACTGATGCTGCAGGCTGAACCGGGGCAGGTTGATAATGACCCGTATGTTGGGCTGCTAAAGCGGCCTCCCTTCGTGCTCTGCCATTATCCACCATGTCCTGAGCGTTTACCTCACCACGTGCCAGATTGGGTCTTTGGGGAACATTCCGGTGCCGCGCACTGCTAGACAGATCCGGTTCATCCATGTGCCTGCTGTAACTTTTGCTCGGACGGGGAGTTGAATGAATTCTATCCCGGCTATAGGAATAAGCCTGCTACTGCACTACGGCGGTTTGAAGAAGATCTCTGGCCCACCGTGTCTCAATTGCCGCCAGTGAATCGCCCTCCATCGGAATAGCTGCCAAGCGAGATGATGCGGCAATCATATTATCCAAAGGGCTCGAGAAGTGACCCGGTGGCGTTGGCACGTACTGCGGCGGATTATCCGTTCGTCGAGGTGGTTCCATCGTCCGTGGTTGATCCAGTGCTGCCCTCGGTGCGTCAGCCCGGTTTGTGGCTACCGGATTACTCGGCCCAGCCCCTGGCGTGTTGAAAAGATTTACTCCCTTGAAAACTGATGGCAGACGTGACCAATACTTTCTCCGCATTACATCATGTGTTTCATTCTGATCCAATAGGAGTCGGTAGTTCTGCGCCTGTATTTGCTGTGACTGGGCATCCAAAGCGGCCCGTTCTTCAGCCAACCTAGCGTCCTCAGTTGCTAGATCCTCCTTAGCTTGTGTTATCTGGTCCTTCAGCTTCGCAATATTCGCATTATGCTGATCCTGTGTCTCCGGGGTAACTGCCGTGGTCAACAAGGTGGCCCAGGCATCCATCAAACCGGAGAGGACTTGAGCCGGTCGGCGCGCCAGGCCTCCTACCGTGGCTGCTGATCCGGTATTCATTGCTGTTGTGGATGAAGATTGCAGAGTGGGTTGTGTTCCGGCCATGAAAACAGCAACCCAACTTGGCGGTTCAAGGAGGTCCGGAATACTGTTGCCATCGGAATATCCTTCGAACACGCCATCATGAACTTGGTACAGGGACTCGGTTTCACCAGTGGATGACTCGCCATCGGAGTAAGCAACCGTCTCGCCTGCAGACACCGGTTCAGATCCGATCCCATGGACACATCCTACAAACGCACGCTTCACGGCAGGTTTCACCCGAGCAGGGCTTGCACGTTGAGCCGTCTAGACGAGGTCGGTGTAGATGTCCGGCTCAGGGCCCGGTTCACCGATCTTGCCAATGAAGATGTGAATTCCGCCAAAGGGGACCCGGTACCCGTATTCAATTGAGCCGGCCTCGGGGCCCCATCCTTCATCGTCGATGTAGAGCTTGCCGCGACGACTCTTGGTCATCCGGCCGACCACGTACCCCTTAAGTCCTTCAGAGCTGCCCTTCAAGAACTCGAAACCATCGTGCGATCGCCCCACGGTGGGCGCCAACTGTCGTGGAATTAACACGTCAGATGTCCTCATGAAAGGACTTAGTCGCGGAGCCATCGCTACGGGTTAGCTTGAAGGGATTAAACCGGACAAGGGACACGGGAGTTTTATACTAGTTCGGCCCCTTCGATGAAGGTAAAAGCCTACGTCTAGTTGTGATGGGATTGATTGGGTTTCGATGATCAGGGAGCGGATACGCTTTGCCTGAGTCTCGAGTTGTTGTCTGTTGTCCCTGAACCACCGCCGGGTCGTCCCTTTATATACACAGGTTGACGCCCGGCCGGTCTACAGAGTCCCGAGGCCGACTCATACAAGGGTCCGGCTCGGTCTCTCTTTTCCTAACTTACAATACAAGTTACATGATTATGGCGGTTTACCACTACGGCCCCTAATCCGTCTTTGGGCTCCGGGCCTCTAAGCTTCATAGTAAAACGCCATCTTCTGAGTCTTTATGGGCTTCAATATAGTTGAGGGTAAACCGGCCCCTCCTGGGCGGTTTATACTCAGTAGTTATATCCCCAACATTTCAGTAGTTATATCCCCAACAGCTGCGGAGGTCGTGGCCTCCCGTTGACCAGAGGTGGCCGGCCAGGGGTGTGGATGCGGTAGCAAGGGCCGGCCATGGACGTGGAGGTGGCGGCGCTACAGCGATGCAGGCGGCCCGGGGAGGCGAGGGACGACCAGATCCGAGGGTGGCGCCCCCATCTGATCTGGTTCCGGCCGGATCTGGACTCTGGCGGCGGTCTGAAGATGGTACGGCGGTGAGTTTGTGGAGGCGGAGTGACCTGTACCTGAGAGAGAGATACGAGGGAAGAGAGAGGGAGAGTAAACAGAAGGGAGGAAGGAGAAGCGGGGCGCTCGGGGTGGCGCCTTGGAACTCCGGCAGTCACCGGCGTCGGTCGGAGGCGGGGCAGGGTTCGGGTGCGAGGGAGCGATGCTCGGGGAGGTAGGCGACGACAAAACGCAGTCCACCTGATGGAGGCCCACCCACGGGTCAAAACCACCGTTTGACTGTTGCCACGTTAGTGCCAAGATGAGTCAAAACCATCCAGGGATTGATTTTGCCCGGTATAGGATTGTTTAGGGGGTGAAAGGAACCGAAATAAAGATGAGGGGGTTATGTGAACCACCAACTTTTTTCAAGGTAGTAAAATGGACTTTTTTCAATATAAAAAGACCATTATACCCTGATGCATATGTGATAAAAAATATTTTTTCAAGTAAAAAACAGCGAATATGTGATATGTTTTGTCTTGAATACATGACCAAATGAAACCAAGTCTGCTATTTTATCACATCCGCATATTAGAGTTGAATTCAAACACACTAAGGTTCATTTATCACATCCTCAAATTTCACTTGAGAAATTGGGCCGATACATGCGTTCATCAGCAAAATAATTAAGGTGGACATATGTTTTCGCAGAAGGTCGTACAGTATCTGCTAGGCCTTTTCAAGTCTAGAGAGAAAATGAGATTTACCACAACAGACATCTCACACCCAATGGTTATGTACATATCCAAAATTCAAATTCCATTTCGTTTTACCACTTGCGAAGCCAGCAAAACAGAGAGGTTTCTTTTTTGTAGGAGAATTTTTTTTATCTATTCATAATTACTAAACAGTAAAACAGAGCTACCTAGGAGCCTCCACAACGATTTGGGGCTCTTAACCGTCGGATCACACTCATGTACGCGCAGGATTGGCTGGGTCCTCAGTTGGTTTACGCTAATTAATTTCCGATTTGTCCTGCTCGTAGCACAGTTTTCTGGGCCGCTACTCCACTGAACGAGTTACAAGTTGTGTCAATAATCAGGCCGTAAGGGCGAAGGCCCACGAGGTCCAGCTGGACATGCATAGCAGCGGGAGCCTGGTTCCTATGTGTGTATATCCCGGTAACATGCCTGAAAAAGAAGATGTCGCCAACTCTATTCCCTGTTCCTCGGCGCCTTGCCGCCGCGTCCTGGCAGCGAGCTTCTACTGCACATGTGACTTGGTGGTGCCCTCTCTCGCCGTCTACTCTTCCTTCATTGGTTCCCTAGCCTGAAGCCTCAAGAGCGCTCAGATCTATTCCCTGCTGGCTGCTGCAGCTGATTGTTGTGCCATTTTCCATCGCCTCTCATAGGGCAATTTAGCTTCCTTGTTCATCTCACAACTATGCTTCGGTACAAGGAAAATATCTGTTACTGGAAACATTGCAGGAGCAAATAGGTATCTCTAAGACACTGAATTTGGGACAGCTCTAAGGATCACTTCATATTCACCTGCTGTGTCATTTCTTCTTCCCTTTCTCCATTGCTTACCTTACTTTAGCTAGCTTTCCCTCCTTTAGTCAGCCTTGCCATTCTTTGGCCTCATCGTTTTGTTCTTGTTTTGATTCAATTCAGTTCCTGATGCATTTTTATACTGTATGAGTGAGCACTTCTTAAACAAGTATATCTTCCTCTAAATAGATGTCGTCTTGTTTGTCACAACTTGACCTTTACCTTTTCTTATTATATGTTAATAATTAGTGAAATGTAATGAAACGGAAGTGTATTGGCTAGCAAATTCACTTGAAGAAGCGATGAAACTAGCAAAGTTTGAACATACAGTTGGCTATCCTTTGGAGTCCAACTGTGCTCTATCTCCACAATGCTTTGTCTAAAGTATGCACGGCTGATTTACACAGCCATGTAATATTTTGAAATTGTTCATCTTGTAGTTAATTTCTAGGGTGGGCAAATCATTATATTAGTACTGCCAAGTGCCAAGTAATTTTGGACTATTTATGATGCCATTATTTTACTACTATGGTCTTTTGAGTAATAATGCACCTTCAATTCATGTTTAACAAATATATGTGTTGTCAAGATTTTAATATATATCTTTTGTTATTTTCTCAATATGAACGAGCGCCGCAACGCGCGCCTTAATGATCTAGTAAACTATGACAGTACAAAGAACGACATAGGCTGATTAAGAGAGTGTCGTGTAGTTTAAATAAGAAAGCGAGTCTGCAACAAAGCGTTTGATGAGTTTACGAACCTGGAGTTGGAGCATATCTGGTTGTCGCCGCCGGTGAGCACCTGGATGCTGCCCTTCCTTACCATGGTGTTGCCGAACCTGGTGAGTGGTGACGAACAGGTAGATTGACAGTGCAAAAAACTGTCGGTGCCCTTGGTAGGGTGGAGAGCGTAACCGAAAGTACAAGAGGGACTTCGCACTGGGGATTTACCGTGGTTTGGGCCCTTGTGATGTACTCCCTCCGTTTGGAATTACTTGTCACAAAAATGGATAGAAATGGATGTATCTACAACTAAAATACATTTCCCCCACACAAAAAAAACTAAAATACATTTAGATACATTTATTTCTTAGACGAGTAATTTCAAACGGAAGGAGTAAGTAATACTCTACTCCTGCTTTGTTTCGAATGTACATAAAAGCACCTCATGCGAGGGGTTACAAGTGAAAAGCATCTCGTGCGAAGGGGTTACAAGTGAAAGATGATGAATACTATTGAGGTATGTGTATAACGAACAGATGCGTCGAACTACCCCTAGCCTCGCTTTATAAGGGGGACGAGAGCTGGGGTTTACATGATTCCTAACCGACCTTGCCGCGAAGGCTTCCTGCAGGCTTGCAACTCACGATCATACTTTATCTTCAGCTTTGACGGTGTTAATGTAATATAAAAATATATATCATTTTACCCCCGATGCATTATGCGACCAAAATTATTTACAAGTGAAAAAAGAAGCGAATATGTGATATGTTTTGTCCTACAATACATGACCAAATGAACCAAATATGCTATTTTATCACATCCGCATATTATATTTGGATTCAAACATCTCGGGTTCGTTTATACATCTTCAAATTTTAATTGAGAAATTGGGCCAATACAAGTGTTCACCATCGAAATAATTAAGGCAAACATTTGTTTTCACAATAGGTCATGCAGTTTCAGCAATGTCTCTTGTTTGAGAATTAAGTCGTCATACAGGAGGCCTTCATCTTGTGAGTAAACTGATAGAGGTTCAGCTTTCTCAACAACCCGATCAGTTGCGATGGAAGCTTACTAGGAATGGAGAGTTTTTGGTTAAATTGATGTATATGGATGTTATCAATTCTAACTCTATTCCTAGATCCAAACATGTTTGGAAAGTCAACGTTCCTTTAAAAATTAAAGTGTTTATGTGATTTGTGCAAAAACAAGTCATTTTAACTAAGGACAACCTGGTAAAGCGCAACTGGACATGACCTACAAGATGTAATTTTTGTAGTATGGATGAATCTATCAAACTCCTCTTTCTTGACTGCCCGTTAGCAAAAAAAAATATGATGGTCGGTTCACATAGCGTTTAACATTACTCCTCCAAATTCTGTTAGCACGTTATTTGGGACCTGACTTAACGGGATAGATCCCGAAACAGCGAGACACATTCGCGTATGAGTATGTGCTTTATTGTGGGCACTTTGGAACTGCAGGAATGATTTGGTTTTTAATAGATCAACAAATATTCATTTTTTGCAGGTTATCTTCCGGGCCACTGCGTTGATCCGTATGTGGTCGCTACTTACTCCAACGGAGGCCAGAGAGCATTTGGTTACTGGATCTATCCGGTGGAAGATGGTAGCTCGGGCTATTTTCAACCGGTTTGGATGGCGGTCATGTAATAGGATAGGCAATTAGTTTTCCTATCTTTCTTTTGCCAGCCGGTTGTGGCCTCATGTTTGCTTACTTTGTTGTGCTCTCTGTGAGCTTTTTTTCATGTCGTTCACACTATAAGATCTTTGTTGAACCTATTTGCTTATTTATATAAGTTGGCTGTATGCATCTTTTTGATGCAGAGGCCGGGGAGTCCTCCTTTTAAAAAAAAAACAGGAGGCCTTCATATTAAAAGCATCTCTAGCAGACCTCGTAAAAGGGCCGAACCCATATAATTTCGGCGAGTATACGGGTTCGAACGATTTTTCTTGCCGGAACAGACTCCGTATCCCGGGTCTATCCCGTAAAAATTTTACCGTGGCTCGGAAAATGACCCCATCCACCGCTATTTAGGCGGTTTCACCGCTCGGATACGGGTCAAACCCTATTCGCCTCCGTCGCCGCGATTCCCCTCCCCTCCGCCTCAATTTCTCGCCGCCGGCGAGCCTAAAAAAGGCCCTAGTGACCCTTCACGACCCTTGGACGGCTACAAAAGTGGTGGGAATGACGCGGAGCGCCGCCGCCGCTACATCTCCGATGCCGCATGCAAGCAGGGGTGCAGAAGTGGCTCGAGTATGGGAGCCGGCCGCCGCCGGCGTTCGAACGCCGCGAGCTCGACGAGTACGAGCGTGAGCTCGCGGTCCGCCGCCGCGCCTCCTCCGGCTCCTCTGCGGAGCTCGTCCGTGGGCGCCTTGAGCTCACGGCTCACTCCGGTCAAGAGAGAGCCGGAGGAGCTTGGGCCACTCGCCATCAAGCTCGAGGCCGACGCGGACCCGCCACGTCAGGGCGTCATCGCCCCCGAAGACTATCCCCCCTCCCCCCCGTGGCAGGAGGACCACCTCGAGCACGCCATCATGGAGCGCTCGGCGAGGGAGGAGGAGGCCGACGCGCGCCGTCGCCGCGAGCTCGAGATCGAGGAGATCTTCCTCGTGCAGGGCATCGCGGCATCGCAGGCGCATGCGCCCAAGGAGGCGGACATGCGCGTCATGAAGGCCGAGCAGG
>NC_041391.1:682660709-682666727 GCF_002162155.2 Triticum dicoccoides
ATGATGTAGTATGATGAACAACTATCAATGATGTAGTATGATGATCAACTATGTATGATGAATGTCGTTGCAAGTTTCTCTCGCGAATGTTTTTTTTTCCTTCAAATTTTACAGTTTCATATAGAGGGTCTGATCTGCAGCGCACGAATTTGCCCCGCAAATCTGATCTGCATTGAACTATAAACGCGTTTTCCGGATCCTGCTTTTACGGGGTCTACTAGAGATGCTCTAAAGCTCACACGGGGAAAAGGCACCTTCCAGTGTGTTGGACAGGTGCAATCCAGTCTCATGCTCGCATCCGCAGTTCAGCGCGACAACTTTATACGACGCGTGAATCAAAGCCGATGCATCGAACGACTGCCGTGTCGATTGAGACACTAGTCTAGAGAGAAATTAAGATCTAACACAACGGACATCTCACGCGCAATGTAATGTACATATCCAAAATTCAAGAAAGAGATAGATTTCCTTTTTGTACAACAAACTTTCGATTTATTCACAATCAATTAGGCCGTACAAATAGCAGCAGAGACTGATTAAGAGTGATGTGTAGTTTAAACAAGAAAGAGAGGCTGCAACAAAGCGGTTGATCGGTTCACGACCCTCAAGTTGGTTCGTATCTGGCCTTCACCACCGGTGAGCATCTGGATGCCCACCCCATGTCATCGTCAAACCTTGTGACGAGCAGGTAGATATTTTTGCGTTTTGCAACACCGCGGCCGTGGCGTTGTCGGATGTGGGTGTCTGGTCGAAGGCATATTTTTTTGGATCAATTTTAGTATTGATGCATGATGCACATCAGATTTCGCCCCATTCTATTTCCTTGAGGATCAAGCTTGATGTGTGATACCAGACATCAAGATTAAAATCTTGGTACTCATGTAACAAAAATCTTAGGACCAGGCTTATGCGTGGTGGGACTCTACATTAAGACAAAAATCCCGGTAATCGTATTGAAAATAGTTGTTTGCATCACTAGTTGGTGCAGAGGTCAGAAGAAGTAAAATTCTCTCCCAACTTTTAGCATTAGCTTTGAATTGGAAAGAAAACATGATTGACACGCCTCGCGTGGCCTCGCCCAGGGCGGCTCAGGCGCGTCCCCCAAATCCGTAGTGTCGCTATTCCTTGCTGCCTACATTGTCGTCGAGCGAAGCATGTGCAGCCGACGGCGGCGGTGGGGCCTCTCCTGGCATTGCCTCCCTCTTGTGGGCGCGAGATGTTTGCCTCTCGTGGTGCTACTCGGGCGCGGCGGCAGGAACCTGCGTGAGCACGGCTTCAGCGACACTATCTCCTCTCACCATCCCTTGCTCTATTGGAGGGGGCGCTCTTGTTTGATCTGGTGCGGGTAACCACCAGCCAGTGAGCTGGCTGCTCTCGTTTTCGTAGCGGTCTCAGCTCGGGGTGGGCATCATTCATGTTGCGTCGACTGCCGATTCTCTTCCCGACTGCCACCATGGCCATGTTCGGTGGTGTGGTGGTTAGTGTAGCTGGTCTGGCCTCCGCAGGTGGCGGGGCTCAGCCAACCACTTGAGCTATGGATTGCAGTGGCCACCAACAGGTCTTTGTGAGGGTTCCTCTATCGAGATCCGATGACTGATGCCAACGACTCATACTAGAGCATAATCAATCAACCAACTTGGTGTTTGTGACCGTTTTCTCTGGCGCACCGGCACTCCATCATTATAAGCATTGATCTCGTGCTTGACCAAAGACGAGTTTTCCTTGAAGATGTATGGCCAGCTTTGCCAACTATTCAAAATGCTTGTAGGTCAGGAACCTGACCTCTCATCAAAGACGAGGAGGAGGCTGGTTGCATGCCTCTAAAGGTCGCGCCACCGGTTGTCGAGCACGCGGGTCTATAGAGCATCATCCGTCAACGCCGACGAAAAGGGCAACACACGCCATAGGATGTCATCAGGGAGGAGACCGAAGCGAGATGATCGCAACAATCTCTTGCATTCCTTGGAACATTGGCGGGTGTTGCACCCAAGCTGGAAAACAAAAATCAGCAAAACAATGAGGACAAAGAAGGAATCCGTTGTGGCAATGGTCGACTCATCACTCATGGAATCCAATGGCCCCATTCACTCTCCTACAGATGCCATCATCTAAAATTGACTCGTTGAAGCCCGGTGTTCAGGTCCGCCTCCGGGAATAAGAGGCCGAGCATATAGCCAACTTTCTGGAGACGCATCGACAACTGCGAGTTCAATAAGTGCATATAAAACTTCTCAATGATCTTGTGGAGCATACGTGGATCCATGCTGAAAATAGGTAAACTTTGCTTTTAATATTTTTAGTTATGCACTATGAAAAAAAAAATTCTACATGATGTGTGGTTTCAGTACTACTGGGTGTGAGGAGGAGGAGGTTAGCCTTGCTGGCCAGGTGGTACCTCGGAAGGACACCTTTCGATATTTGGGGTCCATGTTGCAGGAGGATGGGGGTATTGATGAAGATGTGAACCATCAAATCAACGCCGGATGGATGAAGTGGCGCCAAGCTTCTGGCATTCTCTGTGACAAGAGAGTGCCACAAAAGCTAAAAGGCAAGTTCTACAGGACGGCGGTTCGACCCGCAATGTTGTATGGCGTGAAGTGTTGGCCGACTAAAAGGCGACATGTTCAACAGTTAGGTGTGGCGGAGATGCGTATGTTCAGATGGATGTGTGGCCACACGAGGAAGGATCGAGTCCGGAATGATGATATACGAGATAGAGTTGGGGTAGCACCAATTGAGGAGAAGCTTGTCCAACATCGTTTGAGATGGTTTGGGCATATTCAGCGCAGGCCTCCAGAAGCTCCAGTACATAGCGGACGGCTAAAGCGTGCGGAGAATGTCAAGAGAGGGCGGGGTCGACCGAATTTGACATGGAAGGAGTCCGTTAAGAGAGACCTGAAGGATTGGAGTATCGACAAAGAGCTAGCTATGGACAGGGGTGCGTGGAAGCTTGCTATCCATGTGCCAGAGCCATGAGTTGGTTGCGAGATCTTATGGGTTTCACCTCTAGCCTACCCCAACTTGTTTGGGACTAAAGGCTTTGTTGTTGTTGTTGTTGTTGTATGCACTATGAACAATTTTTATGTTTATACTATGGTTCGATTATGTATTCTTAAATATGAATAATTTGTATCTGTGTACACTACGTAGTGTTTGGCTGTGATGATCTACGTGTATGTGTTTACACGTATTTGATGTTTTAAAACTAGGAACTGTGGTTACAAATGTGGTCATTTGAGGGCAGGACGGTCACTGTCCGTGGACCGTCCAGGCACGTTTGCAGGTATAGGGGTCCGAATAGTCAACTCCGGTTGTGGATGCTCTGAGCCGTCAAACTACTCGTGGATCCAGCGTTCATGGTGAAACATTTCATGGTTAGTTGTTAGGTTACACAACATAAGGGTTAATTAATTTCGGCAGCAATTAATATACTAGTAGTACTATCGCCTGGTGATTTTGTCGATGAGCGTGCATGTAGGTTTCGCTGCCTGGTAATTTGGTGTGTTGGCGTTTCCACACATTGCTCACGTATGCTTTCAGCCACGTACATCCTAAACACCTCTTCAACAATATGTTTGGCCTCTGCTTCTTCGGCTCAAGCGTAACGAATCCCTTTACTCTTCTATATATTTATTAGCCTTCCTCTATTGGCACTCAAACCAACATTATTATACATGCTTCTTGATAAAAATGGCTCTTTTTGACTGGAAATATGTTTTTATCTACTCACTCCGTACCGTAATATTTATTTATTTATTGCGAAAATGATCCAGTTTTATGATAGTGCATTGGTTGTAATAACATATTATGGGACGGGGAGAGTAGATTTCAAGAAAGTGGTAGTATTACTCGCTTGTTCCTACAAGAGATGAAACATTATCGCACTCCCTCCGTTCGGAAATACTTGTCGGAGAAATGGATGTATCTAGACGTATTTTAGTTCTATATACATCCATTTTTATTCATTTCTCCGACAAGTATTTCTGGACGGAGGGAGTATTTGATAAGGAGTGATTGAGTGAATTACCTATGCTTATCCTATGTTTTTCTTACATGGTGAAACTGTAAAACACTTTACTCTATCAAAAGCAGGTAGTTTAGCATGAATTTCTTTAAATGAAATCACCGCTTTTCACTATTCTAATGATGTTTTATTACGTGTATTATCTAGTAATTTAAGACAGTGCTTCTAAAAGTTGTACTAGCGCCACAAGACTTTGGAGATGTATACTCCATCCTTTGGACTGAATTTTAGTATCAACAGAGAGCAATGATACT
Organism: Triticum dicoccoides; assembly: GCF_002162155.2. Taxonomy (NCBI): domain Eukaryota; kingdom Viridiplantae; phylum Streptophyta; class Magnoliopsida; order Poales; family Poaceae; genus Triticum; species Triticum dicoccoides. The sequence goes on from NC_041391.1 coordinate 682,664,988, forward strand.
CTATCACCAACCTTGCGGTTCATTAACCAATATTAACATTTGGTAGTATGTTTTGTATGATGACCAATTATTACCTTTCTAGCACATGTTTGAATTTTCTTCTTCTTTTTTCGCAACAGGTTGCAAGAGAGTTTGGTCCTGCTTTTCTTTTAAAGTTGTACATAGCAGGAGCACTTAATGGGGCTCTGTTCTACTTGGCTGAAATGTTATTTCTAGCTCCACGGAGACAGGTAACATGCTTACGACATCAACGTACATGCGTTAGGGAACTAGATTCCAAATCCTGGACAACAATTACTTCTGATTATCAAATGAAATCCTATGATATGATTATCGTGGGTTTAACACTTAATTTTTCGTGGTACTTCTGTGTGAGAAGGTTGGTATTCAGTCACTTCATCGCTTATGCTAGCTACTGGATGCTAGCAAATCTTCTAGGATCTGGCTCTAACCTCTAAGATCTAAAACTTCACATTGATTCAGACTTTTTTTAAAAGCTCGGTGGTAAACTGATAATCTTCCTAATTTCACAAGTAATGCTTCTCTTGCAGGGTCCTGTTGGATGGTTAACTCCCTGCCTTGTAAGTGAATTCATGTCTTATATTTGCATCATATATTACAGTGAAATTTGCCCCAACCGACCAACTATTTTTCATCATATACGAAGAAAAATATTTTATGGAAAATGCGATGATCAGAGGGGAATGGATACAGTGATTTCCTGGTATAATATGAAACCACTAAATGGAAAATGTTTGTGTTTTTGTACAAATGTTGGTTGTTGCACACTAAATATGATCCTTTTATGTCACTCAGGGTGCAAGTGCTGCAGTTAATGCAACTGTTCTTCTCGAGATCTTTCTGTATCCAAAGAAACTAATATACTTACACTTCTTTGTTCCTGTTCCAGCTGCATTAGTGGTGAGGAGATTTTATTTTTATTAAAAACTGTGTTAAACGTGTGGGTGCAAGTTAGCGAGAACGTAATATCTGTGACTTATACTTATTTCAGGGAGCTGGTTTGATTATTGTTGATTTGTGGAGGGTCAAGAAGGTATTTATTTAATTGCAATATCTATTTTTTTTCTTTATATATATATATATATATATCTATATATATATATATATATATATATATATTCTCTATTAATAAGCGGATGTTAGTTGTGCCACTGTAGCTTATGTTCCTTGGCCATGACTTTTGACGACATCACTTATACTTCCATGTATGTTACTTGAAATAAAAAATTTGTGAATTGCATGTGTGTGGTTCATAACCATATATATATGATGCATATAGCTCCTGGTCTTTAATTGACATGGGTTTGAAAATATGGCTCAATATTCGAACCTAGGGAGAGTCGCGATAGTCGTAAATTCACATCGATATGATTAATGTGCATTACTGAGTATATAACCATTTGATTAGTTTTTTTGGTTGTAGTCTTCCTCGTATGATTTTCTACCTTTTGTTGTACCTTTTTGTGATCATTCACTAGTAGAAAAGGGGGCAAAGGTCCAGGCCGGGTCAGCCCATGGTGGCATTGGACCCGGTTCGTGAGCCCCGGGGGCCGGCCGGGCCACGTGGGCCATTGGTTCCGGTTCGTCTGGACCTTTTGGTCCCGGTTGGTGGGACGAACCGGGACCAATGGGCCTCGCTCCTGGCCCACCACCATTGGTCCCGGTTGGTGGCATGAACCGGGACCAAAGGCTGCCCTTTAGTCCCGGTTCATGCCACCA
>NC_041391.1:682666940-682668624 GCF_002162155.2 Triticum dicoccoides
TCATGCCACCAACCGGGACCAATGAGGTGCCTATATAAACCCCCTTGCTTAAGAGCAGAGCACACTGCTCTATTTTTTCTGGCCGCCGAGGGGGAGAGGGCTTGGTGGTGCTCTAGCTCACCTCCTATGCACACAAGGTGTTCAATGGAATGCCCGAGCCACACTACTTAAGCTTTCTCCTCTTCAAGCTCGACCTCCAAGCTTCATTTTCCTCAATATTTGTCTAGGTTTAGCGGTCCGTCACGCCCCGTCCCCGTCTTCACCGCCATCGATCACTCGCGCCGATCTCATCGCCGGCACCACCGTGGTGAGCCTCTTGTTCTTATCTCCTTTCTGAAAGAAAAAATATTCTTACTTGTATGTTTAGATAGATACTTGTATTATTTTCTTACTTTTATTATTGCATCTTATATAGTGCGATGGTTTTGGTATCCGCCCCCGTCGGCCCTTGTCCTGTCTATGATTCGGATGTGGTATATATTATCTTTTTATAACTATTGGTTCATTTATTGTTTATGAAAATTATGCTGACCAACGTGACATAGATTTTATTTATCTAGGAGGTTATTGAACCGGAAATTCCAACCGACCCTATTATCGAGAGGTTAAATTTAGTTGAAGAAGAAAACAATTTCTTGAATGAAAAAATAAAAAAAATTGAGGAGGAGAAGATGATATTGGAGTTGCATATTGCGGATATCGTCGATGATCACAAGATCAAGATGGATGCAATGCGCATGAAGATTAGAAAGATTAGAAAATATGCCATTCATACGGAGGCTTGGTATCATTATGCCGTTGGATCAGTTGTTACCTTGGTTGCGATTATGATCGCATTTGTTTTCGCATTGAAATGTTTTACATAGTTTCAATGTATGGTTTAATTAATTTAGATGCTTTGCAGAGCTTTATGTTGTTAGATGAGAACTATGTATTTACTTTGATTTTAATGTGATGATGAACTTCTATTAATTTGGTCACTTAATTATCTATTCATGATGTTCTGCAATGATTTTTGACACACTTAATTATATATAATGCACGCAGATGAATCGGCAACGGATGTACGGTGACAGACACACCTCCGAGTACATTAAGGGCGTGCATGATTTTCTCGAAGTGGCTGAGGCAAACAAGCAGAATAGTTTTATGTGTTGTCCATGTGTACCGGTGATCAAAACAAAAAAAACAAAAAAATGTTTTTAAATTCTAAAACTAAAAGCAAAAAGAATTAAAAAAATAAAGCAAAAAACAAAAGAAAATAAATAATCCAGAAAACAAAACAAAAAACTAGAAAAAAATAAAAATAGCAACAATAAGTAAAGAAAACAAAAAAAACAAAAAAGTGCCTCCTACTGGGCCCCCACGGCCTGAATACGACTAGAAACCCAACAATGGGCCAGGATTCAGGCCCGTAGTAAGCCTAGTAGGCCCACAGGCACATAGAGACAGATTAGGCCTGAAAGCCTGCTTTAAAGAGGAGCTTGAGAGGGTTGGCGCATCGCACCTTATAAACAGGTGTGGTTCTCTCTCAACTAGCGAGGTGGGACTAAACTCCCACCACCATGCCGTTGTGCAAGGCCCATTGGTCTCGATTGGTGGCACCAACCGGGACTAAAGGGGTGCATTAGTCCCGGTTTGTGGCACCAACCGGGACCAATGCCCCCTTTAGTCCCGGTTGGTG
>NC_041391.1:682669188-682701382 GCF_002162155.2 Triticum dicoccoides
CGCCCCTTGCTCTGCCCCTGCTCCATGGCTGCCGCCGGCCCCGACGCATTGAAGAGCAGAAGGAGAGAAGGAGAGGAGAGGAGAAGCAGAGAAGAGCAGAAGGAGAGGAGAGGCAAAATTTCAGAACTTTTGGAGTGGTTTAGGAAAATTTAGAATATGCTAAATATGTCAAAAATGTTTTTTTTTGTTCGTAGAAAGTTTTTTGTTCATATATAAAAAGTTTTTATATATGACTATGGATATATGAGCAATGATGATCCATGGATGTATGCATTGATATATATGAGAAATGATGTTCATAGAATATTTACCAAGTATATATGTACTTTTTCATATATATGAGAAATGATTTTTTTGTTCATAGTATGTTTTTTTTCAATTTATGTATATGTTCATATTGTCTATGTATAGGAATATTTACCGAGGTATGTGCGACAGGTTCATTGAGCTGGACGAAAATCGGCGCTTCAGCATTAAGCTCGAGGAGACCTTCGATGTTCATACGGTACACAACGACGACAATAGTTTTTTTCGTAATTAAGCACGACTTCAACTATTTTAACATGTATTTTCCATCTTTTCCAATTCGACTAGCTTATCCCATGCTATGCAAGACACTATGTCTTGGAGAGGATGGGTTTTGAAGACCATGAAAGTATGGAAACCAAAACAATTCTCCTAAGGACCCATCACGGTGTGGATTTTAAAGTAAAGTTGTATAATGCTGAGAGTGTAACCCATTTTGGTTGCAAAAATTGGGAAGCACTTTGCAAGATGTATGGTTAGGGTATGCCTGTCACCATGGGTCTTGGTGATCCTACAATCGAGCAAGACAATATGGACATTTGGGCCCTTGTGGATACACCTCCAATTCTTCCCCCATGTGAGCTTAACATAGTTATTAAGTAATTTATATTGTTTATTTCAAAATAGTTGACAGCTTATTTTCATTCTTCAAAGAATGTGCGGAAGATGGTAGACAAAACCCACTACACCGATGGCTCCGAATTAACTTATAAGGAGAAAAATCATCTAATCGCATTTTGTACTGATCTTGAGAATTACAATGTCTACAATCGAACTCCTCAACATTATGGTCAATACGTGCCACTAGTGCACGTGTTGAACTACGGTAACTACCATGAAGATACCCTGGTAGGATTTTTTACTATTATGACATCCCTGCATCTTTTTAAATACTTCTAAAACTAGTACATTATTGCTAACTACAAAGTTATTACTATGTTTTTCAACAGATAATCCCGAATGATTGTGTGCCTCATCTGATGTATACGCACGGTCGCCTTGATGTTTTGAACATACAACCAGGTCGTTCTACGAATCTCAACTGTCCATACCGGATTTCTAAAAGAAGTGGAGACATGATAATCAAAGAATGGAAAAAATGTATGGACAGTCGTAAGGAGCTTCTTGGAAGCAAAAGGAGGCAAAGCACAAGAATTGGAGACAGGATAATCTCCATTCTTCATAATGGAGAGTCAGGGTCTATATTATTTTATGCTATTTTACCTTAAGGGTGTTTAGGTCATACCTGATACTGATGATCATGTGTTAAGAACAATTATGCAGGGTTGGGTTTGATGACTATGAGGATGATGATCGTATGACTTGTTATTAATAACGAGTAGAAGTTGTATGATGATGCATGATTAGTAGGACTTGTTATTATATATGATGATTAGTAGGACTTATGCATATACAACTTCTACTCATACAATCAGTTATTAATAATGAGTAGAAATTATATATGATGATTAGTAGGACTTGTTATTATATATGCATGATTAGTAGGACTTATGCATGAGTTATTATATATCAGCGGGTGAAATGAACATAGCAGTAGCGTTGGTAAACCAAGGACGAAGATATAAGAGAGGACACTTCTCTCTATTAGCTAGCTAATAACAACCTAAAATTAACCCCAAAACCCCTAAACCAGCCACTTTTTTTAAAAAAAAAACCCTCAGCTCCAGCCAGCTGCTGACACGTGGAAGCCTTTTGGTCCCGGTTCCGGACCAAAGGCCCCCTTGCCTGGGTTGTACGCAGTGGCCACGTGGAGGCCCATCTGTCCCGGTTCGTGTAAGAACCGAGACTAAAGGGGGGAGGCATTAGTAACGACCCTTTAGTCCCGGTTCAAGAACCGGAACAAAAGGCCCTCACCAACCGGGACAAATGCCCTGTTTTCTACTAGTGATTGCTTCTACTTGATAGTGCAATACACCTACCTCGAGTTACTCTCTCGCCTTGCAGACTTGCGGTGTCATCCATTTAATATACTAGTCATGCCATGTCAAACTACACCATTTCTTAAAGATGAAGCCTTGACTGAAATCTTTAATTTCCGCATATTAGTCCAATTAATGTCGTTAGTGATCTCATACCCAAAGTACTATTCATGTTATGATAACAATGAATTCTTCATGCCTTTTGGTGTTTAGAATGCAACTAACTGGTGCTTGTTGATTTTTCAGGGTCAGAGTCGCGTGTCAGGCTCTTCTCATCTAGGGGGTGCCCTAGTTGCCGCGGTTGTGTTTGTGGACATCAAGGGATGGATCTGATCACGCAGTTTACTCATACTCACATGCAGGAAATCCAAGGGCCTGCCGCCTCCACCCTGGTAGCCACTTGTTGGGTTGAAATTTGTTGTTATTGGACTACTATCAGCGGTACGAGGGACGACTGGTTGAACATGCTACTTATTATCCAAGTTTATGATGTAGATGTCTTTAAAAAAGTCTAGATAACATCATGGTTGTGGTTACTAGGCTAGTTGCGGCCGCCATGCCTTGTCTTTTTGTATGATATCATGCGTATCACATGGATATACTTTTGTAGACTGTTATCCAGATACTTCTAGCTAGCAATTGCTGGTGCATTCTTGCATGTGCATTCTGTTCTAGCAATGGGCGACACATGCATATGATGCACATTGAAAACGTTGAACTTGGTGCCTTTCTCTTGTTAGGTTTGTTCTGTTATTTCTGATAGTGGAACCAGGCATAAGAATGCTGCATGAAAAAAAAGATAATATCGTCGCAAGTACTGTCAATTGATTGGCAAAAAACTATGAATCCTAGTTTATCGTCGCAGGAGCCATCCTCAAACATGAAAGAACTAGAAATGTCTCATGTTGGTGGTTGTGCATTTTGCAGATGCATCAACGAGCATGAGGTTCCTGATGTCTCTTGTGGGTGGCGGGTGGATGCATTGTGAGCAGCGAGTTCTTGGTCATGAACAAGGCAAAGCAGTCACCACCGATCCACGGCACGCCCCAGCCACTACGCTAATCGTGGGGCGCCCGCTTGGTACAGAGATAAATAGGTTGAATTATGTTCAAGAACCCGTCATCGTTGAAGATGACCTCTAGGATAGTCTCTCTAAGCATTCCTGCAGGGCATGAAGCTGGCTTGAACTGAGCATGGTACTAGAGGGAAAAGGATACAAGTTTCCATTACAGATAACACAAACAAGTCAATGCGCTTCCCAACCCCCATTAAAAAACATAGCAATATTCTGACGGCTATCATTTTGCTAAGTTGCACATTCCCAATTCAACAAAGTAGAAATCATTTTGCTAAGTTGCATCAAACACATATTTTCAGCAGAGACACATGGCCAGAATTACATGTTCTTTAGAAACAGAAGTCTTTAGGCGAACATCAAGACCAAGCACACATCCTACTTGCTATATGTGAAGAAGGAAGAAACGGCACATAGACAAGACAAGGCACTATAAGTTTGGCTAGAAGACGTTCTCCGTTGACCTAGTGTGGAATTTCAAATATCCCTCACAACAGTTTGATATAGAGCAACTTATGCTGCAACCTGACTAAATTCATTAGTTGCTAAAAGAGTTTAGCCTTGCGAGGAACACCAACACAATGGACACTCAGAGAGGCCTCAAGATTCGGGAGGGCTTGAGGCGAGAGAATAACAATTGCTCTCATGATCTCATGTTTAAAAATCAAACTTAATTGTTACAAAAAGTTCTGAAATTTTTGTGAATGTTCCACAAGACATGGATCTACGACCCCTTAAACTTTCTAATCCAGATTCGAAATACACATGGGGAAGCAAAAAAAAAGGCAAATCTAGATGTGTGTTTTTTTAGAAATGGAGGAGGACCCCCGGTCTCTGCATCTGAACGATGCATGCAAGCACTTTATTAATTATTCACACAAGACCTTACAAAGTGATACAACAGTAAGACTAAAGCCACTATGTAGGCAACACCTGTTGCCACTCCTATCCAATTGATGAAGGGATGTTGATATAGTCTAGGCCTAATAACAAACAAACATCACAACCAAACCTAACATCTAAGACCTGAGGTCCCATCAAGGACGCCTGCCGGGTATGGGTCACCCACCGGTCTGGCGAACTCCTCAACCAGGACGCCTGTCGGGTATGAGACCGTCGCAGCCATCTACCACCAATCCATCTTCAGAGTTGTACTGCTGCATCTACCTTGCCTGGTCTAGCTGCCGTCGACGCCACCATGACGCCAGACCGTGTCACCCTCCTGCGCGAGTCCATCTCCGCGCATCGAACGCCGAGTCACCACAGCGCCATGCCGCCGAGACCCGCCGCCATCAATGAGTGAGACAACGCACCGCTCCACCAAAGAATCCGTCCTCTGGTCCCTCGATCACGTGTGTACCTCCAAGAATGACGACCCTAAGGGGGGAACGACACCAGAGCGCCACTGTGAGTGGTCTTGAACTTCTCCACGGCGATGCCTTCAAGAAGGGAACGATGCAGATAGCGCCGCCACCGCCGGCCTTGGCAGTAGCCGAAAGCAAGTTTTCACCCAGATCTGTTCGAAGGAATCCAACTCCCATGCACGGCCGCCGCCACCACCAGGCTGAGCACACGCCGCCGTTGGCACCTCCATGATTCTCAGAGGTCGCGAGATCACCAGCGGAGCTTGGCCACCAGATGCACCACCACCGCCATCCCGCAGGGCCACCGGCCAATCCCATCTCTAAAGCCTCCAACCCCGATCCAATCTGGGAGTACCCAGATCCGCCGCCGGGAGGTAGCGGCGCAGCGCCCATGCCAGGGACGCCGCACCACCGGAGGGATGCCACGCCGTCGAGCTAGCAGGGCATCAGGGGAAGGCACTGGGGACAAAAGTGACCTACTGCCCTACGACGCTGTTGAGGAGAAGGAGCCCGCATCCCACCTCGCAGAACAGGTGACGAGCAGCCCCGCCGCCGCCAATGCCACGAGGGCTTTGCCCGGTGACGCCCGTCGGCAGCGGTGAGGGGAAGGGCAGCGGGGAAGGGAACCCCTAAGCGGCGGCGGCGGCGCCCTCCCGGGTCGCCCGCGGGAAGGGGGGGGGGACGACACGGGAGTCTCCCTACAACTACTACATGGACTGGACAGTGCAATGTAGATGTGTGTAGTGTGAAACTTTTTTCTTTCGTCTTTTTGTGGCACTATTCATGTTGGATTTGTCTCTTGTTTCTCCAGGTGTATTTTGAGTTTGGATTTTAAATTTGAGGGACTGTAGAAACATGTCTTGTTGACATCCACAATTATTTTGGAATTTTTTGAAACATTTAAAATTTTCTTTTTTTTTGTAAACATGGGAGCATGTGAGTGCTTGGAGCACCTCATACCTTCTCGGCTCTAGGCTTGAAAGAAGTTGGAACATGTTCTACTATACTCCATTAATCAAACTGACAACATGATCAGACAACAATTAATACATGCATCAAGGCCAATGCAACAATTACCATGTGGCACTACTAAGATAGCACCATTGTACATGCCCTAAGCATTTATTTCCGGCGTGGGCGCAGGAGCCGCAGGCAGTGTTGGCACGGGGGACACGCACGCTGACCTCCGGGCATGGCTCAGGGGCACGCCCGGCAACCAGTACACCTGCAAATACACCTCGATGACACAAACTCCATGCTCAGCTCGCTCGTGTCCACGGGCCCTCGATCTGTCACGTCCCTGCTGGTATACATTTGTAAGGTGTGTGTGTGGGGGGGGAGGGGGGGGGGCAACCTTGGAATATATAATGTGGCACTGTGGAAGCGGAGATGACCGTCGCCGACCATCATCACGTGCCACTTCTTCTTCTTGACCTCCTCCGTCTCCCTGTACGCGCATCGCTTCACGTAGATCACGTACCGGGCATCGCCGAGCTCACACGGCGTCGCATCCAGGGCCGCCTCATCCATTGTGTGGTTCCCGGTTCCGTCCTGCGCCACCAAGGCGTCCACCGGCATTCCCCCGGGCCCTACCGACATCTGCAGCAGTCGCCACTCCCTAGTACCAAGCCAGTGTGGGTGCCAAGCCCCCTGGCCAAGGCCGCGCCGCGGTGGCTACTAGCGCAGGCGGACGACCCGACGACCTGGCTGAGGTGCAGAGACGTGACAGATCGAAAGCCCGTGGACACGAGCGAGCTAAGCACGGAGTTGGTATCATCAAGGTGTCCTTGCAGGTGTACTGGTTGCCGGGCACGCCCCTGAGCCATGCCCAGAGGTCAGCCTGCGTGTCCCCTCATGTGTGTGTGTGGGGGAGGGGGGGGGGCTATTGCCCCCAACCTTGGAAATACATAATGTGGCACTGTGGAAGCGAAGATGACCGTCACCGACCATCACCACGTGCCACTTCTCTTCACCTCCTCCGTCTCCCTGTACACGCATCGATTCACGTAGATTACGTACCAGGCATCGCGGAGCTCACACGGCGCTGCATCCAGGGCCGCCTGAGACGTTGTGTGGTTCCCGCTTCCGTCCTATGCCGCAACGGCGTCCACAGGCATTCCCCCGGGCCCCACCGGCATCTGCAGCAGTCGCCGCTCCCTAGTGTCAAGCCAGTGTGGATGCCGAGCCCCCTGGCCTGGGCCGCGCCGCGGTGGCTACTAGCGCGGGCGGACGACCCGATGACCTGGCCAAGGCCAGATTTCACACTATTTATTGTTTTATTATGAGATGGCCTAATATTGATCAGTAACTAGTTCATACTCAAATCATGAGTGCACCCATTAAAATAATTCCTAGCTCCACCGTTGGATGATGGTCGGTGACGGCATGGGTGCGACAGTCATCTCCGACAGCCGCAACTACGTGGATGGGTACGGGACTTTCCACACCGCCACCGTCAGTGAGTGTTCTGCTCCGGAGGCTGAGCAGTGTTATGTCGTTGGATTCAAGTGAACCCAATGATTTTTTTTCTTGCCACCGCGTATATGTACGTGTGTATTGATTAGCTATGAACCCAATAGAAAATTTCTTTTGAACCCATTAAATCACAATGCACAAGCCATATGCCTTTCAATTGATCCATTCAACTTTTATAAAGTGAATAACCAAATCAAAGCCTACAATAACGTGCCCATGAGCAGATGCACGTTTTGTTGTCTCGTGCTCTTTTGTGCAATGTAATAGAGTGCCGATGCCTCAAGGCCTCCGACACATGATCGCTCCCCCGACCTAGCAATCTCCTCTTTGGTCTCCCCTCCTCGTCCGTCTCTCTACCGCAAGAAGCCGGAAGCAAACTGACAACACCAGCTCGACAATGACAATCCACCACATCTCCTACAACTTATTTCTATCTATATGTTATTCTTTCTTTGAGAGTTTGAGTGTTTTATTCTTCTTGGTGGTATAAATTATACTTTACGCTTAATTAGTTTATACCAAACCCTCACAATAAGTCAGTGTGTAAACCTATTGCCCAAATTTTGGACTGGAAATATGTTTTCATATACAAAAGCGATAAATCATGAGTGGACATACAACCACGCGAGGTCGATATCATGTTCGCTCATTCCCATGTGATTCGTGCAATTTTTGTACGACGAGCATGTATAGCGATTTATGCACACGGTGTCAGCGGGGTATAGTTTCAGTATTCCACAACCAATAAGTGAGCATGCCCACCACACAATAACTACACTGATCCCATATGCTATTGATTAGAGGAGGGAATATCTTATTTATTTGCAGCATACATCCAGGAGCGACCAGCACCATCACATGCATCTTCTCCCCATTTCTTGTCCATTGCGTAACTCCTCTCTCACTCTCATGCTTCTCTAGTTCTTGCTCTCTGTTCATGCCATTGCTAGCCAGAACAAATACATGAAGATGTAGAGTTTCTTTTGGTTTTTTTTGGAGATAGGGCATTGTTGATGTACTGTCCATCTCTGGTCTCTCTCTTTTCCTCTTCCTCTCCCTCTCCCCCTCTCTCTCTCTCTCTCTCTCTCTTGCTCCTCCAGCGACACCCATGGCAACGAGGTTGCTCTACTCTACTCGTAGTAGTCACCATAAGTTGAGGTTCATGTGGATCCTCTGCATCCTCAAGTGTTCTTTTCTATGTTTCCCTTCCATGGCGACCTTCTTTATTATTAATTTTGAAATGGATTTATTTGGAACCCGTTGTTGCTGATGAAATTTCAGCAACGGGTTGAGGAGCATTCATTATTTGGAACCTGCTCCAAGAGAATTAGTCTCCAGCCAATCTGATGATAAGATTTTGCGCGGTGCAAATCAACTCCTGGGCACACATATCACAAGTTCAGAACCAACTCCTGCTAGCAGAACAAATTCGGAACCAATATGATTTGTCCAGCCCATCTAATGTCGGATACATCTTTTGCTAGCACTAGTCTTCTTGCCCTGGAGAACAAGTCTCCAGCCAATCTGTGTTTAAAATGCCGGCCTCGCACACCCCATTCCATTAACTAGTACAGGCTGCATTTAATTCAATGCAAAGACCGACATGCAGGCCATCAAGTTACCCGGCACCAATTTAATTCAACACATCTGTGAATGTACGGGGTGCCAGAACTCAACTACCAGGCAATCACTACTAGGAAAAGGCATGCTAGTAGCGCACCAGTTTTGCCTACTAATGGCGCACTACTGGTGCGCCACTAGCATCACGCCATTAGAATTAAATTCTAATGGCGCACTACTGGTGCGTCATTAGTATCTGGTGTTCTAATGGCGCACCAAGCAGTGCGCCATTAGAATTGCCTACGGTGCGCCATTAGAATTCCTCCCAGGGGGCCATATGTACCCATGTGCTTTGGCTTTCTAATGACGCACCAGTAGATGATGCGCCATTAGTGTGATTATTACAGTGCGCCATTAGTGTTTTGTGTGGTGCGTCATTAGTATTAATATTAGTTTTTTTTTTTTTTCACAGGTCACAAAATATATTATTTGACAGAATATAGACAGCACCACACAGTAACAACAGATTCATCGAATATAATAGAAGGTAAGTCTCCGAATACAATTCATCATATTAGTCTCCGAATACAAAAGACCGAACGAAGATAGAACATTACAAGTCTCAGAGACCGCGAGTAGCGAGTTTGTCTTCACATTACAAGTCGACATGATCATCTAAAGTACCATCACATAGAAGAGAGCTGCGGTCATCACAATGAGCATCATCGCGATGAAATTGGTCTTCACCCGGTTCCTCCAACGCTCCCTCCTCTCTCCCGCTAGATAGCGGGCATATCTAGATTCCGCCTCCGCCCTAGTGATGAACCCTTTGTAACTGTTACCCCTGAAATGGTGAACCTGTCTCCGACACTCCTCCCAGTCGTCGTAGACTCCGGGAACCTTACCCTTGTACATGACATACGACGACATCTCTATGCACAAGCCAGACAATAGACAATACATAAGAAATATATAAGTATGCAACAAAAGGATCGGAAGAGAAAAGCAAGACATTAATAGCACGATTCATTGTCCTACTAATAAATAGCATCTATTACATCTAAGTTGAACGACTGTCCAAACCAAAGAGACATACAACTTCATTAAAGTTTAATTACAACATGAGCTAATCGATGTTTCAGACCTACAAATAGCATCACTACTTTCGACTCGACTCATGGGACCGGAGCGTGGATGAAGCCGCCGTCTTTCGTGATGGTCATGAAGTCGCGGGCGTTGTCAGCCTGCATTTGAAGTGTTGTGTCTATCTCACTGTTGGACGATTGCTCTCTGAGGTAGAACTACCCCGAGGTACGAAGGACATCTTGATGGATGCTTTCTGCAAACTCCGACTGGATGCGAAAGAATTCTTGTCGGAGGTCCGCGTCCTGGATTGCCGCCAAGCTTGCGGCCCAATCTTTGACATTATTTGGTAGCAGAAGGTGATTATGGTCCCCTACAATCGCCCTCATGTGATGGAGGGCGTAGTAGTCATCCTTCTGACCGCCAGGCGGCTGCTTGACGCAGGGGAACGTCGTATTATGGGTGAACACGTGCCTGCCGTACCTACGAACTGGCCTCTTAAAGGTGCCTCCAGATGTGGCGTAGCCGGGGAGAGCATCATCAAGAACTTTCTTGATATTTGTGTAGTCTATATTGGAGTCACGATCCGGGTCGAAATACGTGGCCGTGGAATATTTTGGGCTTAAGAGGATGAGTGTGCAATGTGTGTCACTGCACAGAACACGGAATGTTAGAAAAAAAAGAACGATCGAAATCTAAGAAATCATATGTTACAGGGCGGTGAGGGGATGACTTACTCGGGAAAGTAAGGCACGAGGAAGTTATCCTTATCTGGGTTTGCCAGAATGACGCCTTCGAGGTGTGAACTTGCGACTTGCCGGTCCCCAGCGCTGCCCAAGATCTTGGCATGCATGTAGAAGGGGTCGACTATCACGATGTCCGGGGTCTTGTCTCGAATGATCCGCATCTCCATACTCAGCGAAAACAGCCGAACAAAGGTGTAGTGCAGCGGATGAAGATTAAACATAGCAAAGATGTCATCAAACCATAGGACGATCGTACCCCCGATGGCGCCATCCACAAAGCCCTTGCCCTTTGGCACCTTGGCCACGAAAACCGGGTATGCCACATCTTTCTCGGAGAGACGCCGCTTCTCCAAAGATAGAACGCTGTCATGCAAACTCCGCATAGCACCGGTTGCAGCATTGAGCATATTTGTCGGTAGCATCGCCCTACCCGCCACATGCACCCTCCTCGAGATACCCTGAGGTGAAGGTGGCCCGTCCTGAGCACGGATCGTACTCGGTGCCGCTGGCTCGCACCGGCGCCCTTGGCAGTCTTTCGTTTCCGTCCCTTCTTCTTGATCTGCTGTAATGGGACCGAGTTATGCTCACAGACCGCCTTCTTGAGCGTGTTGGGGCTGATAATATTTCGCACCTCAGCTATCTGAGGCTCGGTGAAGGCGGGAGCTGGAGGCGTCTCCTGAGAACTGAACGCCAGACGACGCCTGTTGCAATTGGATTTCTCCGCCGTACCAGCTAGATCGCGGTCGTCTTGGTTGGGTTCTTGAGAAGGAGGCCCGCCGAACTCGTCACCGTACCCATGTTCGGCAAAGTACTTATCGACGTTGGTAAATGTACCATCGTCGTTGTCGTTGTCGTTCGGATCCTGTGTCATATGCATGTCCGGATCCTGTGCCATAGGGATGTCCGGCATGTCCGGTAGCGTTGCGGCATTCTTGCCATGGCGCGGCGCTGGCACGACTGGCGGTCTTGTCTGTGGGGTGGTGTCCCCCCCCCCAAACGAATCTGGCTCTTCGGACAAAGCAGGGGCCAGCTAAGGCAGTCGCTGAGGGTCATCAGATCTTCTTCGTCGGCCCCAGCGGGTTGAATCAGAGGTAACAACTCGTCGCAGCCTGGCAGCACCCGAACCAGTTGAACCCTATACATGGTGGGTGGCATCGGTTTACCGTGGAAAACGGGGTTGCCCGGTTGAACGATATTTCCCTTGGCGACATCGACCAACTCGTCGTTCACGAAGTGCAGGAGAGTGCACGGAACGTCGGCGGCGCCCTGCGAAAACATGTAGGGCGTCAGGGATGCCCAGTCAAAGGCAAAAGGAGATGAAGTTCTCGGCCGAGAGGCTTAATTATTAACCGTGATGATGGCGTCGAGCTCGGCTAATGTCGAGGCACCGCCAACAGCGGGCGTGCAACTGACGGAGGGGCCGCTTGCTGGCGAGGTGCCGGCCGGCATACACCCGGGTGCATTAAGCTCCAATGACCGTGCTGGCGCCGGAGACACCAATACCGCCGCCGCCGATGACACCAATGGCGCCACCTGCGTGTTGTGCGAGTTGCTGGCCATGAAGCTAGGAATCGGGGGCGGCCCCTGTTGGCCACCCACAATCCATGTCGTCGGCCCATGAATCAAGGTAGGCATAATGCCGGTGAGCGTCGTCCCCAGTTGTACTTGCACTTGCTCTTGGATAATCTCCGGAATCCGCGCCACTTGTGCCTTGAGTTCTTCAACCTCGCGCAACTGGCTTTTCGAGCTGGTCTTTTTCTCCTTTCGCCCACCAGCGGTATAGTATGACGACCATTTTGTGGACAAGCATTTGCCGGCCACATGACCTGCTGACGTCGGCTTACTGAGCTTATCCTTGTTTTTCATTACGTTCAACGCCCTATTTAGAGTGTTGTCCCAAGCAGGGGTGCTCTGAGACGACCCCGCACTACTGCTTTCAGTCTCCTTCGCCAGAACAAGCTCAAGCGCCCTGGTCTTCGGATCCGTGGTAAGCTCCTTTGTTATCGGGTCCTCCTTGTACCGGGCCCTCACAAAGTTCCTGGTCTTCTTGTCACCGCTGTATTTCTTGAAGCGGGGCGGTAGGCCTTGCTCGGCACGCTCCGCGTCCTCCTTGTCCCATATAGGCTCCGCCACTCTGTAACCGCCGGGACCGAGTTTGTGTTCCCCTAAGTTCAACTCCCGCATTTCTTTTCCCCCACTGACTTGATTCGGAGGTTGCACTGCTCTCGCACTTGATCTTGAACTCCTTGTAGTCATCTTCGCTGATCGAAGGATTTTTCGCCTTGATCTTCTCATAACTATCACCTTTATTAATCATTCTCTTCACCGCGCTTCTGCAAGTAGACAGGGCCATGCTCATCCTCGTGAGGGCGGCACTGTTCACTTTATTCCCTGAGAGGCGTGTGTTTTCAAATTCGGCGGGGAACTTGTATCGTTCGTGCAGCTTCGTGAAGAGGAGGTTGCGCAAATTCCCTCGGTCCTTATGCCTAAGGTTCTCGGTGTTGATCGAGACGGTGCTCCGGAGAATGCACCCGAGCTGAACCGAGTACCCCTTGACTATATGTTTGGGCTCCGTTGGATGCCCGTCGGAGTCCACCTGAGTAAATTCCTCCTTGAGGGTGCGGAGCGCATTCGGGCACCGGTCCTTCCTTTGCTTCTTCGGTTGGCTGCCATCTGTGCGTGTGCCGCCATCATCAGTGGTGGCATCCTCGGTGGCACCATCAGTGGTGTCATCCCCGACGCCACTAGGGGTTGTGTAGTGAGGATCGGTGTCTTCCACGGCGTCCTCATAGCGGTGAGGTTGTTCCTCCATCTCCTGGGACAGCTCCTAGAATTGCTTGCCGCCCGAACCACTGGCCTCATCGTTGTTGGCCATGTTTCTCTCTAAATAGGAAAAAAGTTTGGTCAAAAGTTGGTTATTATCAAGGAACAAGATCATGGTCTCATCATTTAGGGTTTGTCGACACCGAGGCATCCTAAAAGCTAATCTTTTATCATTTAGGGTTTGTCGACGCCAAGGCACCCTAAAAGCCTAAGCGTACATCATTTAGGTTCTCATTGACACCGAGGCACCCTATAGAAGCCAAGGTTTCATCATTTAGGGTTTGTCGACACCGAGGCACCCTAAAAGCTAAGTTAAGTTGGGCCTAATCACTTGGCACTAATCACTTGGCTCTGTTGCCACCTATGTTGGGTTTATCATCTAGGGTTTATCGATGCTAAGGAGAATTCTAAGTTGGGCCTAATCACTTGGCTCTATTGCCACCTATGGTTTAATGCAGCAAGAATGGTGGGGTTGTTAGATTAATCTTCAGTTTTTATTCAGCACGCAGCACACACACTAGGAGGTCCTGGGATTAATCTAATAACCCAGTACCTAACTGAATTTTTTTATGACAACTAACTGATGCTAACTATACCTAACCATACCTAACTGATGCTAACTGTACCTAACTGATGCTAACTGTCACAAATATGATATTTTTATGACAAAATACATCATTATCAGGGCACATTATGGCCATTTTCTTACATGATGCTAAATGTACCTAACTGAATTTTTTGACAGTAGCTAACTATATTTTTGGACAGTTAGTAATTTGTTAATTGTTAAAAATTCAGACCATTCAGCAAGCAAGGTTTGAATATCATCTAACTGAATTTGTCTGAACCCTAACTGAATTTTTTGACAGTAGCTAACTAAATTTGTCTGAATCCTAACTGAATTTTGTCTGTACCTAACTGAATTTGTCTGAACCCTAACTGAATGGGAAAGGGTGGAGAGGGAGGAAGGAGGAAGGAGGAGAGGTACCTGGGCGAGCGCGGCCGGTCGCCGGAGGGGTCGGGGTCGGCGAACAGATCAGGGTCGGGGTCCGAGCACGTCCGGGTCCTCGTAGTCGAAGAGGAAGACGACGAGGTCGTGGAGGCGTCGGCAACGGCGGAGCTGAAGTGGTGGGGGCGCGGGGGCGCTCGGGCAGCGGTGCATGTAGGGGCGGCGTCTTGTGGAGGAGTCGGGCGGCGGCAGTGTCGCTTTGAGGAGGAGGCGGCGCGTCAAGAAGGAGGCGGCGGCGTCGCCGATGGCGTGCAGGCGCGACGGACGGAGGGGACGGAGGGGGCGTGCAGGCGCGGCAGCGGCGTATGGTTGGGGCGGAGGGGGCAAATTAGGTCGAGTGGGGATCTAGGGAGGGAGGGGAATAGGTGGAGTGGGGGGAGGCTTACTAATGGCGCACCCCGCAGCGGTGCGCCATTAGAATGTTTTTTTAGATAGCAATGGCACACCCCGCAGCGGTGCGCCATTAGATTTTTTTATTACAGTTCGAGCCCTCGGGTTATATTCCACCTAACCCAATCTACATCGGCACCCGCCCGCTAGCCCGACTGGTCAGCACGCAGCACACACACTAGGAGGTCCTGGGTTCGATTCCCAGGCTCCCCAATTTTTATTTTTATGCATTTAAAATGTAGTTTGATATTTATTTGTGTTTAAATATGTTCAAACTTGTTTAAATCATAACAGTAATATTTTTTTATAAAAACAGTAATAATTTAAAAAAAATATGTTCAAATTTGTTATTTGAAAATATTTATGAATATGAAAAAGGTGGAGTGGGGGAGGGTGCGGTGGGTCATCGGCGACGGTGGAGTGGGGGAGGGTGCGGGCCGGGGGTCGGCGGCGGCGGCCGGTGGAGCGGGGGAGATGGTGCGGGGGGTGCTCGGCGGCGAGGGGGACCGGATCTGGTGAGGTGGGATAGCGTCGAGATGGAGGGGGATCGAGATCGAGTGCCCATGAAATTTAAAAACATTCATGAGTTCAAAAGGTGCCCATGAAATACAGTTGAGAAATGAAGGCTACAATTTAAATACAATCGATCTTAGCTAGCTATCTGTTCACAATCTTCTTGCCCTTATTTTTCATAAATGGAGTTCTTCTCTTGAACGGGCGTCCTTTAGGTAGGGTGGTCCTGCTTCTTTTTGTGGTGTATGCTGATACTTCATCGTCGTCATCATGTTCCATCTTCGGGTCGCCGTACTTGTCGAAGTCTTGCTCATTGGCGACTCCATCCATTCCGATGATCTTCCTTTTGCCTCTCCTCACGACAACACGACTGGGCTTTGGCGGGTCGGTAATGAAGAAGCATTGGTCCACTTGGGAAACCAGTACCCATGGCTCATTTTTCGCGGTGACGTTGGCGCCCGCGGTCTTGGATTTGGCTTCGGGTATAACCATGGTGGTGAAATACCGGTCTTCTTTTATGACGCTCTTCGCCCATCTGACACGGAACATCGGGACCTTCTCTCCAGCATAGCTCAGCTCCCAGATCTCCCCGATCCTTCCGTAGTATCTGTCCTTGTCATTACCGGTGTAGGATTCCATCGTTACCCCGGAGTTCTGATAACCATCGCTCTTCATGTCCTTGTCCTCGGTGTAGAATGTGTAGCCGTTGATATCGTATGCCTCATAGGTCATCAGGTTGTGCTCGGCGCCCTGTGACAAGGCGAATATGAGTTGTTCTTCCGCGGAAGAATCCTCATGTAAAGGGTACGACAGAAGCTTCTGCTTGAACCAGTGCGTGAAACATGAGTTGTGCTCTTTGATTATATCTCCGCCCGTACTCTGTTGGCCTCGGTCATTGTACGTCTTCTCAATAAAGGTTTTGTGCTCTACCACCCAAGGATCGACCACGTCTATGTGTTGTAGCGCGACTAGGTTTGCTCTTTCAAAGTCGGCGAGTCGACCCTCGAAGTCGACATGCATTTCGCGGTGACCCTCACGGTGACCCCATCCAGCGAGCCTGTCGAGGTGCATGTTGACGGGCAGACCAACGGGGTCCTTGATGCCTAGATAATTCATGCAGTAGGAGATGCACTCTTCGGTCAGAAAGCCCCTGGCTATGCTTCCTTCTGGACGTGACATGTTGCGAACGTATCCTTTGATGACACCATTCATCCTTTCGAACGGCATCATGCTGTGCAGGAACGTCGGCCCGAGTTGGATGATATCCTCCACGATATGGACCAGCAGATGCACCATAACGTCGAAGAATGCGGGCGGGAAGTACATCTCAAGCTCGCATAGTATCACCACGATCTCCTCATGGAGCCTTTTGAGTTGCCTCACGCCAACCGACTTCCGATAGATGACGTCGAAAAAGTTGCATAGGCCAAATAGCGTTTCACGGACGTGCGCGTCCATGATCCCACGGATTGCAACTGGAAGTATCTGCGTCATCAGCACGTGACAGTCGTGAGATTTCATCCTGTTGAACTTCTGCTTCGCTGGGTCTAGGTATCTGCTTATCTTCCCCGCGTAACCGTAAGGAAGTTTTACTCCTACGAGGCAGGTGAAAAACAGATCGATCTCCTCCTGACTTAGAGTGAAGCACGCGGGAGGGTAGTCATTTCCGGTCTTCTTGGCCTTTTGGCCTTTGCAATGACTTTCCGTGTCCTGCTTCGCCTCATCATCATCATGATCATTAGCGTGAAGCCCCTCCCTGATGCCCATTGATTTCAAGTCTGCCTTTGCTTTCGGCCCATCTTTGGTCCTCTCTGGCATGTTGAGCAGGGTACCAAGCAGACTCTCCCACACATTCTTCGTGATATGCATGACATCAAGGCTGTGAGGCACACAGTGGATCTTCCAGTACGGCAAGTCCCAGAAAACAGACCTCGTTTTCCATACCTTCAGCAGCGGCTCTGGCGCCTTTCGCTTCTTTCCCGGCTCTGGCGCCTTTTGCTTCTTTCCCGGCAGTGGGCAATCTTTCCAATTTTTCAACAGCTGGTCTATTTCCTCGCCACTCCTCGTACGCGGGCGTCTTCGGGGTTCGGTTTCACCATCGAACAAATCCTTGAGTTTCCTCCACGGTTCATCGTCGCGAAGCCACATTCGATGTCCCATGAACACAGTTTTCGAAGACCCGGGATGTCTATCTAGCTGGCGATACGTTGTGTCATCCATGCACCTGACGCATCCAGAAAATCCGTGGACCACCTGCCCCGCGAGATATCCGTAACCGAGATAGTCGTGCACCGTCGTGAGCAGTGCGGCTCTCATAGGGAAATATTCTTTCTGTGCGGCGTCCCACGTATTGGCTGGCGTTTTCCACAGCGTGTCTAGCTCCTCTTTCAACAACCCCAGATACAGATTGATGTCGTTCCCTGGTTGTTTTGGCCCTTCAATTAGCATACTCATGTGAATGTACTTCCTCTTCATGCACAACCAGGGGGGAAGGTTGTACATCCACACAAACACAGGCCATGTGTTATGTGTGCTTCTCAGGCTACCAAACGGATTGAATCCATTGGTGCTCGCGCCCAGCACGATGTTCCTTGGATCCTTTCCAAATTCTGGGTGTTCGAAGTTCAACGCTTGCCAATGGCTCCCATCGCTAGGGTGACTCAGCATCTTGTCTTTTTTATTTATCTCCGGATCATTTGCATCATCTTCTCGCTTCTTCTCCTCCCTATCGGCGTGCCAACGCAGGAGCTTTGCTACCTTAGGGTCCGCGAAATACCGTTGCAGACGAGGAGTGATCAGAAAGTACCACACCACTTTTCGAGGAGCTTTCTTCCTCTTCTTGTATCGAGTGACGCCGCACACCGGACATATGGTAGACTCCACGTGCTCGTCCCGATAAATGATGCAATTGTTCATGCACACATGGTATTTCACGTGCGGTAAATCCAGAGGACACACGATTTTCTTCGCCTCCTCGAAACTGGTCGGGCACTTGTTCCCCTTGGGAAGACGTTCGCGCCAGAATGACATGTTCTCGTCGAAGCACGCGTCGGTCATTTTGTGTTTTACCTTCATCTCCAGAGCCATGAGCGTTACTTTCAGGCGGGTATCCTTGGGCCTGCATCCTTCATACAATGGAGTAACCGCGTCTATATCCAGTTGATCCAGCTTGGCTTTCTCTCAGGCGGCAGCTCTTGCGTTATCCGTCTGCTTGAGAATCAGCTCTTGAATATGAGGGTCCTGCATCCAGCCCATCGATGGTCCATCATCGTCTGCTCCGCCGGCATCTTCATCTTCATGATCATGCCCTTCGTCTGCTCCGGCATCTTCCTCATCATCATGTCCTGCATCTTCTACATGATGACTGTGTACAGCATCACCCTCGTGATCATGTCCTGGAGATTCTTCGTCTTCTCGCCCGCCCGAGTCTTGCTCATTTCTTGCCGCCCGACCCCCATGGACGACTTCATAGTCATCTTCATCACCTTGCCACCGATAGCCATCCATGAAACCACGCAAGAGCAGGTGGTCCCGCACCTGCCCAGAATCTGGGTCCGCAATAAGGCTCTTCAGCTTGCATCTTCGACACAGACATCTTATCTCTGTCTCGTTCTTTTGAAGTGTCTTGGCCTTCGCGGAGCTCAAAAACCTATTCACGATGCCTTCGGTCATCGTGCAGACCATGGTCGCCTGCGGGGTAGAGCAAAACAATATTTTAGAACCAAGAAAAAAATTTGGCATGACTTTCCCTAAAAATAGGACCAAAAAGAATGCATAGTGCCAAAATTCTCGCCGAAACGGAAATAAATCAACATTCCGGCAAAATATTGGCAACTATCGCATTTCAAATACCGGTACCTGCAAACACAAACATATATGCAACACCACAAACATATGCAACACCACGAACATACATAGATCTAGCTATAGGCCACAAAAAGTGCATGTGCACGTTGTTGGAGAGGGAGAACAACATAAAGATAGTTTCCCCCTTTTTTGCGTGAAAAAGATAGATTAAAAAAAGGTAATTTAACCACCTATTTTGGATGAATCTATGGTGCAAATGAGGTGAGGAGGAGGAGGCAGCCGAGACAAGTTTGGAGGAGGAGGTGGAGAGAATGAAGTGGGGAAAGTGAGTGCGTAGGTGGGCTAGTCCAAAATATCTTGTTGGTCCCAGGTTACTAATGGCGCACCACCTGCAAATGCGCCATTAGTGACCCTGGTTACTAATGGCGCACCTGCTGCTGGTGCGCCATTAGAAGTTTTGCAAAAAAATAAAAAAAAGTACATATTATAATGGCGCACGGTGGCACAGTGCGTCATTACTAGTTTAAACTAATAATGGCTCACCCTGCCATGATGCGCCATTAGAATCTTTGGAAAAATTAGAAAAAAAGTTTTTTACTAGTGGCGCGCCGTGTGCATGGTGCGCCATTAGTGTCCATTAGTGTCTTCCACACTAATGGCGCACCTGCACATGGTGCGCCACTGCTATATAGTAGTGGCGCACCACATGACAGGTGCGTCATTAGTGGCCATTCCATTTATAGCCTTTTTTATAGTAGTGAATGTTGTACCATATGAATTTAAAGCGTCATTGCCCACCCATGGTTGTATATTCTTATGTATCATTGAGTTACTGCCATCGTATTGCAAAAAGCCCTATATTAATTAGTAATCGTGATGCGCATGCGGTCGCCCAGGATTACGGCATCGCGTGCCACCATGTCCCAAAATTTCACGTCCCCACAAAAGCAGTTTTTTTATAAAGAGTGGATTTTATTGGCTCAAAATAGAGCATCAAGAGGATACATAACACAATGAGCACACACCCGGTCTCTGCATAACTAGGATGTACACATCCAACCCAACACATAGACGCAGAAAAACACCGGCAACTAGCAAAGTCATAAGACCAAGAGCAATGCGTAGAAGAGGAAAAAAGAAGAAAAAGGAACCAAAGCGATCAGATCAGTGATCGACCAATTACAATTGAGACCATATCTGCAACAACCATTGGATCACCACATTGATGACGAGGATCTTCAATAGCAACGCCTTCAGGAAGCGAGCGACCCTCAAGCGTCGCCATCACCGAATCCAACCATAAAGTCCAGAATCTAAGTTTTCACCCTGAGGAATGAGTCTGATCATATCCGACCAATGCGTTCAACAAGGTAACGACGTAAAAAAACATCGCCATTGCCAGGTATAACCACTCGGGTCTGGCCTAGGCTTTCGCCCCGGAGCTAGATACTGGGTGCAGCACCATCCAAATCACACAAGTGTTGTCGCCACCACTTTTCCGCAATCCCAGTAGCTACAATTGGACCGCCGCCACTCCACAACTATCCCTCCGTGTCAAGTCATCATCCATAATTTGTAATACACCACTGAAGTCATCCACCGGATCAAGAGATAAAACCTTCCGAAGTCTTTCGATGACCTCCGCCGTCATGGATCCTCGGAAAGTCGATGCAGAACAATCTACAGTCATCACCATCCGAACGATCGGATCTAGATCACACACCAACCTAAGATCGTAGCGTCGCCGTCTGGCACCACACACGCAAATGGCCAACACATCGCCACAACCCCACATGTCCATCGCAACAATTGTACGGGACGTCAGCAACACCTCGCATCGCGATAGTCGTAAATTCACGTCGATATGTTTGATGTGCATTACTGAGTATATAACCATTTGATTTTTTTGGTTATACTCACTAGTACAAAACAGGGCTTTGGTTCAGGCCAAAAAACGCATTAATCCCAGTTCTCCTATGAACCGGGACCAATGGGTGCTTCAGTCCCGGTTCGTGAGGCCAGGGCGCCAGCCGGGCCAGGGTCCCGGTTCGACTGACCCCTTTGGTCCCGGTTCCAGACACGGACCGGGACTAAAGGGCCTTGCTCCTGGCGCAACCCCTTTAGTCCCGGTTGGCGGCTGGAACCGAGACCAAAGGTTGTCCTTTAGTCTTGGTTTTAGACACAAACCGGGACCAAGTGTTTCCTATATATATCCACACACCCCATCTGCTCTGTCTTTTGGCCGTGGAAAGGGCGGGAGGTGCGCTGCTCTCTGTTTTCACCTCCTATGCACATTAGGTGTTTGATGAAATGCCGGAGCAACACTTAAGCTTTCTACTCTCCAAGCTCAACCTCCAAGCTTCATTTTCTCCAAGATTTGTCTAGGTTTGGCGGTGCACCAACTACACAAGTGTTCTAAAAGGTTAGCCACTTCATTCTTTCATCTCTCACTGCTTGCTAGTTTAGCTCATTTGAAATGCTCTACAAGTAGAGTGGTTTGTGGTTTTAGTGTAGGGGTGTATGTTCTGATTATGATCGCATTTGTGGTTGCATTTAAATGTTTGACATAGTTTCAATGTATGTCTTAATTAGATGCTCTAGAGACTATATATGATTCTCCATTTTCTAATTTCAGTTTTTCTTATTGTTGACACATGGTCGATCTTCCACGTACGATCATTCACTCACTCATCAGTGAGCAAGCCTGCCAATCTACTTGCCATTGGGAGTCTTCACAAAAATCTCCATCCCTCTGCGGATGCGGGGGACAAGATGAAGTGTGAATTCCTTTTGGATGCCATAGTCGGCCAAGGTGTGGCCTTCCTCTAGTTGCTTGCCACACTAGTAGAAAACAGGGCTTTGGTTGAGTCTAGGATAAGGGCATTAATCCGGTTCACTCACGAACCGGGACTAAATGGTGCATCAGTCCCGGTTCGTGAGGCCAGGGCACCGGCCGGGCCTCGGGGGCCATTGGTCCCGGTTCGTCTGGCACTTTTGGTCCCAGTTTCAGATACGAACCGGGACCAATGGACCTCGCTCCTGGCCCAGCAGCTTTAGCCTCGGTTGGTGGCTGGAACCAGGACCAAAGGTTGCCCTTTAGTCCCGATTTTAGCCACAAACCGGGACTAAAGAGAAGCCTATATATACCCCCGCCCATGCCCGCTCAGTGCTCTGTTTTTGGCCGGCCGTGTGGGAGAGGTGTGTGTTGCTCTAGCTCAGACAACAATTAATACATTTTTTTAGGTAAAGACAACAATTAATACATGCATCGAGGCAAATGCAACAATTACCATGTACATTCTCTCCACTGTTTTTTTTTTTTGTGGGGCACATTCTCTCCACTGCTAATCTTAGTAAAATGTATTCTACATAATGGATCACCAGAGAAGAGCTAAACTAAATATCAAGGTTTGTGCATATCTCCGAAAGGAACCAGGCAATGAATAAGGGGTGAGAGTTATCGTGAACCTTATTAAAAACCTGAAATGGTAGATTTTTTTGGTGGGTCTGGAAAGAAAAGAGTATATATGATGCTCGGTTTTTTAATTTCAGTTTCCTTGTTGTTGACCCATGAGCGATCTTCCACGTACGATCGTTCACAAACTCGCTCCGTATTGTTGCCGATGTTGCGGTCGTAGAAGAGCGAGCCCGTTGAGTGCATGGTGCGCCGGGTCGAGTTGACCCAAGAGCGTCTGTGAAGGGTTTGTCTGGCGCACCGTCACTCCATCATTATAAGCATTGATTTTTCACTGAGATGTATGGCCAGCTT
Organism: Triticum dicoccoides; assembly: GCF_002162155.2. Lineage (NCBI taxonomy): Eukaryota > Viridiplantae > Streptophyta > Magnoliopsida > Poales > Poaceae > Triticum > Triticum dicoccoides. Next base: position 682,692,049 of record NC_041391.1, read on the forward strand.
TGCCAATTGTTCAAAACGCTTGTAGCTAAGGAACCTGACCTGTCATCAAAGATGAGGAGCAGGCTGGTTGCAAGCCTCTAAAGTCAAGCAACACACGGGTTACACGCGGGTCTGCAGGGCCTCATCCAACGACCCCGATGAAAATGGCAACACACGCCATAGGATGTTGTTGGAGAGGAGGCCGAAGCGATGACCGACAACTTTCGCAACCATACCGCGCATTCCTTTGAACATTGGCAGGTGTTACACCGGAGCAGGAAAACAAAAATCATAAGAAAAATTAAGAACAAAGAAGGAATCTACTGCCGCAACTGTCGACTCAGCTCATCACTCGTGGCATCCAATGACCCCATTCACTCTTATGGAGTACGTATATCTGTAGATATCAAATCAGAGACTTACAAGTTACAAACCATCATACTCAGCACAAGATGACCAGAATCAGAAGAAAGACAGCAAGTTTCAGACTAGGCAGATACAAGAGGTACAGAACCACATTCCCGGCTTCAAGACCAGGATGAAACATTGAAACGGAATGATAATTTGAACTTCAACTTCTTCTGAGGTGACACTCAAGCAGCAACGCGACCGTTTCTTCAGATTGAAATGATAGTGATGTTCCCACAATCTTCAACATATCAAGAGGAAACTTACTTCGCTACCTCACCCAGGATTATAAGCGCACATGGACACCCATGATTTCTGAAGCATGTACAGTTCCCGTGTATACTGATGACGCACAGGGACATAAGAGATGCATTTACAATACTAGTAACATATTGATGATCTACAAAATATGTATGTAAGCACCATTTTGATTACCAGCAGATTACAGAAACATAGCCACGTTCCAACCATCATTTAGATTCCTGGCAGATTCCTGACAAAGTGCAAAATGTCTTGTTAAGTTGCACCAACCAAACCACAAGGACAGATTTCCAGCAGAGACCAAAGATGGGAAGCAAAAAAAGAACGTCACGGTCAAAGGCTAACGGCCAACACATGGCCACCATTGCAGATTCTTCGGAGAAACAGAAGTCTTCAGGCGAACATCATGACCGACCACTCATCTTAGTCACTATCAGTGGAGTCGCTATCAGTGGATGAATCTGCACAACCAAGACAAGTCACAAATATAGACGGGAATTTAAAATATCCTGGATATCACTTTGATGTAGAGAAACTATACTGCAACCCAACCAAATTTATGTAGCTCCAAACAGAAGAGTTTATTAGCCTTGCAAGGGCAACACCAACACAAATATGACCATTTCGAGAGGCATTGAGACTGCTTGAGGCTTGAAACAAGTGTGGAACGCATGCAATTTGGCTACCAGTCAATGTTAATCAAACTGACAACAGGCTTGGAGGATAACAGTAAATACAAAAAGGCAAAGGCAGTCTTTGCTGGATGGATGCAGAGCACTATATTGTATATTCTACCCACTATCATTCTTAGTGATATGTATTCTACCAAATGAAATATGAGAGACCTAAACTGAATTTCAAGATGAGAACAGCTACTATTTTCATCACCACCAAACAGCAAAAGGACTAGATAATTTATTTTACTGTAGAGAACAATAAAAAGATTTTGCATGGCTGGTACAGATCTAGACACATCAGAAATTTGTGCCAACTATTGTGGTGTCATAAGAAATTATAGGATAATGAACTGTCGAAATATAAAACTCCATCAGCATGCAAATCCAATTTATACTAAAGGATAATGGATAAAAAATCTGGATGGATTTGGGGGTGGTGCCATACATCCTAATTACCGAAAAAGGCTTTCGCCCCGCTTTATATATAAAGTACCGATCAACAAACACCCAGTACAAACACACGCCACCGCAATACATGCACACACCCAAGGCAGGATACAAAGGCGCTGAGCGCAGCAACACCATCCCTAGCACTACCACCACAAAGAGATGAAGCTACATATGACGATCCATGAGCTCCAAGGCGGCGCCTTCAGGAGGGGTACGACACCGGAGCGCCGCCACCGCCCGATCCAAGGATCAGAGTTTTCCCTGGAGCTGCATGATGGGCAATGAGAGCCGCGACGACGCCTTCAAGAAGGGAACGATCTTCGCCGCCGCTGGTCCGTCCGAAGATAGAACAGGTTTTCAACTCGGCCAACACTCACCGCCACCAAATGTCACCCCCGCTACCACGCCACCCACACGGCCATGGTGAGCGGGCAGCACACAAAGCCACGGGCTCTGCCCAAGAGCACCGCGCTACCACCACCAGGGCCGCCGCCCCGGCATCCAAGACCTTGGCACCACCTCACTCAAGACCAGCCGCTACCCCAACCAAAGAGACAAGTGGAAAGGTCCCACCTTTCGCACCCTTGGGCGACCCCCATCGTCGAGACCCAATAGGCCGGCCAGACCTGGCATCCCTCGGCCCGTCCTGCAGCACCTTGAGGGGGACGAGGTCAGTCCTGCTGCACCGTGCGCGAGACGAGCTCGGTCCTGCCGCACCGGGCGCGAGATGAGCGATGGACCGCGGTTGGGAGAGGGTCAGCCCTTCAATGAAAGTAGTGCCCGGACGACGAGGAGATGGGGCGAAGGTCAAGACGGTCCGCATGCGGACGAGCCGACGTCGGAGAAGCCGGCCGTCGCCGCAGTCAGAGCCGTCGAGACACAATGAAGCAGCCACGACACCGGGAGGTCACCACCACACCGGACCTCCCCGCGCCGCCACACGGCCGGAGCAACGACCACGCCCGGTCGCTGCCCACCCCCGTCGCCCGGTGAGCTCCAAGCGTCGGAGCAGCCGGGCACGCACCACCGATGCCACACGCCGGAGCGCCAGCCACCACCACAGAGCATGCACCTCCACGCCCTGGCCAACACCACCGGAAGCCCCACCACCCCACCGGAGAAGCACAGTCGCCAGCAGCACCACCACCACCTTAACAGGGCCGCCAGCCGCCCCCGCCGCCACCAACCACCAACACCAACCAGATCTGGGCAGAGCCACCCAGATCCGCTGCCAGAGCAACCCGCCTCCTCGGATCCCCACAAGCCGACGCAGGAGGGGGGAGGGAGGAGAGCGAGGCATTCCAGCGGGCCACCACGACACCGGGGAGGGGGAGGGAGCCGGAGCAGAGGAGAGCCACCGCCCGATGCCGACGGGCAGGAGGGGGCGCCCCGCGACGCCGGCCACCTGCGCGTGGGAGGAGACGCCCCGCCGCTGCCTGCGCCACGCGGCCTTTGGCCGGTGACGCCGCTGGCGGCGGTGAGGGAGGAGAGGCCGAGGCGAGGAGCTGGGACGGCGGCGCTAGGGTAGCCGCCCGGAGTCGCCCGCGGGAGCGACTCGGGGGCTATCCTTTGTCTCTCCATCCTAATTATTATACAAGACACTCGTAGGAAGTGTAACTTACAATCTGAGTCTGAATGTGGATCCTCCTTGATGCTAATTTGCTCATGAAGTATGCCGCATGAACTTAAGATATTCAAGATTAAACCAACTCCCTCATCAACCTTTTCACATTCAATGTAAACGAACTTTAGGTGTTCACACACAAATGATTGTGTTATTGTTTCTTGGGCTCCTGTTGCTCCTACAATGTTCTATTAGATAAGAGCGTTTAGTAAGACAAATTCAGCATCCATCATAACACGTTAAATAAAACAGTAACATTGTTATCTATACATCATATACCTCGGTGTTATCAAGCTGAAGAGTGAGTATCTCAAGAACTGGAGAGTGTCGGAGAATGCAAACAAGGTCAACAGCCGTAAACCACTCATTGAGTAACAGAGTCTTTAATTCGCCAAAGACGGGGCACCATTTCAAATCCCATCTGTACAGAAACTGGACAAATCGCAAAGAATAAATATAAACTCTAGAAGATCAAATAATTTGTGCTATAACAACCTAAAATATCATATTTTATCCAACCAAGACACTATGTTATTAGCTGTTGATTTGAGATGCATTAGATGAAGATAGAGGACAAAAATGTGACAATGAAAGTAAACAACTTTTTATCTGCAGTTCTACGATGGATATATATACTAGAAGATAAACTTTGGGTGACAAATAATACAAGAGTAGAAACGGGAGTAAGGGTAAGCATACCATTTTAGGTAAAGCTATCAAGTCCAACTTAGCAGCATTGGACAAACTATTGAGAAGCACCCCCTCCTTGACAGGATAAGTATGACAACCACAGAAAAAATTATCACAAACCCCCCGATTACTGCGACAGTGATCATGACATCCATCGTCAAGATTAACATGGGCAGTTTCTAACAATGGCATGTTTTCAAGAAAAGGTGTCAAGCCTTCAAAATCCTCTAGCTGCAGTGAGATGAGACTCGGGGCACAAATCCGAAGGCGCACGATGTCAGGTAAAGAACAACAATCGATGATGAATAGGCGCTTTAGTGATTTGGATGACATCTTGCGTGCATGAATATTGCAGAATTGAATTGTTAGATCCTCTAAGACTGGGCAGCCTGAGAACTTCAGGTCAGAGCAGTAAAGGTTCACCCGTTCAAGGTGTATGGTCCTGAGATGTCGAGAGATGAGACTGAGAGGCACATCGAACACCGCAGCTCTTACCACGAGCTCCTCAGCTTTGCATGCCAGAGCGTAGTCAATCAACAGCCTGGTGTTTGTGAATGTATCCTCCGGCTCATCATGGGGATATGCATCAATCTCGCACCTGATGAGAGCCGAGTTCCCGCGGAGATGGATGACCAGCTTCACCAACTGTTCGAAACGCTTGTATCGTGGGAACGTTGGCCCATCGAAGACGAATAGCAGGCTGGTCGCGTGCCTCCAGAGGTCACGCCACCGGGTGTCGAGCACGCAGGTCTGCAGGGCATCGTCCGCCGGCAGGAAGGATAGCACTCGCCATAGGAGCTCGTCAGGGAGGTCTCCAAAAGGGTCTTTGTCACTAACGGCAGCCATCTCGAGCATTCCTTCAAACAGGTGGCGGGCAGTGCGATATCGGAGTGAAATCAGCAAACAAAGAGGTCTAATGCGGCATCACCAAATCGGGGGAAATCATCTAGTATCATCACAGACAGCTCACCTCAACTCGCGGACAGCTGAAGGCGCCGGTCGCCGGCAATCGCGGGGAACAACCGAACTGGGAGAGCAAGAGGATTTCTCCCGTCCTCCTCCGTTACTGGATATTGGCGGATCCCAAGTCCTCCTCCCACGTCGTGCCCGTCCACGAGACCCTCACCGGCTCCACGCGCGATGGGTACAGGCGAGGAGCGAGCGGCCGAGGACTGTGAACCCTCTCTCCCTTCGCGCCGAGAGGGAAGGGGAACGCCGTAGGCCGGATAAGGGGCGAAGGCTAGGGTGCGGTCGCAGGCACGGGGGGCGAGGTTCGACGGCGAGTTTGACCCGTCGCCTCGACGCAGCACAGCGCCGTCGCAGGCTAATCGGCGGGCAGAGGAGGAAGAGGAGGCCCGCCTAGGTATGTGGCTCTCAACTGGATCCTAATAAAAGAAAAAAGGGAAAAAAAGGCTCTCTACTCGCAACGGGTCCAGGCGTCCCCCACCTGGTAGCAGCTGAACTGGCCGGTTTAGATACGAAACGGATAACCGTTGTTTTCTTTTAGGCTAGTCATAGTAGAAGTAACTTACAAAGTAACGTAGCGCGAGAGAGGCATTTTGGTGGCCGAGCTACCTGGTGGCCGGAATCTCTGCCGTGTAGTATAGCATCACGATGCGTGATGCCTTGTTTTTCTCGTATGTATACACTGGCTATTAAATTGCAATACAGTTGTGCCATGGGCTGCGGTGCTATGATTGTACGTGGGCCTCGGGTACACATCGTACTGCATGCATGTGCCAGGTGTGCTATTTTGAAAATCGAACATGTAGTTGGTGGTGGAAAGGGCTGGTGGGGATATTATTTTTGTTTTGATGGGCCCATGTGGCGATGCAGATATGTTAACTTCCACATAGTGCTTAGTTCTCGTGCGACCATTCATCCTCTTCTCCCTGGTAGCTGGGCGTCCGACGATTCGCATGGATGGCCTGTATTTTTTTTTTGAGGAAGCGGAATCAGGATTAAAAACTGTCGATTCTTGCAATTTATGTTTCTTGTTCTCATGCTTTTCAACCCAAAAAATGTGTTTAGCGGTTCGTAAGGGTCTTTAGTCCCGGTTCGTAAGGGTCTTTAGTCCCGGTTCATGAACCGAGACTAATGGGCCGTTACTAATACCTCCACCCATTAGTCTCGGTTCAAACAAGAACTGGGACCAATGTGCCTCCACGTGGCCTGTGCGCCGAGCCCAGTCAGGGGGCCTTTTGGTCCCGGTTGATGGCGCCAACCGGGACGAAAAGTCCATGTTTTTTTTAGCAAAGTGGCTGCTTTAGGGGTTTTGGGGGTTATTTTAGGTTGTTATTAGCTAGCTAATAGAGAGAAGTGTCCTCTCTTATATCTTCGTCCTTGGTTTACCAACGCTGCTGCTATATATGTTCATTTCACCCGCTGATATAATAACTCATGCATGCTCGCATCATACATCATCATATATAATAACAAGTCCTACTAATCATGCATCATCATACAATTTTTACTCGTTATTAATAATAAGTCATACGATCATCATCCTCATAGTCATCGAACCCAACCCTACATAATTTTCTTAGCACATGATCATCAGTATCAAGTAGGACCTAAACACCCTTAAGGTAAAATAGCATAAAACAATATAGACCCTGACTCTCCATTATGAAGAATGGCGATCATCCTGTCTCCAATTCTTGCCCTTCGCTGCTTTTTGCTTCCAAGAAGCTCCTTGCGACTGTCCATACATTTTTTCCATTCTTTGATTGTCATGTCTCCACTTCTTTTAGAAACCCGGTATGGACAGTTGAGATTCGTAGGAAGACCTGGTTGTATGTTCAAAACATGAAGGGTACCGTGCGTATACATCAGATGAGGCACACAATTATTCGGGATTATCTGTTGAAAAACATAGTAATAACTTCGTAGTTAGCAATGATGTACTAGTTTTAGAAGTGTGCAAAAGATGCACGGATGTCGTAATAGTAAAAAATCTTACCAGGGTATCTCCATGGTAGTTACCGTAGTTCAACACGTGCACTAGTGGCACGTATTGACCATAATATTGAGGAGTTTGATTGTAGATATTGTAATTCTCAAGATCAGTACAAAATGCGACCAGATGATTTTTCTCCTGATAAGTTAATTCGGAGCCTTCGGTGTAGTAGGTTCTGTCTACCATCTTCCGCACATTCTTTGAAGAATGAAAATAAGTTGTCAATGGAAATAAGTTGTCAACTATTTGGAAATAAACAATATAAATTACTTAATAACTATGTTAAGCTCACATGGGGGGAGAATTGGAGGTGTATCCACAAGGACGCAAGTCGAAGGTCTCTCTTGCTCGATTATAGCATCACCAAGATCCATGGTGACAAGCATACCCTCGTCAAAACCATACATCTTGCAAAGTGCTTCCCAATTTTTGCAACCAAAATGGGTTACACTCTGAGCATTGTACAGCTTTACTTGAAAATCCACACCATGATGGGTACTTAGGATAATTTTTTTGGTTTCCATACTTTCATGGTCTTCAAAACCCATCCTCTCCAAGACATAGCGTCTTGCAAAGCATGGGATAAGCTAGTCGAATTGGAAAAGATGAAAAATACACGTTAAAATAGTTGAAGTCGTGCTTAATTATGAAAAAAAACTATTATCATCGTTGCGTACCGTATGAACATCGAAGGTTTCCTCGAGCTTAATTTCGAAGCGCCGATCTTCGTCTAGCTCAATGAACCTGTCGCACATACCTCGGTCGTTGTGGCACCAGTCGCACTCCCCCGGGCAGTTTTTGTCGTCCGAGTACGACATTTCCGGCCTATGTTCATAATTCAAATATTAAACTAGATCATTATTATTAATCACGGGTTGACTATCGGTGATGTACGTAGCTCCTCCTTTCATTTTCGAGTGCATTATTACACCAAATTGTCTAGCATACGGGAATGAAGGAGAACTTATCCAATATTAGCATTCAATAAGCAAAACCAAATCATAAAATAAGCAAAATCAAATCATAAAATAAAGTAGTATTCAAATTAGCATGCATTCAATAATTATAAGCAAAAGTACATCATCTCTTGGTGTTCGTACATCGTCGAATATTATCACTAATATAGCATCACTAATACAACTAGAACCGTAGCGCCCGACGGGTATCGTCGCGGGCGGTGGACACCCAAAGATAAGGAACCATCATAGGATCATAGCTTCAGTGAGATTCCTGAAGAACCTGCCAGGTATTATCGAACCTGCCCTCCAATGCAACCATGTAGCGACGGACGTGCTCGTCCTCCTCGCTGACACAGTGACGTACCACCTCCACGGTGTCCGGAAGCCTCAACACCGTCACTGACCCACGTGACCGCCACCAAACAAGGATCGGGTCAACAACGGGCTGCCTCCTCACCAACCTACGTCCCCCGGAAGGTAGCACCTCCCAATACCAGCCCGGCGGAGCCCAGTCCCGAACATGGCCCTGATCAAGCAGGCCTCCACCGCCGAGTCGATGACGACGAGGATGCGGGATAGGCATCGCCAACGTCGATGCGGGAACTACTTCTATATATAGTTAAATAAAGTAGTTTTATTAATTAAATCAACTATCTAGTTCAACTACTAAGCACTTACTATAAATAAATAAAGTAGTACTTACTAAAAACAAAGTAGCACTTACTATAAATAAATAAAGTAGCACTTACTATAAATAAATAAAGTAGCACTTACTACAAACTACTTCTATATATAGTAAAATAAATTAGTTTATTAAATCAACTAGCTAGTTCAACTATATATGAAGCACTTACTATAAATAAAATAAAATAGTACTTACTAAAAATAAACTAGTATTTTTCTAACTAATTATATTAAACACTTTCTCTTCTTATTTTTTTTCCTTTTTCTAAATACTATGAAAAAAATCATTAAAATTCTATGAACAAAATTATTTACACAATCTAAATATCACCAAAAAAATCTATTAACAATAATATCACCAAACATGCATATTCAACAATAATATCACCAAAAAAAATTATTAACAGAAAAAAATCTAACACAATATGAACAAATTAATTACACAATCTAAATTAACATACTATGAACTACATATCTAAATTACTACACATCTAATCTAACAAAAAAATCTATGAACTACAAAAAATCTAAAAAAATCTAACAAAAATCATAAAAGGTTGCTCACGGTGACGATGACGGCGACGGTGACGGCGAGGTGCGGCGCGGGGCGGCGACGGCGTCGGGGCGGCGCGGGCCGGGGCGG
>NC_041391.1:682701737-682702691 GCF_002162155.2 Triticum dicoccoides
GCACGCGGCGTCGGGAGAGGAGGAGGAGAGATCGAAGTGGGGATGCGGTTTAAAAATTTTCCTAAGTGCTACTTATATAGTAAAGGCTTTGGTCCCGGTTCGTGGCACAAACCAGGACCAATGCCCCCTTTAGTCCCGGTTGGTGGCACCAACCGAGACCAAAGGCCTCTTTTCAGCAGCCCAAAGGACGGGAAACAAAGACCTTTGGTCCCGGTTGGTGCCACCACCCGGGACTAAAGAGGGGCATTGGTCCCGGTTGGAGCCACCAACCGGGACTAAAGGGGGCATTGGTCCGGGTTTGTGCCATGAACCGGGACCAATGGACCTATCTAATTACTTATTTATTTCCTGCAGCTGTTTTTTAGTTGATTCTTTCTGCAACTATTTTTTTAGTCCCACCTCGCCAAGCGAGAGGCACTCGCAGCTGTTTATAAGCCCTGAGTGCAGAGACGATGAAGAAAAGGCTCAATGCTCACCTGCACGTTGGTTCGCTTCAAGCCTTGAGGAATAGGGTAGACTGCACGGAGCTATGTGCAGTGCAGTTTACACTATTCCGAAAGGCTTGAAGCGAATTAACGAGCATTGCGCCTCTTTTTTATTTTTAATGACTTATTACCACTCAGAAATAAATGGAAAAAAATAAATATAGCAGAAAAGAAAAAAAGCTATATAAAAAACTACTCAGAAATAAATAGAAGAAAAAAATAGTTGTGATTAACTTTACTAAAAAAATGAGCATAGATGCTTATTTTTAATGACTTATTACCACACATAAATAAATAGAAAAGAAATAAATATAGCAGAAAAGAAAAAAACTATATAAAAAACTACTCAGAAATAAATAGAAGAAAAAATAGTTGTGATTAACTTTACTAAAAAATGAGCATAGATGCTTATTTTTAATGACTTATTACCACTTAGAAATAAATAGAAAAAACAAATATAGCAGAAAAG
>NC_041391.1:682703085-682767478 GCF_002162155.2 Triticum dicoccoides
AAAAATAGCTATGATTAACTTTACTAAAAAAATGAGCATAGATGCTTATTTTTAATGACTTATTACCACTCAGAAATAAATATAAAAAAAGATATAGAAGAAAAGAAAAAAACTATATAAAAAACTACTCAGAAATAAATAGAAGAAAATATTGTTGTGATTAACTTTACTAAAAAATGAGCATAGATGCTTATTTTTAATGACTTATTACCACTTAGAAATAAATAGAAAAAAATAAATATAGCAGAAAAGAAAAAAAATATATAAAAAACTACTCAGAAATAAATAGAAGAAAAAATAGTTATGATTAACCTTACTAAAAAAATGAGCATAGATGCGCTTATAGAGAAAATTCAACCTAAATTCATAATAAATTTCTACTAACTCAGAGAAATTCAGTATGAATTTAGGTCAAATTCCCTGTATAAGGGCATCTATTTTCATTTTCAGAGGAGCTCAACAAGGTAGAGAGGGAGGGGCTTATAAACCGGTGTGAGCCCCCTTCGGTTGGCGAGGTGGGACTAAACTCTGGCCGCAACGAGGACCAACCCTTTAGTCCCGGTTGGTGGTATGAACCGGGACTAATGGGCGGCCTTTGGTCCCAGTTCATGCCTCCAACCGGGACCAATGGTGGTGGGCCAGGAGCGAGGCCCATTGGTCCCGGTTTGTCCCACCAACCGGGACCAAAAGGTCCAGACGAACCGGGACCAATGGCCCACGTGGCCCGGCCGGCCCCCGGGGCTCACGAACCGGGTCCAATGCCCCCATTGGTCCCGGTTCTGGATTGAGCCGGGACTAATGGGCTGACCTTGCCTGGACCATTGCCCCCTTTTCTACTAGTGCACTGTTTATTTCCCAGGAAATACGGGCACTGTACAGCGGCCTCTACTAAAAATATGGTCGCTCGGTGCTGATCACGACGAGCATAGATGGATGTGATAACGGCCTGCGGGTAGCTCGGCCACCAAATTGCATTTCCGATATAGTGCACTCTAATAAAGTTTTGCTTACATGACATGTAGTTAATGAAGAGAGGTGTTTAGAGTAACATACTCTCTCCGTTTTTATTTACTTTGCATGTTAGAGTTGATTAAAGTCAAACTCCGTAAAGTTTTATCAAGTCTATAGAAAAGAATATAAATATTTACCATGAAAAATCTGTATGATGTGAAAGTACATTCAATAATAAATTTAACCGTATTGATTTGTTATTGTACATGTTAATATTTTTGTTTATAAACTTTGTCAAAGTTTACAAAACTTGACTTTAACCAAAGCTAATATGCGGAGTAAATAAAAATGGAGGTAGTAATATGTTATTGTAACATAGCATTTTCCGAGAAAGGATGAGTCTACAAGCTAATAAATGAAGCCACCTATGACACTACTACTATGTTACTTTGCACTATAGAAGTAGTAACTTAGATAGTGTTATATGCATGACACTAGTATAAGCTACTCCCCACTATGGCCAGCCTCAGATTACCCATAGTGGGAGTAACATAGGTGGTAACATCACACATATCTAGGCAAAATAGATGATGTGGCAAGTAACTAATGAAGAAAAAAGAGTCATGTGATAACATAGCTAGTTACTAGTAGGATGAGTAACATCACACATATCAATGCAAGATGAGTCTATATCCTAATAAATGAAGTGTTGCATGACACCACTATAAAGGTAGTAATATAGACTAGTAAAATATGCATGTTACTAGTCTAAGTTACTTCCCACTGTGACTAGTCTCAAAACTAAAGGGGGTTTGCTGTTCCGATGCCCAAACTTTTTTGTAGCGTCAAACGATTCTTCACTCGAGACCAATGACGTTTGGTGGGAGCTGCGCTATGTCTAGCAAGTAGATTCACAAGAAATGCAATATCAGGTCTTGTGCAATTTGCAAGATACATAAGCGCTCCAACGTCACTGAGGTATGGAACTTTAGGTCCCAACACCTCTTCTCCATCATCCCTTGGTCTGAACGGATCTTTCTCCACGTCTAGAGATCGAACCACAATGGGAGTTTTAGATGGATAGGATTTGTCCATATTGAATTTCTCCAATATTTTCTGGATATAAGCAGATTGGTGTACCATGATTCCCGAGGGAAGGTGCTCAAGTTGAATACCTAAGCAAAATTTGGTTTTACCCAAATCCTTCATCTTAAATTCCATCTTTAGATGATTGCATGCTTCATCAATGCCTGGTGTGTTGCCAATGATGTTGAGATCATCAACGTACACAAAAATGATGCAAAATCATGTAGAGGACTTCTTGATGAAGACACATGGGCAATCAACACTATTGGAGTAACCATTTTGAAGAAGGAACTCACTGAGTCGGTTGTACCACATCCGTCCCAACTGCCTTAAGCCATATATATAATGACTTATTTTGCACTTTTGTTTCGGACAGAGATTCCGTTAGGAACCTTCATATATATGTCTGAATCTAGTGACCCGTAAAGATATGCGATCAAGACGTCCATCAATTGCATAGATAGACGATTTTGCACTGCCAAGGATATAAGATATCAAAAAGTGGAGAATATGTTTCAGTGAAATCAATGTTGGTTTTCTGTGTGAAACCTTGTGCTAGCAAGATATAAAGCAAGACTTGTAGCACAAGGCTTCATCTTACCACCTCATTGTAGTCTTACGGAAACGAAAACAAAATAAAACCTTGTGCTACATGTATTGCTTTATGTCTTGTACCAACTCATTGTTCTCATTCCGTTTTCGGAGGAAAACCCATTTGAATCCCATAGGGAAAACATTGGGAGGTGTAGGGATTGCTTTAGTGAATACCTTTATTTTTTTAAGCGAGGAAATTTCTGCTTGGATTGCATCCTTCCATTTAGGCCAGTCGGAGCGCTTTTGGCACTCAACGATAGATCTTGGATCATGATCAGTGAGAAGGGTATCTGCAATCTTTTCAGCAAAATATATGTCGACAGTAGTAGACTTACAGTCAAATAATTCTCTAGAATCAACATAGCTAATGGAAATTTCCTGCACCCCTAGTGACTCTTCGTGATTTCCCAATACGATTGAGTCTGGGTGTTCCGAAGTCCCAGCCAGTTTGTGCACACTGGAGCTGGGCTATGGAGGTTGCCCTTCCACTGGGTGTATACTACCCATTAGGTGTTTGTCAATGTTGAGTTGACCTGCATTTACTGACTCCGAGGTTTTTCTCCTCGGTTTCTTTTGCTACTTGCTAGAAGCATGTTCCAGGTCAGAGGCCGTACTACTCCCCCTCTTTTTAGGAATAGGGAGTTGAGTGGTTTTTATTGGTACCTCCACTCTTTCTGGCGCGTTTCTGGCCGGATTTAAGGATTTTGTAACACCTTTCAGATCAGTAAATGAATTGGGCAGATTATTTGCAAGATGTTGGAAATTAATGATCTTCCAAACTTGAAGTTCGATCTCTTGGGTACATGGATCAGAGGATGAAATGGCATGAGCATTCGAATCAATTTTTGGGCATTCTTTCTTGTACTTGAAATCTCCCCCTAATGCCAGAAAAATTTCCTCATTAAATATGCAATCAGCATGACGTAATGTGAATAGATCCCTAGTTAGGGGTTCCAGGTACTTGATAATCGACGACGATTTGTACCCACATAGATCCCCAACTTCCTGTGTGGGCTCATAGATATCCGTTGTGGTGGTGAGATCGGGATGTATGCAACACATCCGAACTTACGCGGATGGGAAATGCCAGGAGGATTTCCATATACCAATTCCAGAGGGGAGGAACCGTGATATGTAGTCGGCCTCAATTGTATCAAGTCAGCAGCGTGTAAAACAGAGTGACCCCAACAAGAGGTTGGCAAGATGCAATTCGTCAAGAAAGGTCTTGCGATGAGTTTGATCCTCTTAATCAATGATTTGGCCAAACAATTTTTGTATGGACATATGGAACAGAGTGCTGAACTTCCATCCTCAAAGCCATGCAATAATCATTGAAAGCTTGTGAGGAGAATTCTGCAACATTGTCCATTCGAATTGATTTAATTCGACTATCAGGATAATGGGCTTGCAACTTAATGACTTGCCTCATTATCTTAGCAAATGCATGGTTCCGTGTGGATAGAAGGCACACGTGTGGCCATCGTGTAGATGCATCAGTCAGAACCATGAAATACCTGAAAGGTCCAAATAATGGTTGAATGGGACCAAAAATGTCTCCTTGAATACGTTCAAGTGACTGAAGTGGTTCAACTTGTATTTTGAGGTGCAAGGGCCTCAAAAGTAGCTTTCCCGTGGCACAAGATGTGCACACAAAATCTAAAGATTGGGGAAATACCGACGTAGTTCAAGCGGCATCAGGTCACCCCTAGCATAGCATATTGCCATGTCATGCATCGTGCTGCATTTGTTTGCCTTGTATTTATTGTTTCTTCCCCCTCTTCTCTCGGTAGACCCCGAGACCGATGCTGACACCACCGTGTATAACTACGCTGCAGACGTTCAGCCACTTGCTGCAGAGCTTCCAGGCAAGCAAAACCTCCTTGATCATTCCTATATCACCCATTCTTTCTCTCTCATGCGTGCATTAGATTTTTCTATTGTTATTCGATAGCTCATATTCTGATGCATAGCTTGTTTCTGTAACCTGCTATTGTTACTTTACCTGTTATCCTATATGCTTAGTATAGGTTGGTTAGTGATCCATCATTGGCCCGCACCCTTGTCTGTGTTGCCATGCTTTGCTTCTGGATGTTCCGATCAATGTGATCGATGTGCAGAGACCGAACACACACCATCACCCCCTTAGTTGTACGACTCTGCAGAGCTACTATCGAGTGCCAAGGGTGATGCCTCGTATCCCACTTACCATGATATCTCTATAGTGCAACACATCGAGTGTGGTTAACCGAGGGTGATTCCTCACTAACCACTCCCGATGATGTCTCTGTCGTGCAACTCTTCAACCATGAACCTACCGAGGGTGATTCCTGCAAGTTCATCTTGACATTTTACCTCAAGTGTGAACCCTTGGAGGGTGATTCCTCCAAGGTCACCTTGACGGTCACATCGAGTAGAAATCCATGGAGGGTGATTCCTCGGATTTCCCCCTTGATGTTATGGACACATGATTATCATGTCTTTACCTCAGTCCCTTGTTGAAGTCGGGTCGACCTCAAGGGGTACCCGTGAGAGATGTGAAGCCGGGTTGACCATGAGGGTACCCGCAAGATAATTACGTGTCACGGTCGGGCAGGTAGACCGCCCAGGAGAGGGATGGGCCTGACCCTTGCCGTAAGTCCGCGAGACGGGGTGACAAGATCACTAATCGTCTCTGCGAGCTCCCAATGCACTAGCGGTTTGGATATGTGATCTGAGTAGGCCTCTGGCCTTTTCGCACTAACCACGACGCGGGAATAAGTATTGGCACTCGGCATCGTACGATTCTTCTGAAAGCTCTACAGACGTCACAGTTGAGCGGCACGCACCCGGGTGGTCCGCGTAAGCACCTACTTTGTATAAACAGGTAGCCAGGACTAATCTCGGCTGTCCTCGCAACATGCAGGAATGCTTAGGGTGATTGGCCCATGACCCCTTCGCACTTAGGATTTTAGACTAGTGTGCTGACCTCTTTGTTGAGCCTAGGTAGGATCACGGCGTGTCGATCAGCCGAGGCCGGGCATGAACTGAAAGTGTGTATGGCCTGACTTAATCGAGCGTGTTGGGTAAGTTGGTGCACCCTTACAGGGAATTTTATCTATTTGAATAGCCGCGTCCACAGTAACGGACATTCAGAGTTGTATCTCGATCTACTACAACTAGAACTGGATACTTGAGACACTAATTGGATATGATGGCTCCAGGATCGCTTCCTCGTGGGGTTGACGAGGAAAGGTCTCTGGGCTTTGCTATTATATATGCAAGATGCTAGTCTTTGATAGGCTAGGCCTTCCCCTTTATTCTGGCATTTCTGCTGTACAGTCCACAGATACAGCCCCTTCCCTTTGATACTGATGCATACTTAGCATAGATCTGATGTACGTCTTGCGAGTATTTTGGATGAGTACTCATGGTTGCTTTGCTACCTTTTCCCCTTTACAAGATTGTTGTGATCAGATGACAGAAGCCAGGAGCCAGTTGATCCTGCTGACGACTACTACTACCCCGATGGAGCCTACTACTACGTGGAGACCACCGACGACCAGGAGTAGGTAGGAGGCTCCCAGGAAGAAGGCATGCGCCTTTTGAATCTAGTTATCATTGTTTTGCTAGCCTTCTTAAGGCAAACTTGTTTACTTATGTCCGTAGTCAGATGTTGTTGCTTCCGCTGACTTCTGTATTCGAGCCTTCATGGCCCTGGCTTATAATATAAAGCTTTATGATTGAATTTGTGTCTTAGAGTTGTGTTGTGGTATCTTCCCGTGAGTCTCCGATCTTGATGGCGTGCATTTGCGTGTATGATTAGTGCACGATTGAGTCGGGGGCGTCACACACCGCCGCGCCCAGCTCCGTCCCATGTCGTTGCCGCCCCGTGATACGTCTCCAACGTATCTATAATTTTTTATTGTTCCATGCTATTATATTACCCCTTTTGGATGTTTATGGGCTTTATTTTACACATTTATATCATTTTTGGGACTAACCAACTAACCGGAGGCCCAGCCCGCATTGCTGTTTTTTTTGCCTATTTCAGTATTTCGAAGAAAAGGAATCTCAAACGGAGTCCAAACGGAATGAAACCTTTGGGAGCGTGATTTTTGGAACGAACGTGATCCAGAGGACTTGGAGTGCAAGACAAGAAGCAGCTGAGGCGGCCACGAGAGGGTAGGGCGTGCCCACCCCTATAGGGCGCGTCCCCCTGTCTCGTGGGCCCCTCGGGCGGCCACCGACGTACTTCTTCCTCCTATATAAGCCTACGTACCCCGAAAACATCCAGGGAGCACCCGAAACACAATTTCCACCGCCGTAACCTTCTGTATCCGAGAGATCCCATCTTGGAGCCTTCGCCGGTGCTCCGCCGGAGGGGGAATCTACCATGGAGGGCTTCTACATCAACACCATAGCCCTACCGATGAGTTGTGAGTAGTTTACTACAGACCTTCGGGTCCATAGTTATTAGCAAGATGGCTTCTTCTCTCTTTTTGGATCTCAATACAATGTTCTCCCCCTCTCTTGTGGAGATCTATTCGATGTAAACTCTTTTTGCGGTGTGTTTGTCGAGATCCGATGAATTGTGGGTTTATGATCAAGTTTATCTATGAGAAATATTTGAATCTCCTCTGAATTCTTTTATGTATGATTGAGTTATCTTTGCAAGTCTCTTCAAATTATCAGTTTGGTTTGGCCTACTAGATTGATCTTTCTTGCCATGGGAGAAGTGCTTAACTTTGGGTTCAATCTTGCGGTGTGCTTACCCAGTGACAGAAAGGGTTGCAAGGCACATATGTATTGTTGCCATCGAGGATAAAAAGATGGGGTTTATATCATATTGCATGAGTTTATCCCTCTACATCATGTCATCTTGCTTAATGCGTTACTCTGTTCTTTGTGAACTTAATACTCTAGATGCAGGTAGGAGTCGGTCGATGTGTGGAGTAATAGTAGTAGATGCAGGCAGGAGTCGGTCTACTTGTTGCGGACGTGATGCCTATATACATGATCATGCCTAGATAATCTCATAACTATTCGCTTTTCTATCAATTGCTTGACAATAATTTGTTCACCCACCGTAATACTTATGCTATCTTGAGAGAAGCCTCTAGTGAAACCTATGGCCCCCGGGTCTATCTTTTATCTTATTTGCTTTCAATCTACTTTTATTTGCATCTTTACTTTTTGCATATATATTATAAAATACCAAAAATATATTTATCTTATCATACTATCTCTATCAGATCTCACTTTCGCAAGTGGTCATGAAGGGATTGACAACCCCTTTATTGTGTTGGTTGCGAGTTATTTGTTTGTTTGTGTAGGTGCGTGGGACTTTTGAGGAGCCTCCTACTGGATTGATACCTTGGTTCTCAAAAACTGAGGGAAATACTTACGCTACTATTGCTACATCACCCTTTCCTCTTCAAGGAAAACCAACGCAAGCTCAAGACGTAGCAAGAAGGATTTCTGGCACCGTTGCCGGGGAGGTCTTCGCTCAAGTCAAGACATACCAAGTACCCATCACAAACCCATCTCCCTCGCATTTACATTATTTGCCATTTGCCTCTCGTTTTCCTCTCCCCCACTTCACCCTTGCCGTTTTATTTTCCCTCTCTTTCCCAATCTCTCTCTTTTGCTTGCCTTTTTCTGTTTGCTTGTGTGCCTATTTGTCCGTATGGCTTTGCCTAAGAGTACCGACCTCCTTCTTAGAAGGATGGATGAGATTGAATCAAATATTAGAAGCTTTATTAATTTGCAATTTGAGCATAATAATTTCTTTGGAAAAGAGCTTAAAGAACAAAAAGGGTTTTTGAGTTTTACGAATAAGGAGCTTGATGATATGGATAAAGAATTTTATGGTGTGAACTCTCAAATTACCCGGCTTGAAAATGCTATAGCCAAAATTTCTGATAAGCAAGCCACCTTAGTCAATAAGATGGCTGC
Organism: Triticum dicoccoides; assembly: GCF_002162155.2. Lineage (NCBI taxonomy): Eukaryota > Viridiplantae > Streptophyta > Magnoliopsida > Poales > Poaceae > Triticum > Triticum dicoccoides. The sequence continues at coordinate 682,711,651 of NC_041391.1, forward strand.
CAAACCAGAAAAGTTAGATGAAAATAATGATGAGGATCTTAAAGTTATTGATGTGTCTCCTATTAGATCTTTGTTTTGCAATATGAATCTTGATAATAATGGGACTAGATATGAGTCAACTTTAATTAGAAGGCGTCCCAAGAATTCGGAGTTTTTAGATCTTGATACTAAATTTGGTAAAAGTGGGATTGGAGAGGTCATGACTCTAAATAGTATTGAACCCACTATCTCGGATGTCAAGGAATTTGATTATGATAATTGTTCTTTAGAAGGTTGTATTTCCTTGTTGCAATCCGTTGTTGATTCTCCTCATGCTTATAGTCAAAATAAAGCTTTTACCAAACATATCGTTGATGCTTTGATGCAATCTTATGATGAAAAACTTAATCTGGAATCTTCTATACCTAGAAAACTTAATGATGAGTGGGAACCTACTATAAAAATTAGAATTAAAGATCATGAGTGTTTTGCTTTGTGTGATTTGGGTGCTAGTGTTTCCACGATTCCGAAAACTTTATGTGATATTCTAGGTTTCCATGATCTTGATGATTGCTCTTTAAATTTGCACCTTGCGGATTCCACCATTAAAAAGCCAATGGAAAGGATCAACGATGTTCTCATTGTTGCAAATATAAATTTGGTGCCCGTAGATTTTATCGTTCTTGATATAGATTGCAATCTTTCTTGCCCTATTATTCTTGGTAGACCTTTCCTTAGAATGATTGGTGCGATTATTGATATGAAGGAAGGGAATATTAGATTCCAATTTCCATTAAAGAAAGGCATGGAGCACTTTCCAAGAAAAAAAGTCAAATTACCTTATGAATCTATCATGCGAGCTACGTATGAATCAATGCCAAAGATGGCACTACTTAGATCTATCTTCTCTTTTATGCCTAGCTAGGGGCATTAAACGATAGCGCTAGTTGGGAGGCAACCCAATTTTTCTTTGTGTTTTTTGTTTTTGTTCCTGTTTAGTAATAAATTTTGCATCTACTTTATGTTTAGATGTGTTTTTATCTTTTAATTAGTGTTTGTGCCAAGTAGACCTATAGGATAACCTATGATAATAGTTGATTTAATTCTGCTGAAAAACAGAAACTTTGCGCTCACGAGAAAAATTCAATAAATCAAAGAAACGTTCTTGTGCATTGATTCTTTTTTCTGCTGATCAATAAAACAATTGTCCAGTACTTCCTATTTTGGTAGGATTTGTAGAGTTCCAGAAGTTTGCGGTAGTTACAGATTGCTACAGACTGTTCTGTTTTTGACAGATTCTGTTTTTCGTGTTTTTTTGCTTATTTTGATGCATCTATGGCTAGTATGTAAGGGTATGAACCATAGAGAACTTGGAATACAGTAGGTTTAACACCAAAATAAATAAATAATGAGTTCATTACAGTACCTTATGTGGTGGTTTTGTTTTCTTTCACTAACGGAGTTTATAAGATTTCCTGTTGAGTTTTGTGTTGTGAAGTTTTCAAGTTTTGGGTAAAGCTTTTATGGACTATGGAATAAGGAGTGGCAAGAGCCTAAGCTTGGGGATTCCCTTGTCACCCCAATATATTCAAGAATAGCCAAAATCCTAAGCTTGGGGATGCCCCGGGAAGGCATCCCCTCTTTCGTCTTCGTTCATTGGTAACTTTACTTGGAGCTATATTTTTATTTGCCACATGATATGTGTTTTGCTTGGAGCGTCGTGTATTATATTAGTCTTTGCTTTTTAGTTTATCACAATCATCCTTGCTGTGCACACCTTTTGGGAGAATCCTATTTGATTAGAATTTATTAGAATTTGCTATGTGCTTCACTTATACCTTTTGAGCTTGATAGTTTTTGCTCTAGTGCTTCACTTATATCTTTTAGAGCACGGTGGTGGCTTGATTTTATAGAAATTTTTAGTCTCTCATACTTCACTTATATTATTTTGAGAGTCTTTTAGAACAGCATGGTATTTTCTATGGTTATAAATTGGTCCTAGAATGGTAGGCATCCAAGTTGGGTATAATAAAAATTATCATAAGAAGTGAACTGGATGCTATGATCAATTTGATGCTTGATAATTGTTTTGAGATATGGAGGTAGTGATATTAAAGTCATGCTAGTTGGGTGATTATGAATTTAAAGAATGCTTGTGTTGAAGTTACCAAGTCCCATAGCATGCACGTATGGTTAAAGTTGTGTAACAAATTTGAAACATGAAGTGTATCTGGCTTGTGCATCCTTATGAGTGGCGGTCGGGGACGAGCGATGGTCTTTTCCTACCAATCTATCCCCCTAGGAGCATGCGCGTAATTCTTGATTTTTGATTACTTCTAATTTTTTGCAATAAGTATATGAGTTCTTTTGACTAATGTTGAGTACATGGATTATACACACTTTTACCTTTCCACCATTGCTAGCCTCTTCGGTACCGTGCATTGCCCTTTCTCACCTTCAGAGTTGGTGCAAACTTCGCCGGTGCATCCAAACCCCGTGATACGATACGCCCTATCACACATAAACCTCCTTATATCTTTCTCAAAACAGCCATCATACCTACATATTATGGCATTTCCATAGCCATTCCGAGATATATGGCCATGCAACTTTCCACCGTTCCGTTCATCATTATCATGACATACTTTACTTTTGTCATATTGCCATTGCATGATCATGTAGTTGACATCGTATTTGTGGCAAAGCCACCATGCATAATTTTTTATACATGTCACTCTTGATTCATTGCACCATCCCGGTACACCGCCGGAGGCATTCATATAGAGTCATATCTTGTTCTAGTTTCGAGTTGAAATTCATATGTTGTAATCAATGAAAGTGTGATGATCATCATTATTAGAGCATTGCCCAAAAACAAAAAAAGAAAGGCCAAAAAAAGGCCAAAAAGAAAAAAAATAAAAAGGAAAAAAGAAAAAGAAAAAAAAGAAAATAAATAAAAAGGGCAATGTTACTATCTCTTTTTCCACACTAGTGCTTCAAAGTAGCACCTTGTTCTTCATGTAGTGAGTCTCATATATTATGCTTCAAAGTAGCATCATGTTTTTCATATAGTGAGTCTCAAAGGTTGTCTTTTTCATACTAGTGGGAATTTTTCATTATAGAACTTGGCTTGCATATTCCTACGATGGGCTTCCTCAAATGCCCTAGGTCTTCGTGAGCAAGCAAGTTGGATGCACACCCACTAGTTTCCTTTTGTTGAGCATTCATTTATAGCTCTAGTGCATTAGTTGCATGGCAATCCCTACTCCTCATGTTGACATCAATTTATGGGCATCTCCATAGCCCGTTGATTATCCTCGTCAATGTGAGACTTTTTTTGTCTTCTCCACACAATCCCCATCATCATATTCTATTCCATCCATAGTACTATATCCATGGCTCACGCCATGTATTGCGTGAAGGTTGAAAAAGTTTGAGATTATTTAAGTATGAAACAATTGCTTGGCTTGTCATCAGGGGTATAGAAGTTGGGAACATCTTTTTGTGATGAAAATGAAGCATAGCCTAACTATATGATTTTGTAGGGATGAACTTTCTTTTGCCATGTTATTTTGAGAAGACATGATTGCTTTGATTAGTATGCTTGAAGTATTACTATTTCTTTTATCAATATGAACTTTTATTTTGGATCATTTGGATCTGAACATTCATGCCACAATAAAGAAAAATTACATTGAGAATTATGCTAGGTAGCATTCCACATCAAAAATTCTGTTTTTATCATTTACCTACTCGAGGACGAGCAGGAATTAAGCTTGGGGATGCTTGATACGTCTCCAACGTATCTATAATTTTTTATTGTTCCATGCTATTTTATTACCCCTTTTGGATGTTTATGGGCTTTATTTTACACATTTATATCATTTTTGGGACTAACCTACTAACCGGAGGCCCAGCCCGTATTGCTGTTTTTTTGCCTATTTCAGTATTTCGAAGAAAAGGAATATCAAACGGAGTCTAAATGGAATGAAACCTTCGGGAGCGTGATTTTTGGAACGAACGTGATCCAGAGGACATGGAGTGCAAGCCAAGAAGCAGCCGAGGCGGCCACGAGAGGGTAGGGCGCGCCCACCCCTATAGGGCGCCCCTGTCTCGTGGGCCCTTCGGGCGGCCACTAACGTACTTCTTCCTCCTATATAAGCCTATGTACCCCGAAAACATCCAGGAAGCACCCGAAACACAATTTCCGCCGCCGTAACCTCCTGTATCCGCGAGATCCCATCTTGGAGCCTTCGCCGGCGCTCCGCCGGAGGGGGAATCGACCACGGAGGGCTTCTACATCAACACCATAGCCCTTTCGATGAGTTGTGAGTAGTTTACCACAGACCTTCGAGTCCATAGTTATTAGCAAGATGGCTTCTTCTCTCTTTTTGGATCTCAATACAATGTTCTCCCCCTCTCTTATGGAGATCTATTCGATGTAAACTCTTTTTGCGGTGTGTTTGTCGAGATCCGATGAATTGTGGGTTTATGATCAAGTTTATATATGAGAAATATTTGAATCTCCTCTAAATTATTTTATGGATGATTGAGTTATCTTTGCAAGTCTCTTTGAATTATCAGTTTGGTTTGGCCTACTAGATTGATCTTTCTTTCAATGGGAGAAGTACTTAGCGTTAGGTTCAATCCTGCAGTGTCCTTTCCCAGTGACAGCAGGGGCAGCAAGGCACGTATTGTATTGTTGCCATCAAGGATAAAAAGATGGGGTTTATATCATATTGCATGAGTTTATCCCTCTACATCATGTCATCTTTCTTAATGCGTTACTCTGTTCTTATGAACTTAATACTCTAGATGCATGCTGGATAGCGGTCGATGTGTGGAGTAACAGTAGTAGATGCAGGCAGGAGTCGGTCTACTTGTCACGAACGTGATGCCTATATACATGATCATGCCTAGATAATCTCATAATTATTCGCTTTTCTATCAATTGCTCGATAGTAATTTGTTCACCCACCGTAATACTTATGCTATCTTGAGAGAAGCCACTAGTGAAACCTATGGCCCCCGGGTCTATCTCTTATCATATAAGTTTGCTATCTAGTTTTATTTGCGTCTTTACTTTTCCAATCTATATTATAAAATACCAAAAATATATTTATCTTATCATATTATCTCTATCAGATCTCACTTTCGCAAGTGGCCGTGAAGGGATTGACAACCGCTTTATTGTGTTGGTTGCGAGTTCTTTGTTTGTTTGTGTAGGTGCGTGGGACTTTTGAGGAGCCTCCTACTGGATTGATACCTTGGTTCTCAAAAACTGAGGGAAATACTTACGCTATTATTGCTGCATCACCCTTTCCTCTTCAAGGAAAACCAACGCGAGCTCAAGACGTAGCACCCCGCGCCGTCACTGCCCTACTCTGCACCGCTCTATTGCCGCCCCGACCCCGCCTCTCTCAGAACGCCGCCCCGACCACGCTCCGCCTTTGTTTCTTTTCATGGCATAGAAGAAGACCCCGAGGAGCAAGACGGGGGTTCTTCGGCGTGAGGGTGAAGCCCTCCGGGAAGTTCAGAGTCGAGTTCTCCCACGTCGGCCGTCGCTTTTGGCTCGGCACGTACCCTTCCGTCCAGTGGCGGACCTAGCCAACTGGCCCAGGGTGGGCCAACAGTGCAATTGTACATGTAATTTTATGTTTCCCTTTTATTTTTTTTAGCTTTTTTCCTATGGTATAAAGCCCATTTTCCAATCTCAGGGTGGGCCATGGCCCACCCTGTCCACCCTCTACCTCCGCCACTGCTTCCGTCCACAAGGTCGCGCGTGCCTACGACGTGGCGGTATGGTGTGCCGGAAAGCTGAGGCTTGACTTGAACTTCCTGGAGATCAAGACCTAGGTGGCTGCAGAGATGCTCGTGCGGCAGGGCATCTAGATGGAGGAGATTCTGGCGAAGAAGGCGAAGAAGAAGCCGGCGGTTGTCATCGGTCCCGGCAAGATCGACGAGGCGGCGATGGTGAGGTTTGCGCGGGAGCATCCGGCGTATGTCCAGGCCGAGCATGAGTTCTTATGGTAGCATGACGCCGAGGAGAAGAAGAAGAAGAAGGAGGTGAAGATGGAGGACGAGGCCGGCCCCTCGACGGTGATCCCCATCAAGTCGGAGGAGGAGGGGTGCGACGACCTGGACAAGGACGAGTGCTGGGAGCAGTTCGACAGCTCCGGCGATGATGAGTAGTTTCATCTAGTAGTAGTTGAATTATGTATGAAGTTTTTATGTTTGAACTATGTTGAATTTTATGTTTGAACTTTGTTGAAATGAAGTAGTAGTTTTGGTAGTTTTCAGGATTTTACATCTCTACTTTGCATCTCCTGTTGGAGTTGCTCTTTTACATCTCCAATTCGCATCTTCTGTTGGAGTTGACACTTCTTTTAAGATGCAAAAAAAAACACTTTTTTAAGATGTAAATTTTTACATCTCCAAAATTTGCATTTTTTATTGGAGATGCTCTTAGATTGTACTAACGAATGGATTATGCCTGGTTGTGGTTGGCTTTCTTTTGCTATGCATGGGTCCCGGTCCCTACCTGGTTAATTCCTTGCTTTGATGCTGGAGCAAAGTAAAGAACAAAGATGGAACTGTCGCCATGGCTCTCTGCTTCTTCCTATTTTTTCTCCTTTTTTTTCTTTGAATAAAGCAAAGGTGCTTGGCTGCCGTCACAGCGAGATTGTCTTTGCTTAATAATACTTTAGTGCTTCTATATTGTAGTCGTTCCTAGGTTGTCTATGGATTTGGACGTAAATTTTATTATTTTCTGTGCTTGTTGTACTGTCATGGTTGAAAATGAATAGATTGGAAATCTTTTCGTAAAAAATGGCTAGCGTTGTATGAAAATCATGAAAAAGAAAGGGACCGGATTCTGAGCAACGTATTACTCCTGAAGGGAAGCCGAATGCTGTACTTGCCTTGACGACATAACGTTCGTAGTATGCAGCCCTGCCAGTGCCAACTACCCACAATTCCACATGCACGTATGCGTTCCGGCCCATCCACTGCCTCCTGCTCAACTAGCGCTTCCGAGTTGCCGGCCGGTGATTAAGATGGCGGAGCTGGCCTAAGTAAGAGCTATCTTCCTTCCCCGTTCCGCCTGGACGCGACCCTTCGTGGTGTCTTCGTCATCTCCCGGCGCTGCCCGACCACCCGCCTCCGCACGCGGTGCTGCTCAGGTGAGATCTCTCTCTCTCTCTCCGAAACTCTTTTTTGCGCTCGTGCAAGCAGATGATGCATACGTAAAGGTAAAATGCTTACTAAGATGGATTCCTTCAGAATTTGAGGGGCGCGATCGAGCAAGCAAATAAATGGCTGGTGGTGGGATCGTGCAGCTGTGGGCCAACTCGGGGATCCGAATCGTGGTCCTCCTCAGCTTCACATTTCAAGTTTTCCTCTTCTTCTTCGGTGGGATCCGTCGGCAGCGTAGAGCTGCCTCCCCTGTGCTGGCTGCCCTCCTGTGGTTGGTGTACCTTCTTGCTGACTCCACGGCGATCTACGCCCTTGGCCACCTGTCTTACTCCAGTCCGCACAAGCTCGCGGCCTTCTGGGCGCCGCTCCTGTTGGTGCATTTGGGTGGTCCGGACAGCATCACCGCCTACACCATTGACGACAGCCGGCTCTGGCTTCGGCACCTGCTCACTCTTGTCGTGCAGACCCTGGGAGCTGCCTATGTCCTCTACAAGTATGTTACCAGTGCTGGGAGGTTGCTTCTGTCAGCCTCTGTCTTGATGTTCGCCGTCGGTGTCCTCAAGTATGGCGAGAGGACATGGGCGCTGAGATGTGGCAGCTTGGATGGCATCAAAAGCAGAATCAGATACAAGAATGTTCCAGGTTACAAATATTTTGATACGGTGAAGAACAATTTGCTCAATCAGAAAGATGATAATGACGAGGAACTTCTAATTTTAGCTCATTCCCTACTTGGACAATGCATGAAATGCTTTGCCGGTTCCTATGTTTGGCTTGTGGACTGTCCTCCTTGGGTATATCCTCTGGAAGAAGATGACCCCGACCTATACAAGTTTGTTGAGATGCAGTTATCCCTCATGTATGATATCATGTACACAAAGGCTTGGGTGATCCACACATGGTACGGTTACTGCACCCGTGTCTTTTCTCTTGTCGCAACAATAGTCACCATACTGCTCTTCTCATTCAGCAACAAAAATGGTTATAGTAGGGTTGATGTTCGTATCACCTATTTTTTGTTAGCTGGGGCTGTGGCCTTGGAGATCATATCAGTGCTGACAACCATAGGGTCGATATGGATGTGTGCCTGGCTGTGCAGCCTCAAAAGGACCCGTCTGCTTGTAAATGTGCTAAAATTCCTTCGCCGTCTTGTTCGATCAGCAAGCAAGAGAAGGCAGTGGATCTCCATTGGGCAGTATAATCTGTTTCACTTTTGCACTCGTGACAAGAATGAGCTAGGCAGCAAAGCAGCAAAGAAGATGGGGCTCGACAAATGGTGGACAAGTATACATTTCGTGTGCACCGCAGACATCTCGGAAACAAGTCTTCCGGTGCTGCTTCTGGAAACCAAGACCAAATTAGACCCTGAGTACTCAAGAGGCATACAAATACTGGAGAGGAGCGGATTAGGCAAGGAGCAAGCTGGATGGAGTCACTGGAGTTTGAGTTTGAACCTTGACTTTGGAAAGAGCCTCCTCATCTGGCACCTTGCAACTGATGTCTACCTTACTAGATCCAAGGAGGTTGGACATCAAGAAAATCTAGCTAAAACAGTCAAGATGCTGTCCAATTACATGATGTTCCTGCTAGTGACCAAGCCCGACATGCTACCTGGCTATATTGATGAAACCTGGCTTGAGCGCACCCGCGACTCCTTGGAGGACTGGTCTGAGGACCAAGAAAATACAAAATCGCCCAAGAAATGGTGGGGCATGTTGAAGAAACAATTCCGCAATGATGGACCCAATGGTTCCAGGATCCAACAGATAAAGCAGCTTGCTTCACATTTTCATAGCAGGTTCCTCAGTGATCACGAGGGAAAGGTATGGTCATTAACTTTATTCTACTCAAATTCTAATATGTTTGGTAAAATTTAAAGTTGTACCGACTTCATTTTTTAAAATATTTCAACCGCTTACATATAACTGTTTATTTGGCCTTTATATGTTTGATTGTTTTAGTGGGAGTACGCCCCCCCTGAACACGAAGAAGCAGGTCCACAAAAACACTATTGGGCTGCTGATGTGCATGCAACAGAACTTGCAGCGGAGTTTCTCCATTTGGAATCGAGGGTACCCAACTTGTTGCAAGTAATTATTCAGGTGTGGCTGGAAATGTTGTTCTATGCTGCCGGGCGCTGCGGCCCGGAATCCCATGCTCGTCAGCTCAGCAGGGGCGGCGAATTCCTTACGATTGTGTGGCTTCTCACTCAACACTTCAATCCCGACTATCTAGATAATGTTTGATGCTGCCGGCTTCCAGCAGGGGTCTCATCCCGACCATCTAATTGATGTTGCCGGCCGGCTTCGAATGAAGGTCTCATCCCACCAAACATCATGTCGCTGAAGTACTAAGAAAGAGTATAAGGAATCGCCTCATTCATCTGATGGACTGTAATAAGATCGATGCTGGATTATGCATTGTTTAGAATCCAGATTGTATACGTTTGTTACTTACCTTGTCGTGTATGTTGAAACTATGCCCTAGAGGTAATAATATTATATTATTATATTTTCGTATTCATAATTAAGAGCTTATATTCTATTCTCTAGCTACTATGATCCTAAAATGTGTGATTCAGTGGAAAACTCATATACACGTGTGAAATGATAAGCGGTAAAATTAGGTTCTAGTCTTGTCTCTAAGACTGGCTCAAGTGTTGCTGTTGATCACGTTTTTTGGATCTTAAGATATCGTTAAGTGTAATGATAGTCATTAAACAACATTGAGAGTAGTTAGAAGAACGATCATATTGAATCGACCCAAACTTGTTTATTATACTTCGAGATAATATCGTCTGAAGTCAATTTTATAACATGGAGTGTTAATATGTGTTTTAGTTCGTTAGGCCATGAGAGTATTCTAGTCACTTCTTACCGTACGATGAGCTTTGGGGGTTGTTCAAACATCATCTGTAACATGGTGATCATAACGACAACTTATAAGTTTATCCGAAAGTTTGACAAGGGACTAGATAGCTCGAGAGTGGAATTTGCTCCTCTGACGAGACAGAGATATTCTTAGGGCCATCTCGGTGTGACGGCATCCATCATCGTCCGGCCAGACATAGGGGACTATGTCACGGGGATGCCAGAACATTTCAACAAGGAAGAAGAACAAAACCAGTAGCGAGAAGAATGGTATAGTGAGCATATGTATGACTCAAGAGAATACTGATACATCTCACCTCAGGTTTTGTGAAGTATCGCGAAGCAAAGGGAATATAACATGATAACAAAAGGTTCACTCGAATGTCATTCGTGTAATCATAGGGATCGATATGGACGTCCACGATTCCGCTATCAGTCATTGAACAAAGGAGTTTTGTTCATGTCTATATTATACTGAACCTATAGGGTCACAAGCTTAAGGTAATCACGATCTCACTACTGGAATTTTTGTATACGCCGAGTGTCGGTATCTTCACCGAGAGGCAAAACATGGGCACTCGGCAAAGTAAAGAGCGCCGAGAGTGGCACTCAGCAAAGGGAATAAGTCGGCAAACACACGACAATGCCGACAGTATTGCTCGGCAAACAGGCTATACTCGGCAAAGGCACTATTTGCCAAGGGCCATCTGGCCACACACACGGCAAAGTTTTGCCATGTGGCACATTCGGCGGCGACTAACGGCACGGTCACGGTTGCAACTCTTTGCCGAGAGTGGATCTCGGCAATGATTTAGTCCCACCTCGCCTGCCGACTAGCAAAATGACATGTTTAAATAGTTCAATATTCCAACCGCATTAAGCTTCGGTCTTCTCTCATTACTAAGAGTCCATATAGTCACTATGAATCTTCTAGTGGTTGTTACCCGAGAGTGTCTCTTCGTAAACGAGCAGTTGCCGAGAGTGGCTCTTGGTAATGATAAGGCCACCATCAAAGTTTAGTCCCACCTCGCCTACAGACAAGCAACAAGACATGTTTAAATATAAATAGTGGGATAGTCCAAATGCAGTAAGCTTCGGTATTCATTACACTCTTGTTAAGGAGATGGACTATTTGTGATGTCCTTGTGGCATGCCTACGCCTTACACAGACGAGGGAGGGGCATGCCCTACCACCGGGTTACCGAAAGTACCTCGGTGTCATTCCTGATGCAACCGTTGAAATCCTCGGAAAATCGTACGATGGAAGGATTGCTCGAGATCCGGCACAATGTCATCACAAGGCCTCTGTAGCGGCATGAGAAATCATTTGTGATGTCCTTGTGGCATTCCTATGCCTTGCACAGAAGAGGGAGGGGCATGCCCTTCCACCGGGTTACCGAAAGTACCTCGGTGTCATTCCTGATGCAACCGTTGATATTCTCGAAAAATCGTACAATGGTAGGATTGCTTGGGATCTGGCACGATGTCATCACCGGGCCTCTGTAGGGTGTGGTAAAAGTTTGGACGCGTTTCGAGTAAGTCTCCCCTTAGTCCGCTTGTAAAACGCACCGTCTCCGAGCTAGTATCTGGGTATCGAGATGGAATGTGTCCGGTTTGTGTAGGAAGTGCTGGCCATGTTGCTCTGTTGGCCTCGAAACTTCTCGTGCTCTAAGAGGGGGCAACTGCATGGCACATGCCATGGCCTCGCATTTTACGGGGACGCGCGCAATATTCAAAAAATTTATTGCGATGATAGGGTTTCATAGCCGGGAATTGCAGATCAGCAAGGCGGCACATGAAATCATGTCGGGTAGTGGCATGCACTACTAGGGAAAACCCTGGTAGTAGCGCCGGTTTTGAGGCTAGCAGCAGCACGGGAGGGCGCGCTACTAATAAGGCGCTACAGCTAACTCTTAGTAGTAGCGCGGTCAGCACCCGCGCTACTACTGTGGACGATATCAGCACCGCTTTTCTCAAACGCGCTACTATTAGTTAGCTATAGCGATTTCCTCGTCCCTCGCTACTGCTATCTTTCTTCATTTTCCCCCGCTTCCTACCCCTTTGGGTTTCAATAAACTGCAATTTTCAAATACTAGGTACTACTAGATATCAAATTCATAAACCATTATAAGTACTAGGTAGTACTCCCTCCGTTCCAAATTAATAATCGTGGTTTTAGTTCAAACCACGACGAGTAATTTGGAATGAAGGGAGTACTAGATTACAATTTCATGTATAGTCAACATGCATCCTCAAGCAGTACAAGGTCATATCGACGATGATCATCATATGTAGTTCTAGATGATATCGACGACGATCATCATATGTAGTTCTAGATGATATCGACGACGATCATCATATGTAGTTCTAGATGATATAGCCACACACACACATATATAGTTCTAGATGATATCGAAGACGATCATCATCCTCAAGCCTGGGTGGTGGTTGTTCCTGATAGTAAATAGGATGGCCTGTCCAACACGAAGATTTTTGCCATCGAGGAATCTCTTCCACCCAACCGAGTTTAAGTGTGTGCAACCGTCCGTGTCCACACAGTAAGTACAGATTGTGACGGAGCCCCTTGCGGTAAGGAGTAGTCCAGCTGAGCCTTCTTCATCAGGCTCGATACCATAACTCACAGATTGGCTCTTTGACAATTCCTGAATCAGAAAAACATATCAATTAATAAATAGCCTCGCACATACTCTTGCAAATAGGTATACGTGGATTATCTAGACTATTAATAGTTCCTTAGATTCTACACTCTAATAATCATGTGATCAAACTCTACACTAAAGCATGTCATCGACTAGATTCCACACAACATATCATTGGACTCTACACTAAGCATATCATCGGATAATTTGAATTTGTAAGTATAACATACCATATCATGTCGATCGACCATGGTACTTGTCAAGCGGGTCACGAATGGCACCCCGACAAAGTCAGCACGTGGCGGAATTATGTCCCATAGGTTGCACACGTCCTCCTCGCTCAGTCTCATTCTTTGAGCTACGTTGGCTTCATGAAGTGGGTCCTCATCATCTTCATCGAGTGGGTCCTCATTATCTTCATCATCTTCATCGACTGGGTCCTCATCATCTTCATCATCTTCCACCAGGTTGATATAAATGACAGCGAGCTTGGGTCTTTCTGCTCTGAAGGAGAAGCTGATCAACTCACCACTAGTAAGACGCATGCGGGCGAGGAAACAGGCCCATCCATATCCTCCAATCCGCGACATATTGCGTCCTTTCTCGACCTCCATAGTGTACGCCCCAGGAGCCTCAAATGTCATAGTGTCTCCTGTCAGCTTGTTGAATTTCAACCTCACATTGCATGGGACGATCTGTGTAAAATAAGCAAAATGACACAATGCAGTAATGCCAACACTAAAAATAAAATAGTTGTTACATTTCATATAATTTATTACCGCCGCATGATGAAAACTCGGCTAGAAGTAGATGCCGAACAGCTTGCCAGTTGCAAGGTTGCTGGTGCACCTTGACTTGCACAGTCGACATGGTGGTGGTGGTGGTGGCACCATTTTCCTAAAGCAATATGAGCAAAGGTTTAACGATCCACTTCATAGGAAAGAAAAATAGTAGCATGTGATATTTTTGGTTCTTCTTCAGTTATATTTTCATAGTGGAACCCGATCCCAAAAAGTAAACTATTTTCATAGTGGAAAGCATTTCAGTGGCACCTATTCCCGGAAAAACTATTTGGCCCCTACCAAAGGTATAATCCTAAGATCTGTAATAAGTTATCTACCAAATCAAGGTACCACCTACCAAGACACATTTCATCTAATTTGGCCCCTATTGCCTAAGATAACTGATTAAAAAAACAAGTGGCAAATTTAATTGAGATTAACTTAGCACTTGCAAACTAAATACTTGTATCAAAACCAATATCTAGCAGATCACGGTACCACCTACCAAAGCATTTCAACTAAATTGGCACCTACATTTTGCAAAAAATAACTTATTACAGAAAAACAAAAGCATCTAATTATCCATATGAAATTCGTAAGCCCTCGCGGCATCTAAGTAGGGCAGCCCTCGGGGGGTGCTGTCGAGGAGGGGGGATGGCATGGTGACCTCGGTCGGGGGTGCTGACGAGGGGAAGGCCAGTGACTTTCCTACGAGAGGGGGCGACGACAGCGACCAGAAAGGGGAACGAGGGCGGTCGGCTAAAGGCGCCCGGCCAGAGCACGCGGAAAGCGACAGAGTGGGCGGCGAGAGGGTGGAGGAGCAGCGGAGGTGCGGCAAGAGGGGGGAGGAGCATTACCTGCGGCGGCGGTGGCGGAGGAGAAACCCTAACCGCAGCTGCCGGCATCTCAGGCGGAGGGGGACGATTGAGAGATGAGCATGCGGGCCGGCCGGGCCGTGTGTTTTGTTTTGCTTTAGCAGTAGCATGGGTATGGGGAGCGCGCTACTGCTAAGACCAATATCAGTAGCGCTTTGTTCAGAAAAAAGGCTACTGCTAAGTCTAAGCATGTAAAACCATCAAAAATATACATTGGTCATCATTGATCTTTTTGTGTAGAATCTAAATAGTCAACATGAATCCTCACCGTACCTGTATAGATACAGGCGAGGATTCATATTGCAGCCACAAATCCTACACATATAGGTCAATGAAGACCAAGTGCTCGAGATAGTTTGAGAAGTAACATATTTAAGGTCGTAAACACCTTGTTCGCTTAGCAGTATGGGACTAAACTTAATTAGTTGCAAGGAGTGATACTTAGCAGCAGCGAGTTTTGAAGAAAAACGCTGCTACTAAGTACTTTAGCAGTAGCGCGTCCAGAAATACGGTGCTACTACTATATCTAGCCTGGTGGCAACGCCATGGCAATTGATAACCCACAAGTGTAGGGGATCGCAATAATTTTCGATAAGTAAGAGTGTTGAACCCAACGAGGAGCTAAAGGTAGAATAAATATTCCCTTAAGTTCTATCGACCACCGATGCAACTCTACGCACGCTTGACGCTCGCTTTACCTAGAACAAGTATGAAACTATAAGTACTTTGTAGGTGTGAAAGGATAGGTTTGCAAGATAATAAAGAGCAAGTAAATATAAACTAGGGGCTGTCTAGATAATGATGCAAGAAAGTAAATATAGAGAGTGTGGAAAAGTGATGGTAGGAGTTGTGGAATTGTCCCTAAGCAAATGACTATGTTACTAGACCGGTAATCACTATTGCAATTCTATTTGAGGGAGAGGCATAAGCTAACATATCATCCCTTACTTGGAATTCTATGCACTTATGCTTGGAACTCTAGCAAGCATCCGCAACTACTAAAGATTCATTAAGGTAAAACCCAACCATAGCATTAAGCATCAAGTCCCCTTTTATCCCATACGCAAACAACCTACTTACTCGGGTTTGTGTTTCAGTCACTCACGCAACCCACCATAAGCAAATCATAAACATATTGCAAACCCTACAGTGGGAATCCCTCACGCTTGCGCGACACGGAGGGCACAATAGGACAGCACCAATAATAAAACATGCAACTCAAACCAATCATAGAAATTCATCAATCACCGATAGGACAATGAAAATCTACTCAGACATCATAGGATGGCAACACATCATTGGAAAATAATATGAAGCATAAAGCACCATGTTCAAGTAGAGGGTACAGCGGGTTGCGGGAGAGTGGACCACTGAATATAGAAGGGGGAAGGTGATGGAGATGTTGGTAAAGATGACGGCGGTGTTGGTGAAGATCGCGGTGATGATGATGGCCCCCAGCAGCGCTCCGGCGCCACCGGAAGCAAGGGGGAGAGAGCCCCCCTTCTTATTTTTCTTCCTTGACCTCCTCCCTAGATGGGAGAAGGGTTTCCCCTATGGTCCTTGGCTCCCATGGCTTGGGAGGGGCGAGAGCCCCTCCGAGATTGGATCTATCTCTCTGTTTCTGCGTTCCCTTATTCTACCCCTTCACCGTTTCCTTTATATCTGGAGATCCGTCACTCCGATTGGGGTGAATCTTTCGCCCAGATCTTTCTCATAAAATTAGCTTTCTCGCACCAAAAGAATAGCGTCAACCGCCTTACGGGCGGCCCACGAGAGACCAGGCCGCGCCCAGGGGGGAGGGCGCGCCCCCTGTCTCGTGGCCACCCTGGACACTGTTTCGCGTTGATTTTACTTCCCAAAATCATAAATATTCCAAAAAAATCTCCGTCCGTTTTTATCCCGTTTGGACTCCGTTTGATATTGGTTTTCTGCGAAACATAAAACATGCAACAGACAAGAACTGGCACTGGGCACTGGATCAATATGTTAGTCCCAAAAATAATATAAAAAGTTGCCAAAAGTGTATGAAAGTTGAAGAATATTGGCATGGAACAATAAAAAATTATAGATACGACGGAGATGTATCAGCATCCCCAAGTTTAATTCCTGCTCGTCCTCGAGTAGGTAAATGATAAAAGAGATATTTTTTGATGTGGAATGCTACCTAGCATAATCTTGATCATATGTCTAATCATGGCATGAATATTAAGGCACGAGTGATTCAAAGCAATAGTCTATCATTTGACATAAAAAACAATAATACTTCGAGCGTACCAATAAAGCAATCATGTCTTTTCAAAACAACATGGCCAAATAGAGTTATCCCTACAAAATCATATAGTCTGGTTGTTGCTCTATCTTCATCACACAAAGTATTTAATCATGCACAACCCCGATGACAAGCCAAGCAATTGTTTCATACTTTAGTAATCTCAAACTTTTTCAACTTTCACGCAATACATGAGCGTGAGCCATGGATATAGCACTATAGGTGGAATAGAAAATGATGGTGGGGGTATGTGGAGAAGACAAAAAGGGAGAAAGTCTCACATCAACTAGGCGTATCAACGGGCTATGGAGATGCCCATCAATAGATATCAATGTGAGTGAGTAGGGATTGCCATGCAACGGATGCACTAGAGCTATAAGTGTTTGAAAGCTCAAACTGAAACTAAGTGGGTGTGCATCCAACTTGCTTGCTCATGAAGACCTCGGGCATTTGAGGAAGCCCATCATCGGAATATACAAGCCAAGTTCTATAATGAAAATTCCCACTAGTATATGAAAGTGAAAGCATAGGAGGCTTCTCTCTATGAAGAACACGGTGCTACTCTGAAGCACAAGTGTGGTAAAAGGATAGTAACATTGCCTCTTCTCTCATTTTTTTCTTTTTTTTCTCCTTTTTCTTTATTATTTTTTTTTCTTTTTGGTGGGCTTCTTTGGCCTTTTTTTTATTTGAGCTTCTTTTTGGCCTCTTTTATTTTTCATAAAGTCCGGAGTCTCATCCCGACTTGTGGGGGAATCATAGTCTCCATCATCCTTTCCTCACTGGGGCAATGCTCTAATAATGATGATCATCACACTTTTATTTACTTACAACTCAATGTCTAAAACAAAGATATGACTCTATATGAATGCCTCCGGCGATGTACCGGGATGTGCAACGATCTAGCGTAGCAATGACATCAAAAAACGGACAAGCCATGAAAACATCATGCTAGCTATCTTACGATCATGCAAGGCAATATGACAATGAATGCTCAAGTCATGTATATGATGATGATGAAAGTTGCATGGCAATATATCTCAGAATGGCTATGGAAATGCCATGATAGGTAGGTATGGTTGCTGTTCTGAGGAAGATATAAGGAGGCTTATGTGTGACAGAGCGTATCGTATCATGCGGTTTGGATGCACCGGCGAAGTTTGCACCAACTCTCGAGGTGAGAAAGGGCAATGCATGGTACCGAAGAGGCTAGCAATTATGGAAGGGTGAGAGTGCGTATAATCCATGGACTCAACATTAGTCATAAAGAACTCCTATACTTATTGCAAATATCTACAAGCCATTGAAAACAAAGTACTACGCGCATGCTCCTAGGGGGATAGATTGGTAGGAAAAGACCATCGCTTGTCCCCGACCGCCACTCATAAGGAAGACAATCAATAAATAAAATTGTGCTCCAACTTCATTACAAAGCGGTTCACCATACGTGCATGCTACGGGAATCACAAACCTCAACACAAGTATTTCTACTAATCCACAATCACCCACTAGCATGACTCTAATATCACCACCTTTATATCGCAAAACTATTGCAAGGAATCAAACATATCATATTCAGCGATCTACAAGTTTATGTAGCATTTTATGACTAACCATGTGAATGACCAATTCCTGTCATCTCTTTAAATTGATATAAGTGAAGCAAGAGAGTTTAATTCTTTCTACAAAAGATATGCCCACGCTCTAACAAATATAAGTGAAGCAAAAGAGCATTCTACAAATGGTGGTTTTCTATGTGAAGAGAAACAGGCAATCCAGACTTCAAATGATATAAGTGAAGCACATGAAGCATTCTATAAAGCCATACTCAAAAGATTTAAGCGAAGTGCAATGAGCATTCTATAAATCAACCAAAGACGTCTCATACCAGCATGGTGCATAAAAGAAAAGTGAAAACTAAATGCAAAAGACGCTCCAAGACTTGCACATAATGCATGAACGAAACGAATTCGAAAACATACCGATACTTGTTGAAGAAAGAGGGGATGCCTTCTGGGGCATCCCCAAGCTTAGACGCTTGAATCTCCTTGAATATTTACTTGGGGTGCCTCGGGCATCCCCAAGCTTGAGCTCTTGCCTCTCTTCCTTTTCCTCATATCGAGACATCCTCGATTAGACACTACATCCACACAAAACTTCAACAGAAAACTCGGTAAGATCCGTTAGTATAATAAAGCAAATCACCACTCTAAGTACTGTATCAAACCAATTCATATTTTGTTTTTGCATTTTGTCTACTGTAATATAACTTTTTCATGGCTTAATCCACTGATATAAATTGATAGATTCATCAAAACAAGCAAACTATGCATCAAAAACAGAACAGCCTGTAGCAATCTGAACATCTACCATACTTCTGATACCCCAAAATTTTTACCAAAATTAGGGAAAATAAACAAGTTGTCAAGAAAGACAGTTCAAAAGGAATCAGAACCAATTGACGTTCCAGATAAAAATGTAAAATCGCGCACTACAGCCAAAGTTTCTGTCCTGCACCGTACAAACCAACAAGCATTGTAAACATCCTAAAGGCAAACCTTGGCACACTATTTTTATAATACAATGGAATTGTACAAGGGGATAATTATTTTTTTTGGAAAGTTTCTGTAATCAAGATTCACAAAGTTTCCGTGAGCATGAACAAAGTTCAAGGCTAGCTCCCACTTCAACAATGCTTGTCTTTCTCACTTTCACTTTCCTTTTTGAAAAGTTTTTAGGTTCCCCTCTTTATTTTTTTGTTTTTAGACTATATAAAAGCACCCAACAGAAATAAATGACACTCTAAAACTTCTGGGTTGTCTCCCTGGCAGCGCTTTCTTTAAAGCCATTAAGCTAGGCATTTAGTGCTCAAGTAATGAATCCACCTGGATCCCAAGGTATATCAAAGCCAATTTTAATTAACAATGATTTGTAATTTAGTAGTGAGAACAAAGTAACATATATCATGCAACAACGAAGTCTAACTCTCTTCCTATGCATCGGCATGTCATAAAAGAACAATTCATGCACACCAAGTAAAGGCCAATGCATAGTATAAGCAGTTTCTTGCAATTCCATCATGTTGGAAACATAAAGAGGCGGAGATGTAGTTCCTCTCTCATAATAATTGCAAGTAGGAGCAGCAAGCACATGCATATTACATTCATCAAAATCATCATGTGCAATGGTAAAAGGCAACCCATCAATATAATCCTTAATAAGCACAAACTTCTCCGATAAAGTGTGGTAGGGAGAATTCAAAAAGATAATAGGACTATCATGCGTGGGTGCAATAGAAACAACTTCATGTTTAACATAAGGAACTATAGCAAGTTCATCTCCATAAGCATAATTCATATTGGCATCTTGGCCACAAGCATAGCAAGCATCATCAAAAAGGGATATTTCAAGATAATCAACGGGATCATAGCAATCATCATAGCAATCATCCTTCGGTAAGCACGGAGGGGAATTAAACAATGTATGAGTTGGAGGGTTAATCTCATTAGAAGGTGGGCACGGGTAGCTAATCCGCTCTTCCTCCTTTTGTTCTTCAGTCTCCTCATCATCTTTTTCATCCAATGAGCTCACTGTTTCATCAATTTCTTCTTCCATAGCTTCCTGCAAAATATTAGTCTCTTCTTGGACAGCGTTGACTTTCTTCATAAAAGCATTAATATAGTAATTGTATTCATAATTTTCATAGCAATATACAAGTATAGCAAGATTTTCCGGCCTATAACCATCATCATCAAAAGCTTCATATTTTTTAAACAAAGCTTCAATTTCATAAGCAGCCTTAAAAGCAACAAATTCTTCTATTTGTTCCACATCATAGTAATCATATATACCATTAGCATAAGAAGCTAAGGTTTCATTATCATTAAATTTGCATGAAAAGGGAAGGTGTGGAGCCTTCATCCTAGAGCAACAAGTAGTACCATATCTCAAGCAGAGATTCCAGGCATACCAACGCAACATAATAAATTGATCCCATAATAGTTTCCCTTTTTGTGTCGAGTGATAATCCCTAAAGTATTCACATTGATCCAACGTGTCTCCCATTATAAAGTTGAATGGGGTTTTCTCAGGATTATCAAAGTAGTACATAATATCTCTCACATAATGAGAATCGAGGGTTTTAGGAGTTACCCTATCTACATGAGTAGCAAGTACCTCTAATTTTTTTGGTATTTTGCGTTCCATATCCATGACTAAAGATAGAGAACAACTAAGAATAGCAAATAATAATTACTTAGTGATAAAGCAAACAAGCACACACGAGAATATTCACCCCACGCAATGACTCCCGGGCAACGGCGCCAGAAAAAGGTCTTGATAACCCTAAGCAAATGACTATGTTACTAGACCGGTAATCACTATTGCAATTCTATTTGAGGGAGAGGCATAAGCTAACATATCATCCCTTACTTGGAATTCTATGCACTTATGATTGGAACTCTAGCAAGCATCCGCAACTACTAAAGATTCATTAAGGTAAAACCCAACCATAGTATTAAGCATCAAGTCCCCTTTTATCCCATACACAAACAACCTACTTACTCGGGTTTGTGTTTCAGTCACTCACGCAACCCACCATAAGCAAATCATAAACATATTGCAAACCCTACAGCGGGAATCCCTCACACTTGCGCGACACGAAGGGCACAATAGGACAGCGCCAATAATAAAACATGCAACTCAAACCAATCATAGCAATTCATCAATCACTGATAGGACAACGAAAATCTACTCAAACATCATAGGATGGCAACACATCATTGGAAAATAATATGAAGCATAAAGCACCATGTTCAAGTAGAGGGTACAGCGGGTTGCGGGAGAGTGGACCACTGAATATAGAAGGGGGAAGGTGATGGAGATGTTGGTGAAGATGACGACGGTGTTGGTGAAGATCGCGGTGATGATGATGGCCCCCGGCAGCGCTCCGACGCCACCGGAAGCAAGGGGGAGAGAGCCTCCTTCTTCTTCTTCTTCCTTGACCTCCTCCCTAGATGGGAGAAGGGTTTCCCCTCTGATCCTTGGCTCCCATGGCTTGGGAGGGGCGAGAGCCCCTCCGAGATTGGATCTATCTCTCTGTTTCTGCGTTCCCTTATTCTACGCCTTCACCGTTTCCTTTATATCTGGAGATCCGTAACTCCGATTGGGGTGAATCTTTCGGCCAGATTTTTCTCATAAAATTAGCTTTCTTGCGCCAAAAGAAGAGCATCAACCGCCTTACGGGTGGCCCATGAGAGCCTAGGCCGCGCCCAGGGGGGAGGGTGCGCCCCCTGTCTCGTGGCCACCCTGGACACCGTTTCGCGTCAATTTTACTTCCCAAAATCATAAATATTCCAAAAAAAATCTTCGTCCGTTTTTATCCCGTTTGGACTCTGTTTGATATTGGTTTTCTGCGAAACATAAAACATGCAACAGACAGGAACTGGCACTGGGCACTGGATCAATATGTTAGTCCCAAAAGTAATATAAAAAGTTGCCAAAAGTGTATGAAAGTTGAAGAATATTGGCATGGAACAATCAAAAATTATAGATACGACGGAGACGTATCATCAATTATAGTAGTAGCGCTTGTTTTACCTAGAGCGCTACTGCCACTTCGCTATTAGTAGCGCGGTTTCCTGTAGCCCGCTACTGCTAATTAGCAGTAGCGTTTGTTTTTAAACCATGCTGCTGGTAAGATTTTGTGTATAAGGTTTTCCCTAGTAGTGATGGGGAATCATTTGTGATGTCCTTGTGGCATGCCTACGCCTTGAGTGGATGAGGGAGGAGTGTAATTTCCGAGTGCCGCTCTCGGTATGTTTGCCATTTCCGAGTGTGCTTTTTCCTTTACCGAGCGTTTCTCTCGGAAAATGTGTAAAATATAGATCTAGGTCTCGTACCTTTACCAAGAGCTGCACCGACAGACTCATGGTAAAGGTCGGCGAACACTTAACCCCTCGCGCGGTCTCTTCTCTCTCTCACTTCTCTCTCTTTCTCACTCCCCACCCCACCCCACTGGCGCCCCCTGAAGGAAATATGCCCTAGAGGCAATAATAAAGTTGTTATTTTATATTTCCTTATATCATAATAAATTTTTATTATTCATGCTAGAATTGTATTAACCGGAAACTTGATACATGTGTGAATACATAGACAAAACATTGTGTCCCTAGTATGCCTCTACTTGACTAGCTCGTTAATCAAAGATGGTTAAGTTTCCTAACCATAGACATGTGTTATCATGTGATGAACGGGATCATATCATTAGGAGAATGATGTGATGGACAAGACCCATCCGTTAGCTGAGCATAATGATCGTTCAGTTTTATTGCTACTGCTTTCTTCATGACATATACATATTCCTTGGACTATGAGATTATGCAGCTCCCAGACACCGGAGGAATGCCTTGTGTGCTATCAAACGTCACAACGTAACTGGGTGATTATAAAGATGCTCTACAGGTATCTCCGAAGGTGTATGGTGGGTTGACATAGATCGAGATTAGGATTTGTCACTCCGAGTATCGGAGAGGTATCTTTGGGCCCTCTCGGTAACGCACATCATATGAAGCCTTGCAAGCAATGTGACTAATGAGTTAGTTGCGGGGTGGTGCATTACAGAACGAGTAAGGAGACTTGCCGGTAAGGAGACTGAACTAGGTATGAAGATACCGATGGTCGAATCTCGGGCAAGTAACATACCAATGACAAAGGGAATAACGTATGTTGACATAGCGGTTCGACCGATAAAGATCTTCATAGAATGTGTGGGAACCAATATGAGCATCCAGGTTCCGATATTGGTTATTGACCGGAGAGGTGTCTCGGTCATGTCTACATAGTTCTCGAACCTGTAGGGTCCGCACGCTTAACGTTCAATGACAATATGTATTATATGAGTTATATGTTTTGGTGATCGAAGGTTATTCGGAGTCCCGGATAAGATCACGGACATGATGAGGAGTCTCGAAATGGTTGAGAGGTAATGATTCATATATTGGAAGGTAGTATTCGGACACCGGAAGGGTCCCGGAGTGCATCGGGTACATACCGGAGTACCGGAGGGGTTACTGGAACCCCCCGGGAAATATATGGGCCATAGGAGGGAGGCACACCAGACCATAAGGGCTGGCGTGCCCCCACCGGGGGGGGGGGAACTGAATTGGACAAGGGGTGGGGGCAGCCCCCCCCCTTTCCTTCTCCTTCTCCTACTCCTTCCCCCTTGACCCCTCCGAAAAAGAGAAGGGGGCAAATCCCACTAGGAATCCAAGTGGGACTCCCCCCTCACTTGCGGCGAGCCTAGGCCGGCCTCCTCTCCCTCCCTCCTTTATATACGGGGGGCGCCCCTATGAGACACACCAATTGCTCCAGGCCATGTGTGGCACCCCCCCCTCCACAGTTTACGCCTCCGGTCATATTCTCGCGGTGCTTAGACAAAGCCCTGCGCGGATCACATCACCGTCACCGTCATCACACCGTCGTGCTGACAGAACTCATCTACTCATTCAACCCTCTGCTGGATCAAGAACTCGAGGGACGTCATCGTGCTGAACGTGTGCAGAACTCGGAGGTGTTGTACGTTCGGTACTCGATCGGTCGGAACGAGAAGACGTTCGACTACATCAACCGCATTAAGTAAACGCTTCCGCTTTCGGTCTATGACGGTACGTGGACACACTCTTCCCCTCTCGTTGATATGCATCTCTGATACATCTTCAACGTATCTATAATTTATGAAGTATTCATGCCATGTTTACAATAATTTTATATGGTTTTGGTATGATTTGCATGGAACTAACACGAACTGATGCTATTTTCAGTGGAACTACCGTGGTGTTATTTTTTGTGCGGAAATGAAAGTTCTCCGAACATCGTGAAACTATTTGTGGATTTTTTATGGACCGGAAGACTACCAATGGGTTGGAGCAGCACCTAGGGGTGCTCGACGGGGGCACAACCCACCAGGGTGCCTCTGGGGGCTCGGGTGCACCCCAGTAGGTTGTGCCCACCTTGGTGGCCTCCCGCACCCCCTTTTCGCCCTATAAATTCTCAAATATTCCAAAAACCCTCACGGAGCAACTAGATCGGAGGTTCTGCCGCCGCAAGCCTCTGTAGCCATCGAAAACCAATCGGAAGCCCGTTCCGGCACCCTGCCGGAGGGGGCAATCATCACCGGTGGTCATCTTCATCATCCCGGCGGGCGTCACGATGAGGAGGGAGTAGTCCACCCTCGGGGCTGAGGGTTTGTACTAGTAGCTATGTGTTTAATCTCTCTCGCGCGTGATCTCGATATGTCACGGTCTTGATATATCATGGGCTTTGTTAGCATAGAAGGATCATATGATGTTTCTCCCCTCTCTACTCTTGTTGTGATGAATTGAATCTTTACCCTTTGAAGTTTTTTCATGTCGGATTGAATATTCAGATCTGAGAATACATGATATATGTCTTACATATGAATACCCATGGTGACAATGGGGTATTATTTTGATTCACTTGATATATGTTATGGCAGTCAACTTGCGGATTTCCGAGGTGACTTTGGGGTAATCTAGGCATAGGGGTTGATGCACGTTTTTATTAGCTTTTCTCCGACAGAAACTTTGAGGTCTCCTTGTATTTCTTTGTGTGGATTGAGTATTATGAATCTGAAATTGTTTGATACATATCATATAATTAACTCACGGGTACTCGCGGTGACTTTGGGGTATCTCGGTGACATTAGAATTGGTTGATATGTATCATATGGTGTTATTTTAGTACAAACTCTTGATTAGATCGATCGGAAAGAATAGCTTTTTGTTATTTTAGTACGAACTCTAGGATAGATTGATCGGAAAGAATAGCTTTGAGGTGGTTTCGTACCCTACAAACAATTTCTATCTTTTGTTCTCCGCTAATAGGAACTCGGGAGTGATTCTTTATTGCATTTTGAGGGATAATCATATGATCCAACTGTGTTAGCATTGTTGAGAGATTGCACTAGTGAAAGTATGCACCCTAGGCCTCATTCTCCATTATTGCAATACCGTTTATGCTCCGTTATATCATTTACTACCTTGCTGTTTTTTATTGTTCGCACTACAAAAAACTCATATCTACTATCCATACTACACTTTTATCACCATCTCTTCGCCGAACTAGTGCACCTATACAATTTGCCATCGTATTAGATGTGTTGGGGACACAAGAGATTTTATTTTATTTGATTGTAGGGTTGCTTGAGAGAGACTATCTCCATCCTACGCCTCCCACGGATTGATAAACCTTAGGTCATCCACTTGAGGGGAATTGCTACTGTCCTACAAAACTCTACGCTTGGAGGCCCAACACGAGTCTACAAGAATAAATTTGCGTAGTAGACTCAAGCTCTTTTCTGGCGCCAATGCCGAGGAGGTGAGTGCATGAAGGCATATCTTTAGATCTTGCAATTGAATCTTTTAGTTTCTTGTTTATCACTAGTTTGGTTCGTAAAAGAAAACTACAAAAATAGAATCGAGGTTGCATCATATTATTCATCTTTATAATGTCTTTTGTGAAAATGATGGAAATAAAAATTGTGCTCAATTGATATAAGAAGAATTCAATAGAATGTTTGGCATAAACGATGAGCATGAGTGTAATGTTGTTAGTATAAATTCTTTGAATACCCATGATGCTAGTGATATGCAAAGCCATAAGCTTGGGGATGCTATGTTTGATGAAGATGATATTTTTAGTCCCCCAAGATTTGATGTGAAAATTTGTTATAATGATTGCATGCCTCCTATTTATGATGATTACAATAATGAAAGTGGATTTGGAGAGGTCATGACTTTATTTAGTGATGAATCCACCATTTTGGATGAGGTTTCAATTGACTATGATAACAAAGTTCCTATCTATGATGAGATTTATTTACCCAAAACCACCACACTTGGGGCTAGGGTAACAACTTAGTACCACATTTAAGCCAGGGCACAAAAAACCACCAGAAATGCGCCTAATGTGTAACGCGGAACACTAATGCTGGAATTTATTCATGAAAACAGCGAAACCAACAGGTGGGGCCTGCCTGTCGGGCTGACGTGGCGTGCCTATGTGGACAATTTGCTGAGTTGGACGAGGGTCCCACCTGTCAATGACTCGAGTGTTTATCTTTTTCATCTTCTCTTTTATTTCTCTGCCCATTTTCTCATGTGCATTTCAACGAACAGGTTATGGGCGTGTTGTGAGTGGCACCACACACAGGCAAGGCCACGCGGCGGCGCACCGGGGAGCCGGCTGATATATTCGCGGCAAGGAGATGCGCCACCTGCTCGCGCCTGCCACGGGCCCGTGGCCTCCCCACCGTAGATGGCTAAGGACGGACGTGCCCTCCACCACACGCGCCAGCACGGGCGCGGCCATGGCTTCCATGAGCACCGTCGCGGCGCCACCGTCCACCATGCACTGTGCGCGCTCCACCGTGGCGCCCGCGCGTTCGTGCCATTCTTCTTTGGCTCCAGCGTCAACGTACAGCGTCCACCTCGCCGCGTCTCATCCTCCCGCGACAAGGTATGGTGCAGGAAGTCGCGTCCACGGCCCAGACAGGAGTGCCGGTGACCGAGTGCTGGAGCTTGCTTCCGCCGCCGGTTGCTAGTTGCTTGAGCACGGGTGCGACCAGGGCGTCCCGGCGGGTGCGGCGAACATGGGCGTGGCCAGGGCCTCCTAGCGGGCGCCGCAAGCACGAGCGTGGCCATGGTGCTCCACGACGGCGCACACGACTAGGGCCTCATCGAGGGCGTCCCGAGCACAGAAGCACGGGCGCGGCCATGGCGCTCCACCACGTAACTTGCCGGATCCAGGCACTGTAGAGGGCTGGGGCAACGCAGCGAGGTGGAGTTCATCCATGGCGGCGGGCATGGCATCCAGGAGCTGTAGAGATCAGGTAGGAAGTAGGAGGAAGGAAAAGAAAGGGTGGCTAGGGGAGCTCCATCGGCTGGCCACGGCGGCAAGGTCTCGGATGACCAGCAAGGGCAGGGAGCTGTGTCGGCGGCGTGCAGGAAGAAATGCCCATCACCTGTTTGTTGAAACGCCCAAGAAGAAAATCCCTAGGAGAAAAAGCAAAAATGTTAAAGAGATAAATACTTGAGTCATTTACAGGTGGGACCCTTGTCCAACTCAGCATATGTCCACACAAGCAAGCCACGTCAGCGTGACAGGTGGACCCAACTTGTCAGTTTTGCTGTTTTCGCGTGCTTATCAGACAATCAGTGCTCTTCATTAGTCATTAGGCACAATGTTGGTGGTTTTTTGTGCCCTGGCTTAAATGTGGTACTAAGTTGTTACCCTAGCCCCAAGTGTGGTGGTTTCGGGTAAATAACTCCTATGATGATTATGGTGATCATGTATGCTATAAAGAATAATGATAACCTTGAAACTTGTCATCATGATTTTAATTTTCACTCTCACGATAGTTATTTTGTTGAATTTGCTCCCACTACTTTTGATGAGAAGAAATTTGCTTATGTGGAGAGTAATAAGCCTTCTATGCTATTGTGTCATGAAAGGAATGCTTTATGTGATGGTTATATTGTTGAATTTCTTCATTATGCCACTGAAAATTATTATGAGAGAGGAACATATGCATTTACATATTGCAATAATATCAAGTTTCCTCTCTAAGTGTTGAAAGTTTTGAAGTTGCACTTGTTTTGCCTTCCTATTCTAGTTGATTATTGCTCCCATAAGTTGTTTTCTCACAAAATCCCTATGCATAGGAAGTGGGTTAGGCTTAAATGTCCTAGTCATATGCTTCATGATGCTCTCTTTGTGTTTCAATTCTTTACTTTTACGCGAGCATCATTGAAACAATCATGCCTAGCTAAAAGGAATTAAAGAAAAGCGCTTGCTGGGAGACAACCCAACACTTTTATCTAATGTTTTTGTGTGTTCACATGATTAGGCTACTGTAGTAAACATTTTTTATTGCTTTTGTTTCAATAAAGTGCAAAGTAAAGCCTTTGGGATCATGTTGGGTGATAGTTGATTTGATCTTGCTGAAAAAACAGAAACTTTTGCGCTCACGAAAATAACTCTAATTTTTAACATAAGAGTGATTTTGAGTTGATTATTTTTGTATAAAATTAATATACAAATTTATCACGTGTTCCTTATTTTTTTCATAATTTTTGGAGTAGCAGAAGTATGGTTTGAGTACATATTACTATAGATTGTTCTGTTTTTGACAGATTCTGTTTTCAATGCATAGTTTGCTTGTTTCCTTGTTTCTATGGCTTATATTGCTCAATATAAATTGTGGAAATGATATGCTACAGTAGGAATTTTGTGGAAACAATTATGAATCTTGTCTTTGACAGAACCAAAGTGAAATTGTTTGCTCTTTATCATACTAACCTATCTCACGAAGTTCCGTTAAGTTTTGTGTGATTGAAGTTTTCAAATTTTGAGTGAGATGTCGATATGAGGAGAATAAGGAGTGACAAGATCCTAAGCTTGGGGATGTACAAGGCACCCCCAGGGTAACAATCAAGGAAAATCCAAGCAACTAAGCTTGGGGATGCCCCGTAAGGCATCCCCTCTTTCGTCTCCAACATTAGTGGTAACCTCATTTGGAGCCATGTTCTCATTCGTCACATGATATGAGTTTTACTTGGAGCGTCATTTTATTTTGTTAGAATTTGATTTTTGTTATTTATAATAATGTTTTTCATCTTTATTTTAATAAAAAATGTCAAGTATAGCCTTTGCCATGCTTATTTTTAAAGTCTACTTCTTGCTGTTTCAAAACAGAAAGTTTACCGCTGTTGCAAAAATTCCCTAGAAAAGTCAGAATGTGATAAAATGCTGAAACTTTTTGCACAATAAGATCTGACAAATTCTCTACAGTTTGGTAGATTTTCATAATCTTTGGAGTTTAAGAAGTACTGATACTCTTTCATTCTTTACAGACTATACTATTTTGGCAGATTGCTGTTATGTTTGCATTGTTTGCCTATGTTTGCTTGTTTAATGATTCTATTTGAGGATAGGAGTGTTAAATATGCAGAGGCATTTAGTATGCAAGGTTGAATAATAATTTTTTTGATTTACTACAGTAGAGATTGATAAGGTTTTTGCATTGGTTTATACTAACTTATCTCACGAGTTCTTGTTAAGTTTTGTGTGGATGAAGTTTTTAAGATTTAGGGAAACCGTGATACAAAAGGAATTAAGGAGACACAAAATCTCAAGCTTGGGGATGCCCAAGGCACTCCAAGATAATATTTTAAGAAGTCTCAAGCATCTAAGCTTGGGGATGCCCCGGTAGGCATCCCACCTTTGTTCTTCAACAATTATCGGTTAGTATCGGTTGAGCCTAAGTTTTTACTTCTTCACATGAGTTGTGTTATGATTGGAATGTCATTTTGTTTTGTTTGGCTTGTAGTTTATATAAAATACTCAGGTTTGAAAGTTTTTAAATAAGAGAGAGTCCTCGAATAGCTACCCATTTACATAACTACTCGCTTGATCTTCTCTTATATCTTTTTTGGAGTAGTTTGTCATTTACTCTTGTGCTTCACTTATATCATATGAGTAAATTGTTGAATGAATTGAATATCATGAATTTCAAATTACATGTTCATATCATGCCTAGTAGTGGCTTCACATTGGGTTTAGAAAGTGTAAGCTTTTGAACCTTGATAATCACAATATTGGTCATACAAGCAATTCCTGAATGATCACTATAAGGAAGAGAACTTTCACATGCAAATACACTATATTGGAAATCTTTTGTGATTGTGAGCCCCCATCAAATTATTATATGCCAAAATTGTTGACATTGGACAAGAAAGACAACATAATGATTTATGTTTGTTCATATCCACATAGAACTTATGTTGTCATAGATCCTTCAACATGTGGTGCTTGCCCCCTATCTTTGCTAGCTAAAAATTCCGCACCAAGTAGAGATACTACCTGTGCATCCAAAAACCCTTAAACCGAAATCTTGTTTCGATAGTCCACCATACCTACCTATGGATTGAGCAAGATCCTTCAAGTAAGTTGTCGTCGGTGCAATAAGGCAATAAAAATTGCTTCTAAAAGTGTTAGATCATTTGGTGTAAGGGAAAAGTGAGTGTTGTACAAACTTGTGATGGTGAAGAATAAAAGCAACAGACTGCATAATGAAGGTTGCTATCACAAGGGGCAATATAATGTGACGTTCTTTTGCACTAAGGGGTTGAGCATACAAACAAATAAGCGCATGGCAACCTCTTCCTCCCTCTGCGAAGGGCATATCTTTTACTTTTCAGTATTTACTTTTATGCAAAGAGTCAAAGTTTTTCTCTATATTCCTTTTTATTTTTATCTTTTGGCAAGCATCATGTGGTGAGGAAAGATCTAGGCACATATATCCAGTTGGGTATGGGTAGCATGAGTTATTATTGTTGACATCACCCTTGAGGTGAATATTTTGGGAGGCGAAGTTATAAGCCCCTATCTTTCTATGTGTCCAGTTGAAACATTTTGCTCATGTGTATGCGGTGAGTGTTAGCAATCATATAAGACTATATGATGGTTGAGTATGTGGAGCTCTTACTTAGACTCTGTTGAATAAGTTGAATTGCAATTACTTGGTGACTGAGATCATAGGTTGTTGAGTTTCAAGAGAATTCATTGTTTGAACCTTAATATGTGAATTGGTTGCTACTTTATCATAATAAGTTTTATAAGAAAGAGTTGTTGTTATGATGCTAGGAAAAGTGATTGAAATTGTCATTGATCAAACTTGTGCACTTTGCTAGCATTCACACTTCATAAATTATTTCTTTTATCATTTACCTACTCAAGGACGAGTAGGAATTAAGCTTGGGGATGCTGACACGTCTCCAACGTAACTATAATTTATGAAGTATTCATGCCATGTTTACAATAATTTTATATGGTTTTGGTATGATTTGCATGGAACTAACCCGGACTGACACTGTTTTCAGCAGAACTACCATGGTGTTGTTTTTTGTGCAGAAATGAAAATTCTCCAAACACCGCGAAACTTTTTATGGATTTTTTATGGACCAGAAGACTACCAATGGGCCAAAGCAGCACCTGGGGGATGCCCCGAGGGGGGCACAACCCACCAGGGCGCGCCTGGGCCCCCAGGCGCGCCTCGGTGGGTTGTGCCCACCTTGATGGCCTCCCGCACCCCCTCTTCGCCCTATAAGTTCTCAAATATTCTAAAAACCCTCACGGAGACCCTAGATTGGAAGTTCCGCCACCGCAAGCCTCTGTAGCCACTGAAAAGCAATCAGGAGCCCGTTTCGGCACCCTGCCGGAGGGGGAGATCATCATCAGTGGCCATCTTCATCATCCCGGCGGCCATCATGATGAGGAGGGAGTAGTCCACCCTCGGGGCTGAGGATTTGTACTAGTAGCTATGTGTTTAATCTCTCTCTCACGCGATCTCTAGATGTCACAATCTTGATATACCATGGGCTTTGTTAACATAGATGGATCATATGATGTTTCTCCCCTCTCTACTCTTGTTGTGATAAATTGAATCTTTACCTTTTTGAAGTTTTGTCATGTCATATTGAATATTCAGGTCTGAGAACACATGATATATGTCTTGCATATGAATACCCATGGTGAAAATGCGGTATTATTTTGATTCACTTGATATATGTTATGGCACTCAACTTGCGGATTCCCGAGGTGACTTTGGGGTAATCTATGTGTATGGGTTGATGCACGTTTTTGTTATCTTTTCTCTGATAGAAACTTTGGGGTCTCCTTGTAGTTCTTTGTGTGGATTGAGTATTTTGAATCTGAAATTGTTTGATACATATCGTATAATTAACTCATGGGTACTCGCGGTGACTTTGGGGTATCTAGGTGCATTAGAGTTGGTTGGTATGTATCATATGGTGTTATTTTAGTACGAACTCTTGATTAGATCGATCAGAAAGAATAGCTTGCTGTTATTTTAGGACGAACTCTAGGATAGATTGATCGGAAAGAATAGCTTTGAGGTGGTTTCGTACCCTACAAACAATTTCTATCTTTTGATCTCTGCTAAAAGGAACTCGGACTGATTCTTTATTGCACTTTGAGGGATAATCATATGATCCAACTATGTTAGCATTGTTGAGAGATTACCCTAGTGAAAGTATGCACCCTAGGCCTCATTTTCCATTATTGCAATACCGTTTGTGCTCCATTTTATCATTTACTACCTTGCTGTTTTTATTGTTCGCACTACAAAAACTCATATCTACTATCCATACTACACTTTTGTCACCATCTCGTCGCCGAACTAGTGAACCTATACAATTTGCCATTGTATTGGGTGTGTTGAGGACACAAGAGATTTCTTGTATATGATTGCAGGGTTGCTTGAGAGAGACTATCTTCAGCCTACGCCTCCCATGGATTGAAAAACCTTAGGTCATCCACTTGAGGGAAAATTGCTACTGTCGTACAAAACTCTGCGTTTGGAGGCCCAACACGAGTCTACAAGAATAAAGTTGTGTAGTAGACATTAATCTCCTAGATAGATCTTGCGTGAGCGTAGGAATTTCTTTTGAAATTGCATGCTACGTTTCCCAACACCCCCCCCCTCCCCGCCCCGGCCGACGCCCTCCGCACCGGCGGCCGCCGACCCCACCGGTGCCCTCCCCACCGGGGGGCCCTGACCCCACCGGCGCCCTGCCCCCCTCCCCAACCCCGCCGGCACCACCTCCCCCTCTCGGTGAGCTTCATCCCCCCTCCCCGATCTTGTATTTATGCATGAGTTTATGTATGGATGCATGGGTTTTTATATGGATGCAAGGATTGATGAATGTATGGATGTATGGATGTATATATGTATTATTAATGCATGGATTGAGGCATGAACTTTTTTTGTAGTAATTTTATTTTGTAGTTTTTGTTGTGTATCAATATATAGATGTATGTATGTATGTATGCATGAATGCATAGATGGATGCAAAGAAGTATGGATGAATGTAGATAATTGTTAATTTTTTGTATAGGTAATTGTTGATGCATCTAATAGTTCTTGTTGTTCGTATGGATGTTGTATGGAGGAAGAAAATCGACTTTTGACGATGGCGGTCAATCTGGACGAGTTCTTCTTGTGATATCAAAAGAAGAACTCGCCCATCTTAACCATCACCGAAAGTCAAAATATCCGTGAGATTGTGTCCACCATATATACCACCACCAGAGAGAGTTCCGCCATATATACGTGAGAGGGATGAGAGTTGTTCTTGGAGAAAGAAAGTTGTCTTTTGCCTATGGCGGTCAATCTGGCGAGTTCTTCTTGTGATATACATTTGTCACGCACACCGAAAGTCGAAATATCCATAAGATAGTGTCCACCATATATACCACCATCAGAGAGAGTTCCACCATATATACGTGAGAGAGATGAGAGTTGTTCTTGGAGAAAGAAAATCGTCTTTTGCGATGGCGGTCGATCTGTGCGAGTTTGTCCTGTGATATACATTTTTCACGCACGCTGGACTCGCCCAGCTCGACCATCACCGAAAGTCGAAATATCCGTGAGATAGTGTCCATCGTGATTAATTTTCTTAGAAGTAATCTTTGATGTTTGATTCTTATGCTATTTTTCATTGTGTGATGAAAGGTGTTAGCACCGATCGATTTCGTGGCTATGGCTTCCTCCGACGACGCATCTTCCATTAGGGTCGACTCCGCGGTCAAGGAGAAGCTCGTCGAGGACCGCTTGGCAGCGCTCATTGAGAAGCACCCGCAGCTGATCCTAATAAAGTATTTTGAGGATCTGGCCAAGAAGAATCCCCCAGCTAAGGAGAAGAAGGCCCCACCACATAAGGAGTGTGACAACTCGATGCCATTGAATCCACTGACGTACATTTCCGACGACGCTTGGTCCTCCATCATGGGGGATGCCCCGACGTGCTCTGACTCCACGATCACCGGTTTCACGGACTACACCTTTGAGTAGTCCACCTAGATAGTTTGGCGTTGATCTAGTGATATCGTCATGTAGGTGCTGATATGGACTTCTTAGATTGCCACTTGCGATGCTTTTGATTGTATGAATGATGAACGCTTACGTGGATTATGTATGATGTGCTATTTTTAACCTTGCATTATTTCTCTGCCTTTTTTCTCTATCTTTGTAGATGAAGTGGTATGCGGTGTACAGAGGTAGATGTCCAGGAGTCTACGATTCATGGTCTGAATGCAATGAACAAGTGATTTACTATGAAGACAGCTCCCACGACTCGTTCAATAGCAGAGAGAAGGCAGAGTATCATTACAATCAATATGTGCTTAAGAAGAAGAGAAAGTCTGAATTAGTGGGTTTAGTGGATGGGTAGACTGGATGTGCTAGCTACAAATGGCATATCGGGTTTAGTGGGTGGAAGAACTTGATAATTCTTCTTCAGTTTGTGATAATTGTGGTGTTGCTTTTATCTTGTGGTCGCATGTAGAAATTCATTGACCACTTTATTGTTTAGTAAGTAGGCATTTGTGCTAAAGAGCTACCTTGTGATCTCAAAAGAAGTTTGTGTGAACTATTTTATGTAATGGTTATGTGAGTTTGTTGTTAGACATTGAGACTTTAAATGCATGTTTGTGTGTTGTATATATATTTTTGCGGCAGGGATCCGGGGGAAAGCAATGAAAAGTTGTCTGGGAACAGATCTTTACCGAGAGCAGCTCTCGGCAAACTGGCACGTTGGCAGTTGGCTGTGGCATCTTTGCCAAGAGCCACTCTCGGCAAAGAGATGACAGAACCAGACGACGTGAGAATCATTTTATATTTCCGGGTGGTACTGTTTGGCTCTCGGCAAAGTCTTTGCCAAGTGTCCGTGTTTTGGCTCTCGGCAAATTCCTGTTGCCGGAGAGATGTACGTTGGGTGGCCTTTGCCGAGTACACCTCTCGGCAAAGGCTTTACCAGCGGGTTTGGGCCCTTTGTCGAGTGTTTGTGGCACTCGGCGTATAACTTGATTCCAGTACTGTCTGTTGAGTGTTAGTAGGACGGTAGTATCGAGAATTTATTTGTGAAATAGTTTCATTAATATTAGAAATAGTTCTAAGAGGAACCAAAAGCGTTTCGGGTCATGAGAAGGGTTTCGGAGTTTATCGGTCAATACAGGGTATTACCAATAAATAATATATAGGTGCAAAAGGTTTTTATAGATGTTAAATTAATATTAAAAGGCTCTAGGAATTATTAGGAGGCTTTTATATTTAATTAAATAACAATGGGTCTTAAAAGCCAAGTGGTGGAAGGAGAATTGGGCCACGTGGGCCAAATAGGGGGAGGCGCCCCCTTCCACTTGGGGAGCCCGGATTGGGGTAGTGTAAGGACTCCTTCCCCCTTCGTCGGTGCAAGTTTTCTTGTGGCGCCCCCTCCTCTCCCCTCCAACCTATATATACTAGAGGCTTTTGCACCTTTACTACACACAAGTTTTAGAGCCTTCCCTAGTTTTATAGTTCTATTTCTAGTTGGTCCTAGTTGATCAGTTACAGATTGAACTAGATCCTCTAAATGTCATAATTATAAGCCCAGTATGGTTCTAATCTCCTCACTCTAATTCTCCGACGAAGCGTTGCCAGATCGTCAAGACTGTACGCTTGCAACTCGTAGAGAGGCCATGCTTTTGGTCTTCCGTTTGAGGGACTGTTCGTGGCAGTTCGCGGGATCGTTCATTTATGGTTCGAGGGACTTCAAGTATGATCTACACTGACTCGTCTTCTTCCGCTTCAACTCGGAGTCGGTAACTATCAAATACAAACTGTTAATGCATCTTAATATTGTTCCTCGGTGATTGCAGGGCAATTTTTTTTTATTTTGTTTGCTACTATGTTTCCCAACATATATACCTTGTATATGAAATTCCTATGTTATATAATGAGAAGCCATGCACCCCTATGAGACAGTGTGAATCCCTCAATCTCTCTCTATCTACCACATCTTACATGGTATCAGATTAGGTTAGGACTGAAACATGTCTTCTGCTGCTCCTTCGGTCGTCGCCGCCGCGCCTTCAGCTGCTGCAGCTATGGGAGGAATTTTCTCTCCTACCCTCGCAGCTCTCCTCACCGGCACGAACTGTTGGGGTCACCTACCACGGGTAGGGTCATATAAGAGGTACATTCCAAACCAAATGAAGGGCCCACAACACCAGACGTTAAGACCCTAGGGTCATCATTCCACTCGGGTACCAGCTGCAATTCATCCACTCGATCAGAACTCATTCACTCAGCCGCGTCAGGTCCACTCAGCTACATCAAGTCCACCTGGCAGCCTTGTGACCACTCGAATGAAGGAAGGCAGACAACGAGCAATGGAATCAAGAACATCTAAAGGCGCATGTCGTCGTCTGTTATTAGCCATTAATACATCAGTTACCACAAGTAACACCTGTAATAAACCTGAATCATCAACTCCCTCTGTGATGTAGCTAGACGAAGGGTCGACGTGCTCTATATAAGTCACCATGTAGCACTTAAACAGGGGTTAGCATCCATTGTAATTGATGACCCACAGGTATAGGGGATCAATCGTAGTCTTTTCAATAAGTAAGAATGTCAAACCCAACGAGGAGCAGAAGGAAATGACAAGCGGTTTTCAGTAAAGTATTCTTTACAGGTGTTGTAAATAGTGATAACAGATAGTTTTGTAGTAAGGTAATTCGTAACAAGTAACAAGTAGCAATTATAACAAGAGTACAGCAAGGTAGCTCCATTCTTTTTGTAGCAAAGAACAAGCCGAAAATACTTCTTAATTATAATGAGCAAAGGCCCGGTGCCCACTTGTTGTGTTGAAATTTCTTGTTATTTGACTACTATCGACAGTCCGAGGAATGACTGGTGGAACATGCTACTTATCATCCAAATTTCTGATGTAGATGTCTTTAAATAGTCTAGATAACATCATGGCAGTGGTTACTAGGCCGGTTGCGACGGCATCTGGTGATGCCGAGATCTTTTATATGCGATCCTCCGTATCTAAAGATGTAATTTTTATGTACTGTTATCCTGATACTTCTAGTTAGCAATTGCCTCTGCATTCTGTGCTAGCAATAGGCGGCACATATATATGCCGCGTGCTGGAAACGTTGAACTTGCTGCCATTCTCTTGTTATATTTGTTCTGTTATTTCTCATAATGGAACCTGGCATAAGAATGACGCATGGAAAGAAAAAGATAACATCGTCGCAAGTACTGCCAAGTGCGAACTGATTGGCAGAAATCTATGAATCCTCGTTTATCTTCGCATGAGCCATCCTCAAACATGGAAGAACTAGAAATGTTGTGTTGAGATCTCATTTGCTACTTTACTTATCTATGTCGAAATTCGGTGCATCTTTATGACATGACTTGATCGTGCCATCAAAAAGTAGGAAAGTCAGGATTTCCAGGGGGCGGAAAGGGACTGTTCATACCTATATCCTAAGATTTTTAGCTCTCGGTATTGTCTATGAGCTAAGGCGAAGGATCAGGCCTTGCTTCTGTTGCTACTCACCCACCAAGCTAGGTGTTGTGTATTTTACAAATGCATCAACGAGCAGGAGGGTAACTCTTGATGCCTTGCTGGTGGGCGCACTGTGAGCAGCGAGTTCCTGGCCAAACTCATGGCGAAACGGTCCACCGCCGCCCTAACTACGGGACGCAAACTCATGGCGAAACGGTCCGCCGCCGCCCTAACTGCGGGACGCCCGCTTGCCACAGAGAAATGTGGGTTTAAGTTTGACGACCCCCGTAGGCTCTCCGCGCATTAGTGCAGGACACAAAGAAGCAGGCCTGAGCTGAGCATACTACTACTGCTAGAGAAAAACATGCAAATTGCCTATAGATAGATAAATGCTGTACTGAGGCAACAAGCTAGGGGCACAATGCTTTTCTTCTGGTGGCAGCGAAGGGAGAATGAGCAAATGCGCGTCATTTTCCAGGACACTGCCAGAATATATTGCTCATCAACAAAATATGCCTCCGTTACCACTAATACAAACATATCAATGTGCTTCCCAACTGCCATTAAAAAACATAGCAATGTTCTGACAGGCATCATCTTGCTAAGTTGCATCAAACACAGATTTCCAGCAGAGTCACGTGGCCAGCAATACAAGACTCTTTAGAGGAACAGAAGAAGCCTTTAGACAAACATCAAGATCAAGTGCACATCTTGTCAAACATTAGCAGCCAGGATCATAACAATCCTGGCCCTTATATATCTCTAGATATCAAATCTGAAAGCTGTATATGCAGAGACTTGCAAACCATCATACTCAGCACACGATGACAAGACTCAGAACAAAATACGGCAAGTTTCAGACTAGACAGAAGAAGCAAGAGGCACAGAGCCACAAACCTGGCTTCAAGACCAGGATGAAACATTGAAACGGAATGAACATGTAATTTAAATTCGACTCTTTCTGAGGTGACACTCAAGCAGCAACGCGACTATTTCTTCAGGTCGAAATGACACTGCTGTTCCCACAATCTTCAACATATCAAGAGGAAACTTAGGTCGCTACCTCACCCAGGATTATTAGCGCACATGGACACCCAGGATTTCTGATGCATGTACAATTCCGATGTATATATATGACGCACAGGGACAGAAGAGATGCATGTACTGTTCCTGTATATATTGACGATCTACAAAATATGTATGTAACCATCATACAGATTCCCGGCGGCTTATAGAAACATAGCAAAGTTGTAACCATAATTTAGATTCCCGGTCGATTCCTGACAAAGTGGAACGTCTTGCATTTGCACCGAACAAACCATAAAGACAAAATTCCGGCAGAGACCAAAGATGGGAAGCAGAAACAGAAGAACTTCACACTTACAGGCTAACAGCCAACACATGGCCACCATTGCAGATTCTTTAGAGAAACAGAAGTCTCCAGATGAACAATGTGACCGATCACACATCTTAGTCGCTATCAGAGGAGTCACTATCAGCGGATGAATCTGCACAAACAAGCCAAGTCAGAAACAAAGAAGGGAACTTCAAATATCCTGGGTACCAGTTTGATGTAAAGGAACTATGCTGCAGCCGGACAAAATTTCTGTAGTTGTTAACAGAAGAGTTTAGCCTTACAAGAGCAAAACACCAACACAAATATGACCTTTCAGAGAGGCCTCGGGAGTCAGGACTGCTTGAGGCTTAAACAAGTGTGGAACACATGCAATTTGACTTTCAGTCTCTGTTAATCAAACTGACAACATGCTTGAACAACAGTAAATACAGTGAGGCAATGGCCTAAACTTAGTGATATGTATTCTACCAATGGAATACAAGAGAAGACCTAAACTGAATTTCAAGATGAGAACAGCTACTATTTTCATCACAAACTACAGTAAAAGGATTAGATAATTTTTTGAACTGAAAAAAACAGAAGAGAATAAAAAATGATTTTGCATGGATGGTACAGATCTATAAGTACATCAGAAATGTGTGCCACCTATTTTAGTGTCACCAACAATTACAGAATAATAAACAACATTGAAATATAACAGCCACCTAAACTCCATCAGCATGCAGATACAATTTATACTGCAGGATAATGAATACAAAATATGGATGGATTTGGAGGGTGTGCCATACATTCTAAAAACATCCCCAATAGCAGACCAAAAAATGTAGCTGAAACCAAAAAAAAAACAGAAAGTTATGGTCTTTGAGGCCAAAAAGGGCTCGAACAGCAGACCAAAACCTGCATGGCGACCCAAAAAAATTTTAGGCTATAGCCTAAAAATTGCTATCGAATTGGTAAATATACCAATCCACTAGTGACAGACCAAAAAACGCAAAACACTCTGACAGGAACCCCAACCTGAAATTTCATCACCGCTGCCCCTCCCCATCTCGTTGCCGCCGAATCTCGCCGCCGCCGCCACTCTATCGGCCACGCCGAGCACTGACACCCGTTCTTGCTGTTGGAGACAACCGCCATGACCCCCGCGGCCGCCGCAGAAGCTCGACATACCGCCGCCCGAAGTCGTCGATTTCGACCGTTTTCCTGCCCCGCCGATGGATGATATGCTCGACGTCGCCTGCGAGGTCGATTATCGGCCGGGTGACCAGCGTCGAGCCGCCACTCCATATCGAGCTCTCGATACAAGGCGACACGCCGCCGCCGAAGTTGGCTGCATCCCCGGCTCCCCTACGACCCGTGGGTCCATCCTGACGCCTTTACTAGGCCGCCCAACGAGCTACATCGGCCGAACTTGAGCTCGGTGCCCACAAAGTGTTCGGTGGAAGTTCTTAGCCGAACTTGAGCTCAGTGCCCACAAAGTGTTCGATGGAAGTTCTCTAAGTTATTTTTTCTTGCCTTTTCTTGTCATACGTTGTGAGCGTGAATCCTCCCCGTATGATGATTCCTGCTTCGAAGAGGAATGAGTGGGATGAAGATGATGACATTGCCATGACCATGTTGATCGGCATGGAGAAGAACAAGAGGCCAAAGCATGGCGGTTCCATTGTCAAGAGTGCAAATCCGGTGCATCCAGAGCGATACTTTCGACATCGATCCAAAATGGCTCCTAACTTTTTCCTCCACATTGCAACTCTGTCAAAGAGCATGACCAATTCTTCATGCAAAGGGGGAATTGTGCCAGAGATCTTGGACACAACACTTTCAACGCCGATTAAGAATGGCTCCGAACTTGTTCCTCCATGTTGCCGACTCCGTCAAAGGGCATGATCGATTCTTCGTGCAGAGGAGGAATTGTGCCTGAGATCTTAGACACAATACTACCCAGAAGATGACTTTGGCATTGCGCATGATGGCATATGGCATTCCTGCATATTAGATTGATGATCACCTGGCAATGGGAGAGAGCACTTCCATCAAGTGTGTGAAGCGATTTGCTAAGGCGGTGGTTCAAGTGTTTAGGCCACAGTATTGAGAGCACCCAATGCTCTGGACACTCGGCTTTTGGAGATGAACAAAGCATGGGGGATGGGGGGTTTCAGGTATGCTCAGCTCAGTTGGTTGCACGCACTGGAGGTGGAAGAACTGCCCTGCAGCTCAAATGCCATGCGAAGGATACCACCATCATTCTTGAAGCCATTGTAGATCAGGAGGCATGGTTTTGGATGCCTAGAGCTTGCAATGACATCAATGTGCTCCACTGATCAACACTATTTGCATGGTTATCCAATGAGGAATCACCACCGGTGGAGTTTCAAGCAAATGACCACACATACAAGGGGTACTACCTAGCAGGTGGGATATACCTAAAGTGGGCAACCTTTGTGATGCCATTTCCCAGCCACCAAGGTAAGAAACAACTTGGTTTCCATAGTGCTCAAGCAGATGCTAGGAAGGATGTAAAGAGGACATTTGGGATTATGCAAGCCCAGTTTGCTAATTTGCAGGGACCGGCTCGGTTTTTGGAGCAAGAAATCCTTTAGTACATCATGACTGCCGCCATGATCTTGCACCGCATGATCATTGAGCATGAGTGTGGCCAAGATTTGGATTACTCCTATGACTTAACAGGAAGGGTAGTGCATCCGCTTAGAAGGGAAAACCGCATCCGACAGTTTCTTCAAGTTCATCAAGAAATTCGAGATGCGGATACCCATCAACGTCTTTAACAAGATCTCATCGAGGAGTGGTGAACATGGAATGGGCAACAAGACCACTAGTTCTACACTTCTACTTCTATGTTTTGTGTTATGTTTGATGCACTTTGTGTTATGTTTGATGAATAAGTGTGTTGAATTTGGGGTTGTGGACTGATGAACCATGTAATAAAGAAGTACTTCCTCTGTTCCAAATTATAAGATGTTTTGGTAGGCAAAAATAGCCTAACAAAATGTCTTATAATTTGGGACGGACGTAGTACTATTTGTGCTTTATTTGTTTCGGGTTAATTTGAAATGAGTTTGATATTATTTACAACATTGCATATGCACAAATATGTGTGGCAGAAGTAAAGTTGAAATTTTTGGTCTCCAGTTTTTGGTCTACTGCAAAAGCCGAAATTTTTCTGGAGACCAAAAACCTTCTCTCTCCACACCTAAGAGGCTAAGACTGTTTTTTGGTCTGCTGTGGAGATACTCTAATTGATATGTAATTATAGCAGACATGTTAGAACAAGTAGGAAGGGTTGTCATACATTCTAATTGGCAATGAATAGTAGATATGGACAAAGCTAACTTACAATCTGAGTCCGTACGTGGATCCTCCTTGATGCTAATTTGATCACGAAGTATGCCGCATGTACTTAAGATATTCAAGACTGCAAGAACTCCCTCATCAACCTCTTCACATTCAACGTAAACGGACTTAATGCATGCACAAACAAATGATTGTGTTTTTGTTTCCTGGGCTCCTGTTGCTCCTACAATGTCCTATCAGATAAGAGCACTTAGTAAGACAAATACAACATCCACAATAACACCTTAAATAATACAACAACATCGTTATATACAGCATATACCTCGGTATTGTCAAGCTTAAGAGTGAGTATCTCAAGGACTGGAGAATGTCGGAGAATGCAAACTAGGCCAACAGCCGTAAACCACTCATTGAGTAACAGAGTCTTCAATTTGCCAAAAATGGGACACCATTTCAAATCCCATCTGTAGAGAAACTGAACAAGTTGCAAAGAACAAAAAAGAACCTGAGACTCTAGAAGATTAAATAATTTATGCTATAAGAACCTAAAATATCATATTTTATC
Organism: Triticum dicoccoides; assembly: GCF_002162155.2. Lineage (NCBI taxonomy): Eukaryota > Viridiplantae > Streptophyta > Magnoliopsida > Poales > Poaceae > Triticum > Triticum dicoccoides. Next base: position 682,754,951 of record NC_041391.1, read on the forward strand.
CAGACGGTGTTGTTAGCCATCGATTCGGGATGCATTAGATGAAGATAAAGTACCAAAATGTCACAATGAAAGTAAAGAACTTGCTTATCTGCAGTTCTAACAACGGATAGATATACTACAAGAGAAACTTTCAGGTGACAAATAACAAGAGTAGTGCAAGCATACCATTTTAGGTGAAGCAATCAAGTCCAACTTGACAGCATTGGACAAACCATTGAGAAGCACCGCCTTGTTGATAGGATAGGCATGACAACCACAGCAAGGATCATCACAATTACGCTTGTTCTTGTGACAGAAATCATGGCATCCATCTTTAAGGCTAACATGGGCTGTTTCTAGCAATGGCATGTTTTCAAGGAAAGGTGTCAAGCCTTCGAAATCCTCTAGATGCAACGAGATAAGACTCGGGGCACAAATCAGAAGACGGACATTGTCCGGTAACAAAATTAACCAACGAACTCTAGCTACCAGAGAGAGGAGGTGTGGTGGGGGGTTACAGAGGGTCTAGGCCCAACGAAAGCCGAGGTTAGGAGGGGGGCGGGGTCGAGCGCCGAGGCTGGAGCCGGGGTCGGGCCGGGGCTGTGGACAAGCGCTGAGGCCGGAGTAGGGGTCGAGGCCAGAGCCGGGGTCGGGGCCGGGGTCGTGGACGAGTGCCGGCTCGGGGCAGGAGCCGGCGCCGGGGGCGGGGTCAGAGTCGGGGCGAGTGCAGGACCGCGGTGAGCGCAGGGAGAGCATAGAGAGAGTGGGGATTTGGGGGGAAAGAGGCGGGACGAATAGAGGAGTGTGGATTTTGGGGGTTAAGTGGGAATAGCAGTAGCGCGTTTATGAGAAACGCGCTATAGCTACTACAGGTAGCTCTAGAGGTTTTCTTTGAAACGGTTACTGCTATCTTGACTAGCTGTAGCTCTTTTCTCACAAAAGCGCTGCTATTATAACCAGTACCTATATAACAGTTTTCCTGTTTGTTTCCTTCTATTTTCTTTTCCTTTATCTTCTCTCACTTTTCTCTTCCGAGAGTAGTGAACGAAGGGAAGGCGATATATATTGCATCATTTGACGGTTAAGTATGTATATAAAATTGGAACATATATATTACATCATTGGACCCATGCATAATAATGGCTAAGTAGGTATACAAAATTGGAACATATATCTTACATCATTTGACCGATAACATACGGATCCTCAGCGTTGACGTTTTCGTTTTTTAGTCAGCTTCTTTCCCTTCTTGTTCGTTGAAGAATAATTGAGCCCCTCATTGTGACATTGCCTTTTCCATGGAGTACGATTTTTCTTAGGTAATGTAGTATTGATTCTTCTTTCGACGTATACTTCATCATCATCGTCAACTTCCCTCGTTGGGTTGCCGTACTGATCGTGGTCTTCCTCGTTGGTGACTCCATCCATTCCAATGATGTTCCTTTTGCCTCTCCTCTTGACAACACGGCTGGGATTGCGCGGGTCGGTTATGAAGAAGCATTGTGTCACGTGCTTAGCGTGTACCCATGGCTTGTTTTTCGCGATAGCGTTCACGGTAGCGCTCTTGGCATCGGGTATAGTCATGGTAGTGAAATTCCAGTTTTCTCTTTCGACATTCTTAGCCCATCTGACATGGAACATCATCGTGTTGTGCAGTCCAGAGTAGTCAAGCTCCCAGATCTCCTCGACCCTTCCATAAAATCTTTGAGTTGCACCATTTTCGCTGTCGGTCATGCATTCCATCTTCACCCCTGAGTTCTAATCATCACTGTCCGTATCTTTGGCCTCCGTGTAGAACGTCTATCCGTTGATATCGTATGCCTGATAGGTTACAAGGTTGGGCGAGGGGCCATGTGCTAAGGCGTATATAAGAAATTCATCCTTAGAGCCTTCCTCCAGGGGATTAGCGATAATATGCTCTTTGAACCAATGCATGAAAGTGGAGTTGTGCTCTCTAGTAACTTTGGCGTCCGTCCTGCATACCCGCGGTCACGATACTTCTTTGTGATAATTTCTTTGTGCAGTGCCACGAAAGGATCTACCTCGTCTTGGTGTTGTAGCACTACCAAGTTTGCTCTGTCCAAGTCACTACGTCGATCTGAGTATGCCACTTGCAGTTCCCTGCGATCGTTGGAGTGACTGTCGGTGTCAAAACCGGCGGATCTCGGGTAGGGGGTCCCGAACTGTGCGTCTAGGCGGATGGTAACAGGAGACAAGGGACACGATGTTTTTACCCAGGTTCGGGCCCTCTCGATGGAGGTAAAACCCTACTCCTGCTTGATTAATATTGATGATATGGGTAGTACAAGAGTAGATCTACCACGAGATCGGAGTGGCTAAACCCTAGAATCTAGCCTATGTTATGATTGTTGTTGGTCCTACGCACTAAAACTCTCCGGTTTATATAGACACCGGAGAGGGCTAGGGTTACACAGAGTCGGTTACAATGGGAGGAGATCTTCATATCGTATCGCCAAGCTTGCCTTCCACGCCAAGGAAAGTCCCATCTGGACACGGGACAGAGTCTTCAATCTTGTATCTTCATAGTCCGGGAGTCCGGCCAAAGGTCTTAGTCCGGCCATCCGGACACCCCCTAATCCAGGACTCCCTCAGTAGCCCCTGAACCAGGCTTCAATGACGACGAGTCCGGCGCGCAAGTTGTCTTCGGCATTGCAAGGCGGGTTCTCCTGCAAATTCTCTGTATCCCTCGAATAGTGTCCGACTTCTAGTGTGTGCTGTCCTCCTCGGCTTCTGTGCCCCATAATGACCATCTTCCACGCGTCAAACGAATGCGAAAAGCTAGGGGGTTTTCTTTTCACTTACCCCCCCGGTTGCGTTAATGAGCCGCCCATAAAAGAGACGGGGATTTAGATCCAACTCGCACCATCTTCCCTCCGCGAGTCTTCATAAGAGCGCCTCTGACAGAGATCCATTCCAACATGGCTAGTCGATGCCGCTCCTCCTCTCGCTCCTCTAGCCCTCGGCCCAGAGATTGGGGGCGGTGCTCCATCCCGCATAGCAAGTTAGTAGTGCTTCAGTCCAAGGGGCTGCTCCCCCCAGCATATATGGTCCCTGTTCGAGCCGGGATTGCTGCCTATAGCGGCGGAGAGCAGGCGGAGGGCGTTCCCAATCCCTCTCAAGGAGAGAGGGTATGCCTAGTCCCTTATTTGATGAGAGTACTAGGATTTCCAATTCATCCGTTTCTCCGAGGGTTGCTAGAGTTCTACGGCCTCCAGCTACATAACCTCACGCCCGCCTCCATTTTGCACATCGCGGGCTTCATGGCCCTCTGCGAGCTGTTCTTGGGTGTTGAGGCCCATTTCGCGCTGTGGAAGAGGTTGTTTTGCCTTGTGCCCCGTTCTCAGGAGGGGTCTATTTATCAGGTGGGCGGAACCGAACTATGGCGCATCGCCGGGACCAGATATCTATCCGGCACCCCAAAGAGGGCGTCCGAAGACTGGCCCTCGGAGTGGTTTTATATAGACGACGTCCCCCTGCCGGACCCTGTACGGATCGGACTCCCCGAGTTCAATAATGCCCCGTTGAAGAAGCGCCTGAGTTGGCGCCCACGGAACCCTTAGAGGGAAGCTGACAGGGATGTCCTGTACCTGATGAGCCGGATAAGGTTGTTGGCTCACTCCGGATTGACCATGATTAAGGTCATGGCCGTATGCATTACGCGAGGGGTGCAGCCGCTTCAATACAGAGGCCACCCCATGTGGGATTTCAATGGGGAGGATGACGCCACCCGGTACGGTGCAAGGGGCCAGATTCGGCCGCCACTTTAACGAGAATCTTATCCGCTTTGTAGAAGGGGGAAGAGGAAGAATTACTCCATGTCAACCCGAAAGGCGTATTCTCTATGTACAATCCTCCTAGTTGGGTGAGCGAACACTTTCAGTTGCCTATCCGTTTGTGAAATTCCCGTAGTTGAGTACTTAGACTTAGTAATGTTCAAACGCAGGAGCTGCGCCAGGCTGTGAAGGAAATAAACAGCCCTGCTCCACAACCCGAAGACCCGGGACAGCCCCTCGATCCGGCTCCCAAGAAGATCCGGACTTATGCATGGAGTTGATTGATGGAGTATTTCATCAATTGAGCAAGGATAACTCCTTAGTGGCCATCACGGCCGACTATCCCGGACTACTTCCAGCCTCCAAGGTAACTAAGACCGAAGTCCCAGTATTCTAATGTTTTATCTTGCATGTCGTGTACTAACAATGTTTCGCACGGTAAATCCTTGAGGCGGAAGGTCGAGCCCGCGGTGGGCAGCCAACAAGGGCCGCTGAAGCCAGGCGGGCCAAAAAGAAGTGCAGACCGGATCGAGATTCCGGCGCAACGGTATGGCATGCGGATTTGACGCCTAGGATTTATTCCCTTGAGTCTTACTATTGCTCATGATTTTCTTAGGAAGAAGAGAGCCCGCCGGACTATGTCCGCCGGCCAAGGTTCGAGGCTGGTTCCGGAAGCGGAGGCAGACACGGGACGCGCCTCGGGCGCTCCTCCGACAGAGGGCGCCGACGGGCTATCTGCCACCAATTCAGAGGTGGAGAGTGCCCTGAACCACAGGCGTCGCCGGACTATTCTTCATGACGCGTGTTTTTCCCAGATGCGTTGGACGCCTTTAATACAGGAGATGCGTATCTCCGTGCTGCTCAAAATGGTCTAGCCAGAGCCATGGAGCAGTATGTGAAAGACATACAGGTGAGTAAAATTGAAGGTTATATATGTCAGTAGCCCCCGAAACTTGAAACAGTGAAGAGAACTGTTTGAAGGATCATGTGCTATGTAGTGTCTTACAAATAAGAACACACAATTGTCCCAGGAGCTCGAAGAGTGCAAGGCTCAGCTCGAGGCCGCATTGGCCACTTCAGAGAATGTCAAGGGGATACCCGCAGGTAATATGTGCTTCGAAAGGTACTTCTGTTTTGAAATGCGGCAGGCGTGCAACCCTGACGATAATAATGCAGATGAGGCCGGAGTAAATCCGGACCAGCAACAACTCCTACGCCAACTAAAGGCTGGCGAGAGCGTGCTGACGAGGGTGAGGCAAGAGAAGAACAAGCTTCAAGATGCCAATACCCAGCTAGGCGAGGAACTGAAAGATGTTCGTATTCAGCTGTCTTCTGCCGTGAAGGAGAATCGGCGACTTCGATGCGGCATTTTTAGTAAGTGCTTGAATGAATCTTCAAAAAAAGAATTCAGCGAGGAAGTCGATTAACAGAGCTATGTCTATAGGTCTGATGACGGGTCATCCGGCAGAGGAAATGCCCGGTTCATCGGGAGACCTTCTTCCCGAGTTGTTGCGACTACACGAGCGAGTTCGGCAGGCAATGCAAAGCGTCATCCAGGCTATGTGGCCATCCCTCTCCGTGCCCGAAGGCCTTGAGGAGCTTGCCAAGAAGTTGGAGGGAGTGCGGTAGCGCTTCCGGTTGTGGAAGATATCGGCTTGCCGTCAAGGTGCCGGGGAAGCCTGGGCCATGGTGAAGACTCGGTACACGAAGGCTGACCCAAACCACATGGCCGAGGTCAGCCATATAGGTCCGGACGGAAAGGAGATCCTAGTCAGCTTAGCATATGGCCAGGTGAAGCTGGCTGCAAAGTATTCCCAACAGGACTGTAAATTAGACCGCCTGTTGGATGGCATTGAAGAAGAATATGCTGAGTCGAATTGACTCTGTAAAAATGACATAAAAATGTCTTCTAGCCGGATTGTAGATCGTTTGTCATTGCGGACCTTTTCGCTTCGACCTCTGGACCCTATAGTCCGGAGTGTGTCCAAATACCCTCTCGGTTATGTAAGAACCGGGGCATGCATGGAGACAAGGCGTAGGGGTCATAAGTGCTTTAGCAGACAAGTGCCCAACTAGTTATGTTATATTACATGGTTAGTAAGAAACATCTTCCAGAGAGAATAGTTCCGTTAGGGGTTCCTTTCCCTGGGAGGCATGCCCTAAAGTGCATGTACGAACTGCCGGAAAGAGCAGAAAAGCATCTGGGGGCAAATGAATGAATATGAAAGATCATCTTTTAGTTCACCGACCGAATATTCCCTTAAGAACGCTAGCTTTTGGCTTCACCCAGTCTGAGGTACACATCCGACTGACCCGGCAGTAACAATCGCAGAGGTGCTCCCTTTAGCACCTAGCCGAACGAACGGGAACATAGGGGTAAGCACAGGAGCCAGGCAACCCAGCTTGGCCAAAACTTAAGTCATATCGATGCATATAATGGTGTATAAAAGGTTCATGCGGAAGCATCACACATGTGTTGGGCATGAGGCCCATTTTATATAAACTTCTTGGTAGAGAAGCCCCCAGGTATTATGGGTGCAGGTAGCGCGTCGAGTATGTGCGAATATTGCACATGCAAGCCCCTAAGGGCTTGTGAAAAAAAGGGGTAGGGAGAAGGAACAAAATCCCGGACTGCCAAAAATAAAAATAAAAAATAAATAAAGGGACTAGGGAAGGAAACGAACACGGAGTCCGGCGCTAGGCGTAGAACCTTCGTAGGCGTGCTGTGTTCTATGGGTTCGGCTCGAGTCGGTTATCCGATGCGCTTCGCAGATGGTACGCTCCGCCGGTCAGTACTTGGTCGATGATGAAGGGGCCCTCCCATTTGGGCTTTAATTTATCCTTTTTCTTGTCCGGCAGGCGTAGAACTAGTTCGCCAACGTTATAGGTTTTGGCCCGTACTTCTCTGCTTTGGTATCTTCGAGCCTGCTGTTGATAGAATGCGGAACGAGCCCTTGCCACGTCGCGCTCCTCTTCCAATGCATCCAAGCTGTCCTGCTGATCGAGCTTGGCTTCTCTTTCTTCGTACATGTGCACTCGAGGTGAGTCATGGATTATGTCGCATGGCAGTACTGCCTCTGCGCCGTATACCATAAAAAATGGTGTGAATCCGGTAGTGCGATTCGGCGTGGTCCCCAGCCCCCAGAGTACGGAGTCAAGCTCGTCTACCTAGTGCGTGTTAGATTCCTTGAGGGATCGCACTAGTCTGGGTTTGATGCCGCTCATAATGAGACCATTGGCCCATTTGACTTGACCGTTAGTTTGAGAGTGATAGACTGAAGCATAGTCGAGCTTGATGCCCATGTTTTTGCACCAAAGTTTGACTTCATCGGCCGTGAAGTTTGTGCCGTTGTCGGTTATGATGCTGTGGGGGACGCTGTAACGGTGTACGACCCCGGATATGAAGTCTATCACTGGTCCGGATTCGGCCATCTTTACAGGTTTGGCTTCTATCCATTTGGTGAATTTGTCCACCATGACCAGTAGATATTTTTGCTTGTGGGTTCCTCCTTTAAGGGGTCCGACCATGTCAAGCCCCCAGACCGCGAAAGGCCAGGTAATGGGTATAGTTTGTAGGGCGGTAGGCGGCATGTGGCTTTGGTTGGCGAATAACTGGCAACCAACACATCGTTGCACTAAGTCCTGAGCATCTGCCCCGGCCGTTGGCCAATAAAATCCGGTACGGAAGGCCTTGCTTACAAGTGCCCGGGCTGCGGCGTGGTGCCCGCCGAGTCTGGCATGAATTTCAGCCAAAAGGTCTCGCCCTTCCTCTTCGGAGATACACCTTTGAAGGACTCCGGTTGTTCTTTTCTTGTAGAGCTCTCCCTCGTGGACTTTGTAGGCTTTAGATTGCCGCACTATGCAGCGGGCCTCGTTTTGGTCCTCGGGAAGTTCCTGCCTAGTTAGTTAGGCTAGGAATGGTTCTGCCCAAGGGGCAATGACTGCCATTATTGCGTGGGCTGACGGCGTTGTTTCGTTGGCGGAGCCCCCAACTGTGTCAGAATGTTCGGTGAGGGGCAGTGTAGTTGTGGCCGGGCTATTGTTTCCGGATTCTCCTTCCCATGATACAGATGGCTTGAACAGCCTTTCTAGGAAGATGTTGGGAGGGACGGCCTCGCGCTTGGCGCCAATGCGTGCCAGCACGTCTGCTGGTTGGTTATTTTCCCGGGCTATGTGATGAAATTTGAGCCCCTCAAACCGAGCTGACATCTTTAAGATGGCGTTGCGGTAAGGTGCCATTTTCGGATCCTTGGTGTCGAAGTCTCCATTTATTTGGGATATTGCGAGATTTGAATCCCCGCTGACCTCTAGGCGTTGAATGCCTATGGAGACTGCCATTCGGATGCCATGTAAAAGGGCCTCGTATTCGGCTGCGTTGTTGGAATCCGTGTACATTATCTGAAGTATGTATTGGACTGTGTCCCGTGTTGGGGACGTCAGAACGACGCCAGCCCCCAGGCCAGCCAACATTTTGGAGCCGTCGAAGTGCATGATCCAGTTGGAGTATGCGCCGTATTCTTTAGGGAGTTCGGCTTCAGTCCATTCGGCGATGAAGTGGGCCAAAACCTGCGACTTAATAGCTCGCCTTGGCTTGTAGGTTATGTCGAACGGGAGGAGCTCGATGGCACATTTGGCAATCCGGCCCGTTGCGTTGCGGTTGTTTATAATATCATTAAGGGGTACTTCGGATGCCACTATTATGGAGCACTCTTGAAAGTAGTGTCGCAGGTTCTGGGATGCCATGAACACCGCGTATGCTATCTTTTGATAATGCGGATACCGTGACTTGCATGGAGTTAGCACAGTGGACACGTAGTATGCTGGTTTTTGGAGGGGGAACTTGTGTCCGTCCGCTTCTCGTTCGACAACGAGCACTGCGCTTACAACTTGATGGGTTGCCGCGATGTATAATAGCATTGGTTCGCCCGTGTTGGGCGCGGCCAGGACCGGATTTGTTGCCAGTATGGCTTTTATTTCTTCGAGTCCGGCCATGGCGGCATCCATCCACTCGAAGTGGTCGGTGCACCGCAGGAGGCGATAGAGGGGTAATGCCTTTTCTCCTAAGCGGGAGATAAAGCGGCTTAGAGCCGCCACGCATCCTGTCAGTTTTTGTATTTGTTTGAGGTCCTTTGGGGTATCCAATTGTGACAGAGCTCGGATCTTGGCTGGGTTTGCTTCAATTCCTCTACCGGATACGATGAAGCCCAAGAGCTTTCTGGCTGGTACGCCGAAAACGCATTTTTCTGGGTTGAGCTTAATGTCATATGTTCGGAGATTATCGAACATGAGCCTCAAGTCGTCTACTAGAGTATCGACATGTTTTGTTTTGACGACCATGTCATCTATGTATGCTTCGACAGTTTTGCCGATCTGGTTGGCCAGACATGTCTGAATCATGCGCTGATATGTTGCACTAGTGTTTTTGAGCCCGAAGGCCATCGTGTTGAAGCAGAATGGGCCGTATGGGGTGATGAATGCCGTTGCAGCTTGGTCTGACTCTGCCATCTTGATTTGATGGTAGCCAGAGTATGCATCGAGGAAACACAATGAGTCGTGTCCTGCGGTGGCGTCGATGATTTGATCAAGTCGGGGGAGTGGGAAAGGGTCCTTTGGACAGGCCTTGTTTAGGTCTTTGAAATCGACACATAGGCGCCAAGATTTGTCCTTCTTTGGTACCATTACTACTAGGGAAAAGGCTAGCAGCAGCGCGGGTTTTAGATGTGTCAGTAGCGCGGGTACCCGCGCTACTAATAAGGCGCTACAACTAACTCATAGCAGTAGCGCGTGCGCACCCGCGCTACTGCTACACAAGTGTAGCAGCAGCGCGGTTAGGTCAAGCTCGCTACTGCTAGTAGCGCTAGCCCTCTTTGGCTGGAGGCGCTACTGCTACTATGGCGGTGCTGCTAACTTTTATACACTCGCTACTGCTAATTTAAGTAGTTTCTTTTGGCATATTTGTTTTGTATTTGAACAGGCTTTGTAGAAGAATCTTTAGCACATAGAAATGTCATCATGATACACATACAAATGCCTGCGAGACCACAAATGTAATCATAGCATGTACATACAAATAGTCTCATCATAATCATCATCCAACACAAAGTGATATCTTGTCATCATCTCGAAAATAGCGATACATGCAAGTCTCGAATACTTGCAACTACAACAATGTCATCCATCTAAACAAAGGTATACAGAAGAAGTGCTATCACTATGAGTGACAGCAGAACTATGCAGTACATGAGGTGGCGGTTACGATTCCTCTCTCGCGCTAGCGTGAACCTCAAGTAACTAGCTTCTCCTTCTTGTCTGCTTTTGAAGCCTTTATGGCTGGCGCCCGTGAACCCATTCACTTGCGCCTGACACTCATGCCACTCGTTGTACACCCCCGGAACCTTCCCTTTGTACACGACATAGCATTTCCATCTCGCCATCAAGAAACTAGGTACCTGTTAGAGATGCATGTTCATGAAGAGTATGTACAATCATATATATGCAACAAAATATACTAGAGCAACACCGAAAAAGAAAGGGTTAGCAACTAGATGCAACATATACAGTACGCAAATTAATTAACTAGAGGTACGCAGGTCATCGTACGCAAACTAACAAAGTAGCTTTACGCAAGTTTGGCAGGGACCGTGGACGATCACAAAGTTTCATCGCTACGAAAAGTATACAAGTTCAACCGACACATATAACCATCGGCATCATAAATCACTAGAAGTTCCATCCTTCCATATCATCGAGGACGAACCCTAGCTTCTTGAACGGCGTGAGGTCTAGACGTTGCATGCCTATGCGAGTTCGGACGTCAGCTCGCGATATAGGGCCGTGGTGGAACATCCCCTTCTCATCGACGACTTCTTTCATGATGATCGTCACAATGTCGCTTTGGATGCGAAAGAAGTCATCTCTAAGTTTATAATTCGCTTCTCCATGAGATTCTAGCCACTTGTGGATATGATCATCATTTCTGCTGTTAATGCGAAGCTTTTGGTGATCCTTGTTGAACTGAATCATGAGATGGACGATGTAGAATCCATCCTTCTTGCTTGGTTCTGGGACATGGATGCAGGAGAAGTTAGTTTTATGCGCGAAACCCATCTTCTTGTTCCTTTGTTTCTTGATATGCACGTGGCCACCTCTAAAGCTGAAGCCTTGGAGACCATCATCTAGAATATTCATTATGTGGGTGTAGTCCTTTTTCTCGTAGTCTCTGGAAGGGTCAAAATACACGGCGTGGGAGACTTGCGGGTTAAGAACGATAAGGACGGCGCGCCCATTGCTGCGGGGAAAAGACACCTCAAATTATTCCCCATATGAGAGAGAAGGAATGATTGAAATGTACAAAAGGGTTGTCCGGAACTGACTTACTTTGGATGATAAGGCACGAGGACAATTTCCCAGTCCTTATTCTGTACCATGAAGTTTTGCAGGTACTCCCTAGCAGTTTCACGCTAAAAGTCGCCGAGACTCAAGAAAGACTCGTGCATGTAGTACGGATCCGCCACACCGATTTGCGAGACTTCTTCACTCTTCATGACGGAGCTCATATGTAGCGCAAAAAGGCGGACGATAGTAAAATCAAGCTGCCTTGTTAGAAACATCTCAAAGATATGGTCAAACCGCAGGAAGAACACCTCCGCGGGCCGTGTGTCGACGTAGCACTTCCCCTCAGGCACACGATCCGCGTATGTGGGATATCCTGGATCCTTTGAGGCTAGTAGGCTCTTCTCAGTCGACAGCACATGGTCATGCAGTCTCCTGAGATCCCCTGATAGTGCCTCCAGCGGTTTCGGCGGTAGCATCGGCTCACCCGTGAGATGGAACATGACCGCACCTTTCACGGGTACACGCTCTTCAGAATGCATCGTCTGGCTGCTGTGTGCTCTGGCTTGTTTGGAGGCAGTTACCTTCCCCGATCTCTTCCTCTCCTTTTTCTTGGGCACACCTTCCAGACCCTTCCTTAACCCCTGCCCAAGTGTTCCCGGGCTAACTACTGAACGACCCTCGCGCCCGGCTAGTTGAGCCTGTGTTGAGGCGGCATCTTCAGGCGTGTCCTGTGAGGATTTCATGAAGAGAGACTTTTTGCAATCCATGGTACGACCCTGCCCGGGCATATCATCCATATCCTCATTAGCAAGCTGATAGCCCGATTCGTCATATGGTTGACTCATCATATCTATGTCACAGTCATACGCGTTTGTATTGAGGTAATCCATAGGGCCGACCTCCGTCTCATCATCCATTCTCTTGTTCACCCTCATAATCCATCTCGTCTGCATCTTGGTCAGAATGCCCAGTTTCTTCGTTGTTCGACATGTTTCCTATGATTAAGTGGCCTCATTTATTCCTAAAAGTATGAATAAATGAGAAATGACAGAAAAAGAAATCTATGTGCCAGCACACGATATTCCAACTATGTAGCACAAATCATGCCTTTATTCACGGGAAATTTTGGCATGACCTTTGCTAAAAAATGGACATATCGAGCGCCTGAAATTTACCGGAACGGAAATGAATCAACATTCCGGCGTAACATAGGCCACTCGGATCATTTTCCAAACATGACATGTCCAAAACATGGCATATGCACATATCACATGTCCAGTTCAAATTTGCATATAAATTCAGCTAATTTTGAAACCTAGCTAAATTCATAACTAAATAGATAACCTAATTAATTAACATAACTGAAGAACCCTAGCAGAGAGGGGGGGGGTTTATAGAGAGTGCAGGGGCGATGACGGCC